>NC_081369.1:27338061-27643394 GCF_030684315.1 Stegostoma tigrinum
TAAAAAGAACAGTGGACGAAACTGGAAAGGCCTACAATGCTTGGTTCCTTGTATCTTGGTATCACGGACATAGGAAAGATCAAAAATTATTTTGTTTCAGGTGGAAAAGACACATATTTCATGATCACTAAAAAGACAGTGTTTAGGTGACAGTTATAGAGTCATACAGCATGGAAACAGGCCCCTTAGTCCAACTCATCCATGTCAACCAGGCATCCCAAATTAAACAAGCCCTATTTACCTGCATTTGGTCCATATTCCTCTAACCTTCTCTTATTCACGAACCTGTCCAAATGTCTTTTAAATGTTGTAATTGTACTCACCTCTACCAGTTTGACTGACAGTTCATTCCATATATGCACTACTCACTGTGTTGAAAACTTGTCAATTAGGGCTGTTAATCTTCCCCCTCTAACTTTAAATCTATGCCCTCTAGTTTTGGATCCCCCCCCCCCACTGTTGGGAAAAGACCTTGGTTATTCACATCTATGTCCTTCATGATCTTAATTACCTGTATAAAAAGGTCATCCCTCAACCTCCTATGTTCCAGGGAAAGTACCACCACTCTATCCAGCCTCTCCTTATAACTGAAACCCTCCAGACCTGGTAACCTCCTCATAAATCTTATCTGCACCATTTCCGGTTTAATAACATCTTTCCTATAACACGTTGACCAGAACTGTAAGCAGTATGCCAAAAGGTGCCTCGGTGTCCTGTACAACTGCAACATGATGTCCTAACTTCAACACTCAACGCTTTGATCAATGAAGGTGAGCAAATGCCAAATGACTTCTTCATCACCCTGCCTACCTGTGAAGCCACTTTTAAGGAAATATGTACCTGAATTGCAAGGTCTCTTTGTTCTACAACACTCCCCAGAGCACCACAATTATCTGTGCAAGTTCTGCCCTAGTTTGTCTTGCTGAAATGCAACACTTCACATTTACCTAAATTAAACTCCATCGGTCACTCCTCAGCCCACTTGTTTAAGATCCCATTAAACTCTTAAATATCCTTCTTGACTGTCCACTTCACGGCCAATTTTCATGTCATCCACAAGTTTACTAACCATGCCTCCTCCGTTCTCATCCAAATCATGTATATAAATGACAATAGTGGACCTTGCACTGATCCTTGCTGGTCACAGGCCTCCAATCTGAAAAACAACCTTCTACCAATACTGTTTCCTACATTCTCGCCAATTGGCTTGCTCTCCCTGGATCTCACGTGATCTAACCTTACCAACCAGCATACCATGCAAAAACCTTGTCAAGGGCTTTACTAAAATCCACATAGACAACATCGATCACTCTGCCCTAGTCTAACCTCTTGGTTATGTTCTCAAAAACAACACTTAAATCAAGTTTGACAGACACCATTTCCTATGCACAAAGCAATGCTAACAATCCCTAATCAGTCCTTGCCTTTATAAAATGTATTTAAATCCGGTCTCTCAGAATGCCCTCCAACTACTTCGCCACTAATGAAGTCAGGCCCACTGGTCTATTGCTCCCTGGCTTTTTCTTGCATTATATATTAAAATAATTATTGAAGACAAATCAGAACATCTTCCAAAGTTATAATTATCACATACCCAGTATTGCCCATCCCACTGCTGAATTTGGGATTAGGATTCTGTGTGATGAATGTAATTGTTATCAAAGTGTGTGCAGATTTTACTCCATTTTTCAGACTTTTGTTTTAAAAGTATCTTTCTCGACTGTCAGGAAAAAAAGCTGTTACCGTGCTGTAAGACAGTTTTAAGTAAAGGAAAGCATTGGGTATTCATTTGGATTTGAATACCATTACTGGACTAACAGTGGAGAAAATTTCTTACATCGCCACAACATTTCATTTTCCTTGTAGTAAAACATTAAAAAGGGACCAAAAAATCAAATGAATACACAAGTGCATCATCTACTTCCTTAAGAAAAATACAGACTTCTGTAATGAAGAAAACTGCAATAAGCCAGATCTCTTGATGCAGGAACTGCTAGATTTGTATTGCAATACAAATTCCACAGCACATATGGCATGCAACAATGTTTTCACAATGGATGCTATTGCCACGGCAAGAATGAGCTCGTTAATTAGTTCTCCATGGCTCCACAGGCAGCAATACAATCCCATTTACAAGGCAGGCAAAGTCAAAGACTGCAGTCAGCAGCTGCACTCCATTACAGTATTGGCCCATCAGTTATATGGCCAATATCATGTATTAATTTCTAACAGTAAAACTTATATGTATTTATTAACATCAGTCCATTGGGTGTGGATACCAGCTGTTCAGACACTGTGTATAATGTTCTTTTCCCCCTTGCACTTTACAATATGGGACTTCTTTCTCAATCCCCCAGGTTGTGCTACTACCTTGTAATTTCATCCCCTAATATATAGTTTTATGTTCAAAGTATGCTGTTCAACTTTTACTGCAAGTCCACACTAATGAAAGGGGAGAGCCTCCAGCAGAAATTGCGCAAAACCTCAATAGAATAGTTAATGCCAATTTCAAAAGAACAAGCTCTCAAATCATCCAAAATTCCCGTCATTGTAATTAATTTCTGCTGCATACTTTCCACAAGATGCAAGTGGCCATAATTACTGAATGACAGATTTTAAGTCATCACCAAACCAAGCAGACCAAATGTAAATTCTAACCCACTGGTCCATGAAGACGAGCGCTTCCCTGTAAAATGCACAACTCAGCAACACAGGGGTTACATCCTTTCTTCTCTTCAGCTGAGGCAACACATTGTATTGTTGTGGTCCAGCTATTTATGCAGTCAACAGCAATCTCAACAAAATAGGCCACTTGACTGAGGAATTCACAGGTCTTCTTTTTTAAAAAGCTGCACTTGTGAAAGCCAATGTTGTTTTGAATTTGAACGAGTACCATCTGTCCCTATACAGTACAGAAGATCAACCAGTAAACATATTCCAATGAAATTGGAAAATCATAGCTTAAGCAAAGAAAAAGTATTTCGGTATTAAAAAATTAATGCACTTGCTGACAAAAAAATGTATGGAGAACATTATCAAGTAACAAATTAATTAATGGTTTATTTAATGGCATAGGTTGAAGGTGAGAAGGGAAAGGCTTAAAAAGGGAACTAAAGAGGAGCTTTTTCATGCAGAGGGTGGTGCGTGTATGGAATGAGCTGCCACAGGGAGGGGAGGAGGCTGGTACAATTACAATATTTAAAAAGGTATCTGAAGGAGTAAATAAATTGGAAAAGTTTAGGAGGGATATTGGCCAAATGCTGGCAAATGGGACTAGATTAATTTAGGATATCTGGGCGGCATGGACGAGTTGGACTGAAGGGTCTGTTTCTATACTGTACAACACTGACTGTATAATGAAAATATTGCAAAACTCTCCATCTTCAGAAAAAATAGGTCAAAATGTGCCAGTACATGCACATTACATACAAAAATAACAGCATTCTGAAGTAAATTATACATAAAAAGTTTTTTTAAATTTACATGCTGTCTCCTTGGGTATTTGGATTGCAAACAGGAAGAAAATGTCCTTAAATTATGGTTTACATTTATGTGTGTCATTGCTAAAATCAGTTATTGGATCAGTCCCTCTAATATCTCATCCAAGCCATCGTTCTTGATCAAGGAGTCTGGTCACAACATGTCAGCAGGTAGGCTTATTTAGGAAGCATCACAGCTGACCCTAGTCCGGCACACATGGGACTTTGAACACACACTTTTCAATTAGGATTACTGGCTCATAATAACAAGTGCCATTTTAAAAATATAGACAAGAAACAATTCACAGTATTAGATTCCACCCATAAAGGTTTTATGCACTTAATGTCAATCCACTGGGTGAGTTTTAACGTTGTCAAAAGTCAATATTGATGAAAAACAAGACAGGGTCACATTTCTGAAACAGTTTAAAGATTATACAAGAAATTATTAATTGAATGACTATTTTCACACAAATACAAAATTTAAAAAAGTGAACTAGTCATTTAATTACTATCAAAATTGTTTCCGATCAATAAAGTCCTTAATGAGTAGCAAGCTGCAATCTGAGACTAGGAACGGAGAACAGGAAAAACTGGTTATTTCCACCACTCCATCCTTTGCACTAAAGCAATGTGATCAACTGCAGCACCCCCTACTGGTATCCCAGTTCAGATCAGAAGTCGAACCCGAGATTTCCTTTACTAAAGTGGCAATTTTCCATACTGTACAAATCTATGACTCGATAACGAAAAATTTGCAAAACTCTCCAAATTCAGAAAAATAAGTCAAACCTGCCAGTCATGCACCTTACATACAAAAATAACACAGCATCTTAATAGCATTCAATGGAGTTACATATAAAGCCATGGTGTCGCTGGAATAAAGCAACACCTAAATAAACAAATAAGTAAACATGAAGGGTCTAGGCCCGAAACGTCAGCTTTTGTGTTCCTAAGATGCTGCTTGGCCTGCTGTGTCATCCAGCTGCACACTTCGTTATCTTAATTAAGTAAACATCTTGGGTACAGAGTTTTATCCCTGAATGATTAACTAGTCTTTTTTGTCCACAGGGGTGTCTGACCTGATGAGTGTTTTAAACTTTTTCCATTTCTATTTCACACATTATTTCTTATATTTTTAACTCAAAATAAAACAGTTTGAGGTTAGAGTTTAATTATAATTAGTGTGCATTAAAGTTATATCAACACATTTTCATACAGATGTGGGAATATGGAGAGACCAAGTAAATCATAGAAACTCCCTTTAATATGATTAATGCAGGAGAGGAAAAAAAACATTATAATTTAGGCTACATTTCAGTTCCGGTATTTATTTAAACTTAGGTGAATAATCATCTAATGGTTGAAAATGATAGGTTCTAACAGGTAATTAAATTTACCATCAACATGTTCAAAATCTATTCAAGTGATTGAATAATTCCTGTGTTTGTTCTGTCTTATGTCAAGAAAAGTCTTAGCTGCAAGTTAGCTTCTGTGGTGACACCCAGGATAACAGGTACCCAAACTACCAATAATAACAAATTCTGAGGGTCTACTGAAACCTCAAACATAATTGGCAACTTAAAATGCACAGCTAAAATTTAAAGTCAAAACCATTGATCTTAGTTTGCCATCTTACTGACGCTGGACTTCAGACATATTGATGCAAAGAGGATACGGAAAGGGGAAGAAAAAAAAGACTGCATTCCCAAAGGTACATTAGACAGGAAATGTGACTTCATTGGCAAATGTTTCAACCACCAGAGAGATAATTCTGCATTGCTCACAAAGCAGTAATTCTTCCATCCATTTCAAAATGTAGGTTTTAAATCTCAAAAAAAACTAAAAGGAGGCAACAAGTTAGCACACAACTATATTCTGTTGTAAAAGTGTGTTTTTTTAAAAAAGGAACAGATAGCAGTGATTCCAGTTCCCATCAGTGTACATTATGCTCTAGATCTTCCATAGTAAGCACTCTTGAAATAAGCATTTCTTTTTATTCCTTTTACAATTAAATTCTAATATCTTATATTTTAGGTTTTAAATGTCTAAAACCAAACGGAAATGCATTTCCAGCTGTTGCCCTTCATTCAAAGGAGAATGGTCTTTGTATAGAATCTTCTCAGGCAGACCCTGTGCATTTTCAATGTGGCCCCAGCCCAAGGGACAGAGCTTTCACTGAATCCCAAAGGGAAGTGCAAAAAAAAGTTGTATAATAGTCTATATCCTGCCTAAAAAGTTGGCAGAGATTTCAAATTTCAAAATGTCCTTCTTGCAAAAACAAATATTCTTTATGTTTTTATATATTTCAATTATCAGTTCATTGCATCAAAATTCTGTATACTTTACAGATTCATAACTCTCTAGTGCTGCAGAAACCTACACACCATTCAGAACCTGGGAAGTTAAAACAAATCTCATTGTCTTTCTTAAAATTACTTGGAACCCGAATGCTCATGGCTTAAAATAGCTAGAACTATGCCTGCAAAAGCAGCATCTGTGTGATGTTACCTGTTAGCGCTGTTTATTCAAGTGTTGGAGGAGGGAACTAGTTCAAAGTAGCAACAAAAGCTGCAGTCCTAATGAACTGTATTCTGAAAAGCCAGGTCGTAAAGGAAACATGTAATCTTCCACATATACATTTGAATTTCTTTTTCCTCTCTCACCCTGAACTGTAGCTCAATTCGGCACAGGAATTTTTATTTCAAATTGACAATTCAATGAAAATTTCTGAATAAATTATCCTAGTAGAATTCTATCATGCTTATGATTTTTCTCAAAGCTGCCAGTCTACTGGATGTGTTCAGTAATCATTCTGTCAGAAAGGTAAGGGTTTTCCAGCTTGTCAAGAGAAGAAACTCCACATGGTTCAGCCTTTTACAAATTTTTTTGTATGTATTAACAGTGACATCCCTACCTCACAGCACTGCGTGGTCACCTTCACCACGAGATCAAGAAGGCAGCTCAACAATCAGCTTTTGAGGGCATCTGGATTTTTTTGAAAACAAAACAGCAGACATTTGCATGGACTTTTTTTCCAAATGGTTCGAAACCACTACCCAACTGAAGACAGCTAAGAAACAACATTATCCAATTCATTGATCTGTGCTGGTGGTGCGATATGAAGGTCTTAGTGGCTCAGAATGCCAAGTTACAGGTGCCAGTATTTTGTCCCCCAGACTAAAGACAACAGCATTTTTGCTAGTGGTTGGATCTTTTACAGCGTGTGTGTTCTTTTAAATCAGAAAAAGCAAGAGAAACCACACTGTAACTAGGAGGTGGCTATCTGAAAGGCAATATTCACACATTAGTTTTGACTGTTAATGTTTGGAAACAGAATTCACAAACATCAGTAATGTTTGGCTTGTAAAACTAGGATTCTGATCTTTTATGAGCACCCACTGTGCCTTGCTGATACCAATCCACAAGGCTTAAGTTTCAAAGAATCAGCATAGAAAGAGCCCTCTGAAAGAGCTATCCTATTAGTTGCACTCCCCTGTTTTTACCTATATGCAAATTGTTCTTTTGAAAAAATTATTTCCTTTCAGAAGTCACAATTGGAACTTCTCCCAAAACATTCTCAGGCACTGAACTCCAGATCTTTACATGCCTGTGTAAAAACATTTCTTATACTCCGCCTGTTTCTGTTGCCAATTATTTTAAAATCACTGGGTCTTCTGACTATCAACCACCTGCAGTTTCTCCATACTCATTCAGTCAGAAGCCCTCAAGTTAAATATTTTGCACAAAAGTACTTTATATCAAAAAGTAAACTGATGGGACGCTGACACTGAGCAGTGGGAATATGAAACTCACTGGCTCATGAAGCAGAGACCGCAAATATATTCAAGGTGAGGTTTAGTGCAAACGTAAAGGAAAAATGGAATTAAAGAATTTAGGAGCTGGAAGACACGAGTTAAGTACAGCAAGGTAAGCACATGGAGTACTCACAGTGGAATACAGCAGTTGAGCTGAATGACCTGCTTCCTTGCTGTAGATTTGATATGAATTTACACATGTATTACCAAACAAAACTTAATGGTTAAACTCCAACCTACTTTCTATTTTAGGACATAGTTATTCTAGCAGATTGAAGAAGAAAAACTGCATTAAAAATGCAGCATTTAGGTCCACTTTATCTGTGCAATTACTTGAAGAGGAAAAATGTGCAGAACTGTGGCAAAAGCAATTGGGAGTGGGGATTAGAGAGCTCACAGCATGATGGGCTGAACAGCTACTTCCCATAATGTATCATTCTTTGATTCTAGATTAGTGCATAATAAATGAACAGGAAATTCTGCATTTGACTTAAAGTTCCCAACTGCATTTCCAAAATATATTTCAATGCAATCTAATTCTGATGAATTCAGCATGATATTAGGAAAATGCAATTTTATAGCAAGTTATTGCGTGGTACTAATAAACTAACGCTTCATAATTTTAGAAGAACTAATTAAATGCTTTGGGTAAATTTTAGTTTTACACACATGAACTCTACACAAGTTGTAATTTCACATGACGTCCAACCTTCCAAGTACAATTTACACATTCATCTCCACTGAGTTGATTATACTGCCATTTTGCAGGCACTATTCATGATCTGAAAATCTATTCTCTCTTTAAATAGATACTACAGTTTTGCCTCTGCCACTGGACACTATAGCAAATATAAACTCAATCTGGTTAATTCTTTTGACCTTTCAGCAAGGTTGGTTAATGGGTTTCTACAAAGAAACCGTATGTAAGACATGTGCCTGTTAACAGTTTGATCATTTGAGTAAATAAAAGCCTACAATTTCCAGCCATGTTGAGTAACGAAGTACCCAAAGTTATCGATAAGAATTGATTGTTGTGTTTGTGGACCACTAAACAGCACCCAATATACGAAACAATAAATAATTTGAACAATGTTATCCATCATTGTCATTTATTTAGAATAGTCAGCTGCAGCACCATAATGCATCACATATTTCAAAAACAGGAATGCGGAAAGTAGAGACAGAATGCATTATTAAATAAAAATTCTCTCTTTTCACTTCCAAACCTTTTATGGCAGAATATTTCAAAGGTCCTAGTCAAAATGCTTTCTTCAAATGATCCTCACATTGTGATGCAAATAAAATGCTCCACGGAAAATCAGCAGTGATCAAATTTCCTCCAGCAGATTATAAAACTCTTTGGGTCCCCTTTCATCATACTGTGATCATGCAAGAGTCTCCAGTGAGTGAATTAAAAGATATTTTTAATTCATTCATGGTACAATTAAGAGTCAAACTTGAGCACAAAAAATAAGTCCAAAGCAGTGCAGAACTCCCTCGCTACTGTTAGAGGTGCCATTTTTTTCCAAAAGTAACATTAAACCAATTCATTAGGAGCCCTCTTAAGTGGATATAAATGTTTGTCACTCTGAAGAAGTAGAGTAGGGTATCCCTATTATTCTGGCCACTATTTAACATATAACAAAGATCACAAAAAAAATCATTTGAAAGTGCTCACTGTGTGTGTAGATTGATTGCAATGTTACATTGCAACATGGCCACAATTTGAAATTACTTCATTGGTTATAAAGTGTTTCACGCCTGTGCAGCAGTCATAACTGCTTTATAACTACAAGTCACTTTTCACTTTCCTAGCAACATTTCAGAATGAAAATTTCAAAGCGTAAATAGCATGTCTCCTTTCTCAGTCGACTCCAATCTGCTTTACAGAGAATGGAAGATAATGAAGTTAAATTGTTATATCATTTACACTGTTTTTGAAAACATGCCAGTGAAGTCATCTGGAGCTTGAAACAGATTAAATTGAAAATTACAACATTTTTGTGCTTTGTTATATTATCAAGGATTAAAGGGTCATAGGTTAGACATAGGACAAAAAAAAAATTGAGCTTGAGAAATATTTAATTTTCGTCATTTTGCCATTGGTTGGCCAACAGCTACCTGCATTTGAAAAAAAATTAATAAAAAACTTCTGAAGGAGGACAAAAAAAATGAAGAAAAATGTGCAATGCAGTGCAAACTTCCATCAAAACCCAGCTGACACTTTTCTGTACAATTTTTGCAGCTTACCCTATCCAACAGGCTCTTACTGGGACGACAGTGTACCATGGAAAATGCTTCAGTCACTTGAAACGAAACGTCATTGTAAACCTGTACAAATGCACAAAGCTAGATAAAAGGCAGCTGTAACATCTCAATATCCATTTGGAGTGTGGGTTGGGATAGTGATAGTTATAGTTTTTGACACCTTCCCCACAGGTGTAGGCTATTCAGGCTCAAGCTTCCTCTGCCTGTGTAGATCACAACAAATCCTCCTCCTCAATGCCACTTTGCTATGCTGCTATCTCCACACCCTTTGTTGATGTTGTTAGTATCTGTTTATGGTTCAATCTGTCATACCTCTGAATACACACTACAAACCTGCCATTTCACATTTTGACAGTGATACCAGGATGGTTTAGAAAAGATTTTGCTAGAGATGTACTCAGTGCAAACCGAATTAAATAAAAGTTGCCAAAACAAATTATAAAACATTTCTTGAAAACTGAATGACTATAGCGCTACCATTTATTTTATTTAAGAAACAGCAAAGGGGACCTGTGGCAATCATTAGAAATCTAATTAGCTTCTAAAACTGGTGAAACAGCACTTTGATATTTGTACGGTTATATACACGTACAGTCACTCCGCCTGCAATGCACAGTGAAAGTAAAAATTACAATTGAGAATTTCCACCAACCCAGTTGTTAAAAGTTCAAATGTCATTCTAAAGCTTCCTTACCAAAAAAAAGTTTTCTTTTTCATACACTGAATTGTACTAGGTGATTCCATAACCAGCATTCACTCCATTGAACATGTGGCAATTTTCGTGTATTAATATCACCACAGAATGCTGGTGGCTCTTTGATTACAAACACAACATAACCAACTCTGATTCTGTTCAGACCCACCATCTAAAAAGACAAATCTCCAACAAGGGTTGCTTGACCAAAATTAGAGAAGAAAATTTCACTGATTTCCTCCACCCATATTTCCCAACCCAAAAACAGAGACAATTTTATTTGCTCCTCCAACTCACTCCCACCACCCCCACCACTCCCATTCCCACTCCCTCAAAACGGACAGCTGCCTCAGCAGTGATCAGCAAACCCAGACGAGTGAAATCTAACCTGGGACCTTCATGCTCTGCATGGCCCAATACTACACCAGGTGGTGTAGATTTACTCACTTGAGCCACTAGGGACCCGTACAACAGCATTAAATAACAACACAGCATAATAGTTTTTGACACCTTCCCCATAATTTTTATTCCACAGGTAACACTGACAAGCCCCACAGAATTATAACGGACTGCACTCTGGAGCGGAATCCAAGTTGTGCAAAAGATCTCATAGTAGAGGCATTCAGATCCAATTAGGAATGTAACCTTTTGTTGCTGAGACCATTTTTAGTTTGAATTCCTAGCTTTCGATACCTAGGATAATGAAACCTATATGATTTCTAAGGGGTATGTGAATTACAACCTACAATTAAAATGTATCAGACATCCACGGTTGGAAAAAATACATTACACTTAACACTGATAGCCAAGTTTAACAAACTAAGGAATGGAATCTGCAGACTTATAGATCACTTGTCAAGAGGCAATTGGAGTTGCACGGCTTCTGTTACTTTTCACCCAGCACTCTGCAGGAACTCAGATACAGTTTCATTCCATTCACAAAAATCCAGCACAAGCTGATGAATTATTTTCTCCTTTTCTTTCCTGTATTAGTGGATGGGACAAGTTTGGGGGATGTTGGTGGCGGGGGGTTGCAGGGAAGGGGCATTTAAAAAGAAAATGCTTCTCCCAGTAGTAAGAAAAGTGCAGCAGCCAAGAAAGTCTTGGCTCCACGTGTGGATTCGTCTCCTGTAATCCATTAATTCACTAAGAAGGAGACCAGATGCAGGATTAGAGAAAATTCCAAGCTGCTTTATTACAGCCAGCATTCAAACCCAGCTTTATCAACAAATTATCATTCTGGGTAAATTCCATTCCATTAATTTATAAAAAGTAATAGATAGGGATTTAGATGATATTTAGATGCACCAGTTTTAAATCTCCTAAATCCATACTGCCTACTATTAAACAATGCAAAGTACAGCTATAAAATAGTCTTCAATGGAAAAAGTTGTCCATTAAATGTTGACATGCCTGCGACAGGTCGACTTTGTAAGCAACACATACAGCAAACAGTTAATGTACTTGAAATAACTTGTAATAACTTTTTCTTTGATACCACATTTGTCAATATGCTTACACAATTCAAATGTATTTTCCAAGTTTCCAAAGGATTAACTGTAACCACTTCAAAGCGTTGCCTCAACAATGACATCTGAATTGCAGCCTCATCACTCTCTCTCTTTGCACAGATAATGACCAAGCTCCCTTTTTCATCTTTCTTTCAAGCTTTCAATTACTTCAAAACAAACGATGTGCACTTAGTCAGATTTTGATCCAAAATGCTTCAATATAAAATGCAGCATGTGCTAATATCCCACTGCAAATTTACAAAGGGGGCAGAACATTTAAACAAACAAAAAAGAGATGACAAAACTACTACACACTCTGGACATTCATGCAACATCCCTGTCTCAGGAAAACACAAATTTTTAAATCAAATTTAGTACAACACAGAGCTCCAAAGAGATGTGGATCTCAGACTCACAGGCTGCTTGCCAGAATCAAGCTCCTTTGATGTAAGAAAAATATCCTCCAGTTTGAGTACTCTTGTAAAAGTGCAAGGCAAGAACTTCAAATAATATTTTCTTCAGTGATCACCTGGACTTTTCCCAAACTACTGGCGCCTGTTTTAACTTTTCAAACGATCCTCTCTTCATCTTCCACCCCATTCCCCCAAGAAAACTAATCTAGAGAATTGGCTCCAGACCTGACTCCCCATGAAAACCTGGGTCAAAAAATATTTCAGGCATCTGCACACTTTTTTTTTCATGAGTGGTTGGTGCAAATGAAAAGAACATCTTTCAGATCACACGTCGGTTCTGAGCTTGAGCAGCTTGGGCTGTTAAAAAGAAACAGGCATGCACAAATGGGAATTTCTAACACTTTCCATATGACATCTGAGTTGCGGCTGTTATAAAACTGTACCAATTGGTACCACGCAAAAATACCCCAATAATCTACCCAAAAGCTTTTTGTCAAAAAAATCCATTGAGGGAATATGCAGTCTCCAGAGTTTCATCAGCAGAACCCGGTAACAGTTATTTCTACTGCCACTAATTTCCAAAGATGTTGGAAGAGTGCAAGTTAATCTCCAACAGCTAAATATATTGGTGACTGGAGTTCAACTACCTAACCTCTATCCAGCCTCATCTCCAGGTTTTCAAATGAAAGCACAGACCATGGAAGATGCCTATCCCCGCTTCGATAAAGTGAAAGCAAATCGAGGAGAGCCGGAGGAGGAGAGGGGGCGCTGACGGTGGGGAGCCGGTGGAGGAGAGGGGGCACTGACGGTGGGGAGCCGGTGGAGGAGAGGGGGCGCTGACGGTGGGGAGCCGGAGGAGGAGAGGGGGCGCTGACGGTGGGGAGCCGGAGGAGGAGAGGGGGCGCTGACGGTGGGCAGAGGGGAGCCGGAAGAGGAGAGGGGGTACTCATGGTGGGCGGAGGGGAGCCAGAGGAGGAGAGGGGGCGCTCACGGTGGGCGGAGGGGAGCCGGAGGAGGAGAGGGGCGCTCACAGTGGGCGGAGGGGAGCCGGAGAGGGGTGCTGATGGTGGGCATAGGGCTGGAGAGGGGCGCTGATGGTGGGCATAGGGCTGGAGAGGGGCGCTGATGGTGAAGTAAAGAGGAGCTGATGTGGATATTGGAGGGCGCATGTGTTATGCCTGGCTGAGATGGGAGGCGGGGTAAAGGTGAAATAGTGAGTAGACCCCTACCGCAGTAGAAAGTCTCCAGCCTGCTCGCTGGGAGCCCGGGTTGTTCCTATGTTTGACGATCCAGTCCTCCAGCCCCTTCCGACTCAAACAAGCGTTCACCACAAAACTGTCACCTAGAGTCCAGACCAACAACAAAAAAAACCGTGAGGATTTTCTTCCAAACAGAAGCTATGGCCAAACATGGAGGAAACTTAAAAACTCACGTCAAGTTTAAAACTTTAAAATAGGAGAAAATGCCTACCTTCGGGACTTTCTCTGGGTTTGCAAACGGCGGCTGTTCAGTAAGAAGATGGAACAAAATGGGAATAAAAGGGAGGTTACTATGAGGAGTGGGTCTTTATTTTACAGTTAAGCGTATATGTTTTTAAAAAATGGTTGTAATGTCTTGGACTGGCTTACCATGTTTGGAGTGAAGTTTCCCCATGTCTAGTGCTCTGATGGCATCGGGCTGGGTTCCGGGAACATTGGGAGGTTTTCCCCGGGTTTAGAAATCCATGGTTTGGGTTCGGGGTAAGAAGGGGAGAGCTTGGCTCTCAATCCATGCTGCAGCTCCACTGCTGCTCCAGCTCGGAGTGCCCACTTCCCCAAGCCCCCCCTCTCTCTCTCTCACACACACACACACACATACACACACACAGACACAGACAGGGAGGGAGGGAGGGAGGGAGGCGGTAACAAGGAGAAATTCACCCACACCGCCGGCTGATTGACACCTCATTCAGCTCACTGCACCCTAGGGCCCCCGCCTACCCCCTTCTTTTATTGGTTGCTCGGCGAGCGGCAGATAAAAGAAAAATTGCGTTTTTCTACACTTCCACCAACCGCCCCCTCCCCTTGGAGTCTCCAAAATAAAAGCACTTCCATCAACTCACTTACAACAGCAGCTAAAGATCCAGCAACGTCAACACAGGCAGCACGCTTTATATTCGACACAGTCTAAACCCTGCTTAGAAACAGGCTGTAAAGATTCTTCAAGACAGCCCTATCGTGCAAGGGGTTATGTCCGTACCTCTGAGCCAGGGTTCAAATCCCACCTGTTCCGGGGCTGTGTGATGAGGGCGCAGAACAGGTTTGTTTAGGAAGTAGTTTTATGGACGATGGGTACTGAGTTGATGTTTTAGCCCTCGCATACTCTGTTCCCTCCTCTCTAGGATCGTTCAGTATCATTCGGCAGTGTCCTTCAGCTTTCAGGGATTAATCAATAATCTCCCCAACAATTGCTCTGAGCAACGCATAGGTACATTCATAAAAATAAAGTGTTTCATTGTTTTCACATTTTGATGCATTAGCTGTTAAAATGGTAGAGACCTGGGCTTTCTCTGGATCGTTGGAGCGGTAGATTCTGCTACACAACTTGCAGGAAGACACTGAAACACAACTGGTAATCTCAAAGGGTTCCTTCACTCTGTTAGTTATAACTTTCTATCTCATTCTTTGGCAAAGTCAGCAGTCACACCACACCAGGTCATAGTCCAACAGGTTTATTGGAAATCAGAGGCTTTCTTAGCGCTGCTGCTTTGTCAGAGGAAGTCCTTTCACATTCTTTCACAGGATATGGGAGTCACTGACTGGGCTAGCATTTATTGCCCATCACTAATTGCCTTTGAGAAGATGTTTGCGAGCTGCTTTCCAAAATGTTGCAGTCCTTGGAGTGTAGCGACAATCACATTACTGTTAGGAAGGGAGTTCCAGGAACTCAAGGCAGTGACAGTGAAGGAATAGCAATATAATTCAATGCGGTCAGGAGTTAGACCATTTAGGGCCGAGATGAGGAGAAACTTCTTCACCCAGAGTGATGAGCCTGTGGAATTCTTTGCGACAGAAAGTGCTTGAGGTCGAAACAATGAACATTTTCAAAAAGGAATTAGATATATCTCTTAGGGCTAAAGGGATCAAAAGGTATGGGGCGAAAATTGTGTGGAACAGGCTAATGAAGATCCTCATCCCTGGAATTGTTTTCATGTATCTGTTGTGCACTCTCCCCAATGTCTTGACATTCTCGCTAAAGTCTGCTGCTCAGAAATGGACACAATCGTCCCATTGAGGCAGAGCAAGTATTTAATCATTTATCATTTGCATTGGATGCCTGAAGTGTGGTTCCAACAACATGCAAAATACTTGACACTATCCAGGACAAAGCAACTCATATGATGCCTACTCCATTTACCAGACTAAACATTTTCTCCTTCCACCACCAATGCACCATGGCAGCAGTGTGTATCATCTAAAAGATACACTGCAGCAATTCACCATAACTCCTTTGACAGCTACTCCCAAACCCATGACCTCTACTACACAGAATGACAAGCGAGCAGTTACATTGGAACGCCATCACTTGCAAGTTCCCCTCCAAGCCACATACCACCCTGACTTAAATACAAGATCAGGAGTAAGTCATTCAACTCTTTGAAACTTCACTTTTCAATATTATCATTGCTGAGACTCAGTGCCTTATAGACTCTAGTGCACAGAAATTTAGTTTAAAAAGCACTGCTAGCATCTGTAGATAATCTGCAGTGGCTGACTTTGTATTTAAATGCAACAAGACTTGTACTCCAGTTTTGCTGAAATATATTTTTAATGTACTTGTTCTGCAATTACAGCATGAGAGACTTCTGTTTGGGAATTTTAGTTTGAGAGATGTGGCAATGGGGTGATCTTCAGGTCTGTGGATCGATTGAAGAGGCTGAGATGTACACCTTAAATGGAAGACATTTATCAGAGAGAAACCTTTTTTCATTTACATAAGGACCAAGAACCAGATTTAAGATAAATGGAAAAACAATCAGAGTTGACATGAGAAAAACCTGCTGATGCAGTAAGTAGTTAGATTTGGAATGCACTGCCCAAACATGTGGTGGAAGCATGTTCAAGCATGATTTTCAAGTG
Organism: Stegostoma tigrinum; assembly: GCF_030684315.1. Lineage (NCBI taxonomy): Eukaryota > Metazoa > Chordata > Chondrichthyes > Orectolobiformes > Stegostomatidae > Stegostoma > Stegostoma tigrinum. The sequence continues at coordinate 27,354,363 of NC_081369.1, forward strand.
GATTGAATAATTATCAGAGGAGAAAGGATTTGCAGGGAAACTGTGAAGTTTAGGGCTAGCAGAGTTGGTCCGGCTGCAAGCCAGCATGGATGCAAATGGCCAAAAGGCCATCTGTGCTGTAACAATTCCAGCAGTTTATGATTCACTCCTACATTTAAACAGCTCCCCTCTTGGCTCAGCAGCTGTTAGCAGTCCCCTGCATACTTGTGAAAAACTAAAGAGTTATTGTCTTATGAAAATGAAAAGTTTCAGAGGGCTGGCAAGGGGTTTATTGAAGAGGACCTCTTTGACAGCCTGCTTTCCAGCCTAGCAAAGACTGCCATCCTCAGGTCAAAAGCTTAAGATCTGCAGACAGAGTAGGAGATCTGAATGTTTGCTACTCTTTCAGGATGATATGTGTGATCAGATGTTTGCATCTTGTCCAGTAGTACACATGTAGCCATTTGTGCAAACTGCTGAATGCAGTTTACTTAACCATCAATGGAAACCAAAGAAAGTCTCATACATGTATGGCACCTGTTATTGCCCACAACAAATTAAAGTACTTTTCAAGCAAATAAAATACTTCTCAATGTACTGCCTGTTAGAATATAGAGAATGCAGAGCTAATTAATATACCCAAGCCCCTACAGTGATGAGATAATGACTAGAAAATCTATTTTGCGATAGAACCACATAATCACACAATTTACAGTACTAAAGGAGGCCATTTGATCCATCATGTCTGTACCAGCTCCTGAAAGATCTACCCAGATAGTCCCATTCTGCAGCCTTTAATTTCATCACTTTCAAATATATGTCCAGCTCTCATTTGAAACCTTGGAATCTGCTTGTAGCGCCCTCCCAGACAGTGCATTCCAAATCCTAACAATTCTCTGAGCAAAGAAGTTTCCCTTCATCTCACTTCTAGCTCTCTTGTTTTCAATCTTGAAAATGTGATCCCTAGTTACTGACATACCAACGAGTAGAAACAGAATATTCTTCTTTATCCTGCCAAAATTGTTTATGATTTTGAACACCTCAATAAGGTTTGATATAGATGAGTAGGAAATATTGGTCAGTGTACCAATGATAACTCCTCTGCTGTTCTTCAAAATGTGGCAGGTGATCTTTTATACTTAACTGAGAGGGCTGAAGGAGGCTGAGTTTAACATTTCAGCCAGAAGGTTACACATCTAACAGTATAGCATGCACTGTCATCTCAGTCAGATTTAATCCTTGAAATGAGATATGGACCCTCAAGCTTTGACTGAGATGTGAGCATGCTGCCAGCTCAGCCATAGCTGGTGCCCACCAGATATGGATCCAAAACATGCTTGTTGGATTAAGCCAATTGTATTAGAGGTGATTTTGTCTTGGGAATTGTAAAGCATGTTTTTGCCTTGATAGCATTAGCAAATCTTAGTGCCATCCTATTAGCCATATTGCTGTTCACAGTGGTTACTACAGGGCAAGAGTGTAACAAGCACTGAAAACTGTCATAATTAGCAGCGCTCATAGCCTGACTGTCAATCTGCCTACAACCCTCATCTCTCCAGGTTTTGACACATTTCCTGCCTGCCCATGACTCCACTTGATGATTCGACCCAGAGACCTTGATGATTTCTACCCTTCTATCCTGCAGCACAAACCTGTGATCTAACGCAATAACTTACCTGTGGAGCACCCTACCGCAGTGCCATGTTCCACATCCTGATTTTTGAGGTCTAATCTCCCCAAATCTCACCGTTATCCCAAATGGGCAATCTTGAATTTAACACCCCAGCATTCCTGGGCATAAAGCAACATAGCGTGAATCATATCATTTTGTTTCCTGTTAGAAATAAATTGAGTTTCTGGAACTATTTCCACAGGAGCGTATAAGTCTGTGGAGAATAATAGGTCTATGAATAATTTTGCATTTTGAAGATTTCTGCTAGGGTGAATGAAGAAAGCCATTATGGAATCAGTGGTAAAGAATCATCAATCTACAATTGCCAGTTAAACAGCAAACAGAGATTGGGAAACAAAAAGCATTTATACAGTGAATTGTTACAGTAAGGGCAGTTTTCAATAGGCAATGACTGAGACAAATATGATTTGGTTTGCACAAAGAAGAATTGGTAAACTTTTGAAACAGTGATGCTATCAGGCCATAGAGAGACAGCTAGCCAGTGGGATTATTTTTGAATTGCATTAGCAAAGATTTTCTGTGACACCACAGCACTCCCAAACATTCCCCACTCTCACATCCACACCCCATCTTTTGTCCTGCTGTAGATAATGTGGCAACACTTCTTAATTTATAAATTAGTCAATGAATTAGTATTTTAGTGAAATATATGGCAGTAACATGGCAGTACAAACAGTTTGTAAAAATGTGTTGCATCTTAAGTCAAAATAAATTAAATAAAATGATTGTTTGAAATTTTTTGCAACACTTGCATGCATGGCAGGGAGACAATTTCCATAAGCAGACCAAATTTCCATTGTTCTGAAATGCCCACCCTTGATCATCTCGTGTGTCCAGACTTAATAATTATCCGAACAGCACAGTGAATCACTGCCCACTATTTGGTCTGGTTACCATGAATCTGTTTGATGACAATAAAACTGGAATGGGCTCATACGGAGTTAAAGTATTTTGTAGAAAGCATTTCTTACGTCATCGAATGAGTTGAAGGGGTCTTGAACGAAATAGTTTTTCATACATTTGGTGATACAATGTTGCACACAATGTAGACCTCATCCCATCAAAGGAATGCAGACCTCCAACCAAAACTGAAGCTCATGGAGAACAACTTAATATTTCAAAAGCTTCCACAGTTGCAGCTGTCACTTATTCAAAACTAAAGACACAATAATAGAAAGCTATTGCATAAATGTTGATGCAGAATTAGTTATATGGCAGCTGATTTCTGAGGAGGTTAATGCCTTGACAATATGCAAAAATATTATCATACAGATCAAAGTTTTGTACATTGACTAATTTCCAGAATAATTCAACGTAGCCTTGTGTCATGGACAACTTGTCTTCATACCTACATTTTGAATTTAGGCCAAGAAAACTATCTTCCACTCCAGATCCTGCTAGTTCAGAATTATCAGAAATAAAATCTGGAAATTTCCATATGTTGTCATTAAACCAGTTTCCTTCTCCAAGTTCATGATTTGTGATAGATCTGCACTTTATCACAGGGACAACTTCCATTTTGAAAAGAACAGAGAAAATGTCTAATCTTTTCATAATTGGTGTTGTTGATGTTATTGTTTTGTTAGAAAGGCATCTTTGACAGCAAAATAAAGTATCGACAGATGGTGCATGTATTAAATTTAAATTGTATTTAATGAAGTATTCCTGCCTCAAAGTATGTATATATTTTTTGTTTTGATTCAATTTACCAAAACTAAAGAAAACAAACAGTCCCTCAGATATTAGAATTAGAAGCTGATATGTTCAGACCCAGGAAATTCTTGGATTTTCAGAATTTCAATTCCTTTCATCCGTTAACTGGGGAACAGTGTGCTGTGGGCTCAGCGGATTGTATACTAAGAACTAACTTACTACAGTATGTCAATAATGTATCTATTTCCAAACATTAGTTAGTAGCAACTAAAAAGAGTTTATAACTTAGCTATAACAAGAATTAATTAGCATTACATGATTATAATGCACTTTCAAAGTTGAATGAATGACACAAGATTATATTATTATTTCAGTCATCACAGAATTAAAATCTACCTGACTTGGAGAGATACTGCCCCTTTAAATCAGGAGTCAATCTTATAGGGAAATAAAGCTTTAATAAACAAGCTACAGAATAGAAACAAAATTCTCACAAAATTGAATATCTTAATAAGTCTGCCAGGTTTATTTCACATTTTTAAATTGTTGAAATGGTTACAAACGTTCAGCCATTTCTATCATTTTTGTTTTGAAGAAATAAACAGCATGAGACAGACATAAACCAATCTTTGGCTTGAAAACATGACCATACCAGTGGAATAAAGAAGTCTAAACTTAAAAAGCCCATTTGGATCTCCCCAAGCAAACTACATGCTTGGTGTCTTCATGAAATATGAAATGATATTGAGGTTGGAGACATACTCGCTGAGCTGGTGGGTTTGGTTGTAAACGTTTTGTCACCTTGCTAGGTAACACCGTTGGTGCTCTGTCGGTTTGCTGGGGAGGTTGATATCACTTCTGGTTCTGTTTCTCAGTGGTTTGTATACTGGGGCTAATTCAATGTGTTGGTTGATGGAGTTCTAGTTAGAATACCAGGCCTCCAGGAATTCCCTGGCGTGTCTCTGTTTGGCTTGTGCAATTATCGATGTTTTGTCCCAGTCAAATTCATATCCCTCACCAAGAAACGCAACCAATTCTCACTTGTCTCACTATACATAGACAATGAGAGACACAAATTCAACTGAAATGATGCATCGATAATCACACAAGCCAAACAGAGACACGCCAGGGAATTCCTGGAGGCCTGGTATTCTAACTAGAACTCCATCAACCAACACATTGAATTAGACTCTGTGCACAAACCACAAGAAACAGAACCAGAAATGTTACCAAACACACCAATAAACCAAGGTATATAAATGACAAATGGGACAGAACACCAATGCATCACCGGAGGCGCACTGACGATGTTACCAAGCAGGTACATTTGAAACATTTGCAACCAAACCAATTGGTTCAGCAAGCATGTCTATAACCTCATCAACCCGAGCTATATATCTTCTCAAAAACTTTATGAAATGATATAGCTGATTCATTTGTATTTTGAGCTTCAGAAAAGATCATTTAATGTCTTAAATCTCTTTCCTATTTGGTTTCACAAGCACAAAATGTTTTTGAACTGATGACTCTACAACACTGAGCAAATGGCTCAGGCAGGAATGCTGCTGTTGGACCACTGTAATCGTAAACATGATTGGCAGATCTTGAAAAGACACCTATGATGGTGCTTTTCCAATACTTTGAAGTCCCTGCTGCTGCCTGTCCAAGTCCCCGAAACATATAGGAGCGTAGACATCACAGCTGTTTAGTAAACCATGACCTTTGTCTCATACTTGAGTTCCTGGTCTAGAAATACTCTTCCTCATTCAGTCAAAAACTAGCCATTTGGAAGCAGTGATCACCGACGTCTGAATTCACTGAGAGGAGCATTCCAAGACACAAAATTATGAACATTTTACAGCATCTTGCCATTGATCTTAATCAATGGGAGGATGTGTTTTGAAGCAGGAGCAGGTTGTAAAAGGATGTTCGTTTACCAAGTGTTCAATAGATGAACCATTTTGTCATATGCTTTGGAAAGGCATTGATAATGATAGGGGCCCAGCTTCTGTGTGAGTGGACACATATGTGCCAACTGCATCCTGCGAATCTATGACTGAGCTTGGAGTAGTTTTGTATTTGGTTTGAAGACAGCATAGTTCGAACAATTTCCCCTATATTCTGGAAATGATTTCCATGAATGTGAGTAATTTGCTGGAAGTAAGGTACAGTATTGCACTGAAGAAAATGGTGAATGTACAAATATGAATGATTTTATTGTCACGCGTACTTTACAGTGAGAAAAACTGTATGATACAGGGAACTGAAGAGAGTTCCTGCAATAATATATTCTGTTTGATCTCTGTTTTCACTGAGTTGGGTTTCTGATGGTTCTGTTGGTGAGGATCACAGCTTGCATGTTATTGTGAAGTAGGTGGTGACAAATTTCCGAGTGCAACCAAATTTGAGGAGGTTACTCTATATGCCTTTGCAGTTGACAGAAAGCAACTCCGAAAAGTGTCAAAGAATTTTTTCAAAACTGAATCATTTTACAAAGAAAATACTACAAAAGTAGCTGTTGTGTATCATCTCATGTAATTCAAGACCGTAGGCTGCTTCTTTGATCTCATGGATAAAGTGTTTTGTCTGTGTGTTTGAGAAAATTGGCAATTTCCCTCCATTTACTGAAGAATCTCTCATAAAAGAGAAACTTTATGGCACTCATTACTGAAATGTGTTGTGCTACAAACAGACAGAAAGTAATCCCCTTCTTCAGATTACTGAGTGAGTGATAAAGAACTTCAAAGAAACACTAGTTCCCTCCCTTGAGACATCCTCTCTGTCAACCTGAAAGCACAAACAATATAAAAATTAGAAGCTACTTGATGAAACTTTCTCTTCTAAACACAATGCCTCTCAGCAATGGGACCATGCGCTACCACCGTAAACCAGTTCAGACAATTTAGTAAGTAAATAATTTCAAATGCTGAGAGCGGGTGTGAAGGCAGTTTGGCTTCTGCATCTGTTTCTCCAAAATTCTCTTGGGTTCGTTAAGCTAATCTGTCTTTTAGGTCTATATCTGTATTTATATTGGACATTAGCCATTTACTGTTAAGAGCAAACAAAATGCACAATGTTCCTTGTAAATCAAAGACTAATCTGTCAATTGATACTGTTCACAGATCCCACAGGCTCCTGTCTGATATTTCCTGGGAACCCCAGAGTGATATTTAGTGTTGTGAAAGTGATCTGAGATGAAATGCTTCGTTAGAACTATTTGCTGAGCTATGTTCCATTTCTCTATCTTGCTGGCTATTCCAGTTATTTACAAGTGGAAGAAAGGGCAAAAATAGCAGCTAACTTTGGCGGGGAGCTAAGGAACGAGAAATACTGCTTGACTGTCTCTCAATTCCAGTGCATGTGAGCAGGAAAACAGTGAAGTTAACATTACTTGACGTAAGCTAAAAATTTATGGAGGGTCTCAAACAAAAGCAAATAGAGTGTGAATGTAAACTTGATTGAAGTGTGGAAAAGATGCTTGGAACTCCAAATAATCTAAAGTTTTTCAACACTTTCAATTACGTATGGTGTAAGTGATAACTGCTATGTCTCTCACAGTTTGCAATAACAATGGTTAAACACTTAAACCAATACTTAGCCAAAATCCTGATGTAAGCTCAAGATTGCTATCTAAGAATCTGATTTTGAGACCATATAAAATTCTTCCCTCATCTTCCATAAAGGCAACTACTTCTGCTTCTGTGAGAGAATAACACAGGTAGCATAATAACAGTCTTTGAGAAGAATACCATAAATGAATAGAGATAGTAGGAACTGCTGATGCTGTTCGCAACAAACAACTGCACGCCCCAGTCGCGAACCATTTCAATTCCCCCTCCCATTCCTTGAATGACATGTACATCCTGGGCCTCCTGCAGTGCCACACTGATGCCACACAAAAGCTGCAGGAACAGCAACTCATATTTTGCTTGGGAACCCTGCAGCTCAATGGTATCAATGTGGACTTCACAAGCTTCAAAATCACCCCTCCCGCTACCGCATCCCAAAACCAGCCCATCTCGTACTTGCAACCCTAAGTTGTCCTTCCCTGTCCACTCCTCCCAACTCAAGCCCCTCCCTCATCTCCTACCTACTAGCCTCATCCCGCATCCTTGACCTGTCCGTCCTCCCTGGACCGACCTATCCCCTACCTAACTCTCCACCTACGCTCACCTTTACTGGGTCCTCTGATGCTGCTTGGCCTGCTGTGTTCATCCAGCTCTACACCCTGTACCATAAATGAATTTTTATTGCTTAGAATGTTTTGGGGTGGGATATATTCTGGTCAACAGAGAAAAAAACATTATAGTCTGATAAATATTTTAGGATATAAGGAAAACTGACCATGTACAGTGGTGTAAGGTATCGATGTCCTCCTTTGACCAAATTTTGGAATAGAAACAGATGATTGTGGTTTGGCAAGGGAGACCACAGCTCTGGGAGATAGGCAGGAAACTGGAGTTCAGGTCATATTCATATCAATCATGAACTTGGCAAGCCAACTGAGCTACTCCTACTTCTATTTGTTATATTCTTCTGTCCTTAGAAAGGACAGATCTTCAGAGAGATGGTGTGACATATCGGGATGGTTATTCATCACGGGTAGTGGTGCAAAACTGATGGCATCTGTTGGGTCATCTGTTACAGAGTTTATTCCACGTGTGCTGTGCCTGATGGCAGGTCTTTGGTTTGTCATCTGCTGCTGCTGCTGCTTCAACCTGAGCTGCAGTCCTTGGTAGCTTTTGGTAAGATTAATGCCAGCTGCATGGATTCAGTCATTATTCTTCGAAAGCATGTGATTTCAAATAAACCTGTTGGACTATAACCTAGTGTCATGTGTTTTCTGACCTTGTCCAGCACAGTCCAACACCAGCACCTCCATATCATGGCAACCATCAACATTTTCTTAGTCCCAGCTGAGCATCTGTGACTTAAGAATTCTAACATATTTTATGTTATTTGAGACACTGAATGTGAGTTGATAATTTTTGGATGATTGCTTAGTAACATTTTATTGTAAGAATCAATCCTGAAGTGGTTACAATATCACATTATTTTAGAGTATAAAATAATTAACATTGTCAAATGTTTACTTACGGTACAGAAGAAAAACCTCGATGCTGTTGCTTATGCACTTTAAGTGTCACAATTTTCAAATGTATTTGAAGCGGTAGAGCATGAGGAGGTGATTTGAGGAGAAGGAGGAGCAGCTCGCAGGAGGACAAACAGAAAGTCATGGTACCAGTGGGGAAGGTCAAAGAGGAGGTTGATGCAAAGTAGGAGGAACTTGTGATGATGAAGCAGGAGATCTTCCTTGTTAACATTTGTAATATGGTAAAGTTCCTCGCTACATCCAAAATGCTGAAAGTTAAAATGTTTTGCAATCCCTTTGGGCATACTGAAGTGGACCAATATGTTAACTATGCATGGCTGAACAATTACAAACTTACAAGTCAGAAATTGAAAAAGTCCAATTTTTGACGATGGGTTTTGACTTTTTAAAAGATCTTTTTACCTGTTTTCTCAACTCCTTTTGCAGCCTCGTTGTTCTTCTTGCCTTGCTACTCTCACTTCCCGTTGATTACTGCGGTGTGCCAAAGCTTTGCGTCCACAACTATTGATTTCACCCATACATTACGAAAGCATTTGGTGCACTGAAGCTCCTCATTTTTGCTCTGACAGTTGCATCACAGAAGACCTCTGACCTTAGGATGCCAGACAGAGGAGGCATAGAGGACGGCCTTTTTCCGATCTGCAGCTATTTCTGGCCCCATGTAAAGGGCAGTTGTCACTATGGAAAGCCAGTTGCAAGCAGTGGGACTAACAATTGTGATTGGGAGGACAGCCAGCCACGGACCATAGGGTTGACTGCAGTGATTACAGCTGGGGAGAAGGTCACAGCAGCTAAGAAAGCAAGGACCAACAGCAGTGGGACACTGGTAGATGAACAGAAAATAAAGAAAATAGCTGGAATGTCAGGATAATCTTGACCAAAGCTGGAGGCAACCCATATTATGTATGGAGAGATTTTTAAGAAAATTCCAAAGCAGTAGTATAACTATCTGCACTTCCAGGCTCCTTGGTCATATTGAATGGGCAACATTCAGCACAATGAGAACAGCACAGACAACAAATGGGCAGGGGGCAAGTGATCATGAGTGACTGAGGCTGTAGTCCTCGCCACCACCATCGAGATAATGCAGCAGGCGATGATGTCCACAGTTTTTCTAACACCTTCCCTGCAGTCTACATTGCTGAACTGCTCCTGGTTGATCTCTCATGGTAGCACAGCAACATCTTTCACCCCAAAATACTCAGCTACATACATACTGGAACTAAACCACAGTGCGGGTTGGGATGTAGTCTTTAGCCAACTCCTGACTAACAGGTGAAATGCCCTTTTCCCAAACAGATTGCACAGTGAGTTAGACAGACTGAAATTAGAACATGAGCCATCTGCAGGAATGTCTCATGAATTGAGAGGTTTTTGCAACCAAAGGAATGGTGCAGCTTTGTTGGAAACTAGGTAAGAAATTCTGTTCAGTGACGACTTGACTGTTTTCCCAGTTCTGCGTTTTTCTTTTTCTTACCACCATCGTTAACACTTTCGTAGAGTTGCAAGTCCGGTGCAAAATTGTTGCAGTCCTGGAGGACAATGCTTGCAATCAGAAGCAGGCCCATACCAGTGCCAATTCACACAGTTACCCTGAAGAAAATCAGTCATCCTGTTGATGTGCAAGGGTCATCCCCTCATGTAATGGGGAAAACACCCACGCAAGACTAGAGTCACAAACGGAAATGAGAAATGAGATTTGTCTCAGAAAGATTCATGGAACAGACAAAAAGAACAGTCCGGTTCAGTTCCGAGGATGGGTCACTGGACCTGAGACGTTAACTCTGTTTTCTCCTCCACAGGTGCTGCCAGACCTGCTGAGCTTTTCCAGCAACTTCTGTTTTTGTTCCTGATTTACAGCATCCACAATTCTTTCGGTTTTTCATCTGGTTCCCCTTGTTGACAAGAGCTTAGAGTGACCTTAAAACCATAAAAAATCTCCAGTCATCTGTATTATCACTCTCTCAAATGAATTTACAACCTTTCAGAACCATGTGCAGGAGGAAGGTGAACTGCTACCATTGGCTGGCATCTTTGTGATCTGCTGGCAGCTGGCAGCTCTCAATAACATGGAGAAGCCACAGCTTGCATTGAGACATCTGCAGCACACTCTCTTCTCGAAGGGGCCTCCTGTCCAACCAGGGCCACTGTAGTGCACCCGTGATGAAGCTTTGACCTCTAAAGCTATTCAAACTGATAAGGCCGAGCAAATTTACCAGTATACAAAAGTTTGTACATGGAGCATATTGTTAGCCAGACCCTTAGCTTGGTGCTGCCATGAATACAGTCAGATCTGGGGCTCAGAGCTCAATTATCATTTCAAACTTTGCTGCATAAAAGGTACCAAGAGGTACAGGGCATATGATGCACTTTCAAAAATCTACGCTGATCACAGAATCACCGAATTGTTCCAGCACAGAAGGAGATCATTTCACTCATCGTGCCTGCAGCAGGTCTTCAATTGAGGATGATGAAAGTCAATCTCCTGTTTTCTCCCGTACCCTTGCACATTATTTCTATCCAAATATCATCTTATGAATCTCTTGAATGCCTCAGTTGAACTTGCCTCTGTCACATTTTGAAGCAGTGCACACCATACTTAAACGACTTGCTTATCCGAAAGGCTTTTTTTCTCTCATCCCCCTTACTTCTTTTACACATCACTCAAAATCCATGCCCTCTTGTCCTTGTTTGTTTATGAGCATGAACAGCTTCCCCCTAATTATTCTACCTAGTGTGCTCTTGATTTTAAAGGCCTCTTTCAAATATCTTCTCAGCCTTATTCTCAAGGGCAACGGTTTTTAAGTATTTTGTCATTTTATAAATAACCAAAACCATAAGTTTCAGAGCAAAGAAAAATTGTTCCATGTTATGTCAATAGGTGCCAATACTATATAAAATTAAGCCAATACAGAAATGGAAATTTGATTAGAGGAAGAGAAAACAGAAAGAGACATAGGTAAAGTATTCAAAGTATTGCTATGCATTCAGTCACAAGTAACTCACCTACTAGCGTGCTACAGCCTCTTCACCACCCAAAAGCTGCAAGCCAGGAATGTAATGAAGTATTCTCCACTGTCAGGAAGTTTGCAGCTGAAATAACACTCAAGGATTTTTGACATGAACCAGAATCTTTGATCGGCACTCCTTGCATCAGCTTAAACTTTAACACCCTCAACCACAGGAACACCAGGGCAGCTGTGTGTGTGTGTTATCTACTGGATGCATAGTACGAAATACCAGGACCTCTTTGGCAGAGTTTTCGAATCTGTGATGTCCACCTCCAAGAAAGCCAAGTGCAGTAGATTCATGTAATATTATTTGTAAGTTACACATTAATTGGAGGCAGTTATATGTCATCATGTCTACTTCAGTATAGTGTCAGAAATCTGAAAATCCATACCAGACAACCTTGCGACTGTACATTGACCAAATGGATTACCATAGTATAAGAAGTCCCATGACAACTTTCTGAAGTGCAAGTAAGGATAACAAATTAATGCTGGCTTCACCGACAAATCTATATCCAAAGAATGAATTAAAAATTTACATAATGCTCATTTTCGCAGATACGAACTTCTAAATACTCAATTATTAGTACTTAAACAACAGATCCTAACTAACTGCTAATTCAAGCAGGGACCTGCTGGCAACTTCTGAAGAAGGGCCTCGACCCGAAATGTCAAACTTTCCTGCTCTTGAGATGCTGCTTGGCCTGCTGTGTTCATCCAGCTCCATACCGTGTTACCTGCTGGCAACCGTTGAGTTCCAGAGAAACTGAGAAAGGAGAGAGCTATGCTTTGACAAATCCCAGCTATTAACTTCTTATCCTTTATTAGAATGCTTTGCCTTCCGACTTTGGTTTAAAAGTTTCAGAGGTCATTAAGAGCCAAATTTTACCTGTCAAATATAACATAATTATTTCTGTCAAAGTTTCATCTGAAAAAGAAGGTGCTTAATTTCAAAAGACTTTGGACAGTAAAGGTATTCAATTTCTGAAACTTTATTCATGGGTCACTTTGTTTCAAATGTCTTATGTTCCATGGAAAGATGTTGCATAATTCTATCCAGATAATGATACCAGCCTAAAAGTTGTTAATGATGACATGAGAAGAATACTTTAATGTATTCTTCTGAAATTTCATTCTTTGCTATTAGTGAAAATATTAATCCATTTAAAACAATGCCAACATCAAAATAGCCAACAAAGGGCTCCCACAGGAATGCATAAGCCTCTGTCACGAATGACAGCAGATGTAATTTTAAGTTACAGTCTCTGAAAGCTCAGGCTAATTTCAAGCAATTGCTTTCTTTGGCCAATTTTATGAAGAAAACAACTTGGGAAAATCCAAGTTTAAAGAAAGGTTTGGGAGAATTGGCTAAAAAAAAGTTTTCTTTTTCAATTTCCACAGCACCAGCAATGAAATCTAATACAAGGTCTCAGCATTATATCCACAAGCAATCACTCCCTCCACCACCAATGCTCAGTCGCATCAGTGTGTACTATCTACAAGATGCACTGCAGAAATTCACCAAAGGTCTTCAGATAGCACCTTCCAAACTCATGGCCACGTCCATCTAGAAGGACAAGGGCATCTGACATATAGGAACACCACCACCTCCAAGATCCCCCCCCCCAAGTCACTTACCATCCTGACTTGGAAATATATTGCCATTCCTTCACTGTTGCTGGGTCAAAATCTTGGAATTTCTCCCCTATTGGCATTCTAGGTCAGCCTACGGCTGGCGGACTGCAGCGGTTCAAGAAGGCAGCTCAGCACCACCTTCTCAAGGACAACTAGGGATGGGCAAGAAATGCTGGCCAGTTAGTGATGCCCACATCCCACAAATGAATAGAAAAAAAAATTGTTTCATTTTTGACATCATTTTTCTAAAATACTGTTGCATTGCTTTAAAAAGACTTCTAGCGACATCAGAGATAGGAGGAACTGCCAATGCTGGAGAGTCTGAAATAACAAGGTGTAGAGCTGGATGAACACAGCAGGCCAGGCAGCACCATAGGAGCAGGAAAGCTGACGTTTCCAGACCCGAAACCTCAGTTTTCCTGCTCCTCTAGCCACATCATATTTCTTTTCAATTAACTGTCAGTAATGTTTTGTATTATACCGAGTAGAACTCATATAGATTAGTTTATGCATGTATCGAGTATTGTGCAAGGAAGAGTGAACACATGATACCAGATGATGACAGGATTGGTAAAGGCCTTGCACATGTTAGGGATACCTCTCCTTTAGACACTCTTGCTAGTAATTACTTGCACACAATTTTCCTTCACATTGATATCATTTGAAGTGAAAGCAGCATGTAATGGACAGTTGATTCGGACCCACTAACTTGCAGCCTGAACCAAAATGTAGAAATCTACCTCTTTGGTCTCAATCCACAAATGACGGATAAATACTTAAGCAAAATAGCAGCATTCTGAAACCATAGCTCACTGCCATTTGGAAGCATGGGGATGGAGGAATAGAACTGATGCCTTAAGAAAAGCATTGTGTTCATAATACCTTTCCTGAACTCAGGGCAGTGCAAACGATTATAAAACCAAAGACGTTTTGGTGAAGAGTAATCTCCATTATAATTTAAGGAAGTATGGGGCCAAATTGTGCACAGTAAGCATATTACAAATGCCAGTCATTGAGTTTGTATTAAAAAACAATTTTTTGTTAGGAACTCTTTCGAACATACTTTCAACATAGAATACCCTCCTAATAACATCAGGCACTCATCCAACTTGGTATATGTGAGTTACATATCAGAAATTCAGAATCTGAACAGCAGTAGTTAAAACAAAATGCTATAATGAAATAGATGAGAATTATATCATTGTCTTGTCATCATCAATTGCTAAATCTGAAATACACGAACAAGATATTTAATCAATAGGAGAGAAAACACACTTTTATGTAAAATTATTCCTGATTACATAATGTGGCACAAGGTTCAGACATGGCAAAAAAGTTTTAAAAATCTTCTCAGCCTAAACATTTGTACAGTTGACTGGCAAATCATGAATACCGTGAAATGTCTTGATCACTGAAATGACTGGGTTTTCAATTAAATCAACATGATGAAACTTTAATTGGAAAATATAAAAGCTACTCGTGTGTTTAAGTGAACATAATAAGTAACCAGAGCCAATATAGTCTCATAAAACTATCAATAAATAGGTAACATCGTTGATGTCAATAACTCTAAGTTATTATATCATGTAAGTGCTCCCAGAGAGAAACAAGATTGGTCCTTCTTAAAAAATAACTTTTAAGGTATAAGTAGATAATGCACAATTGAGGATTAAATGATTTGGTGCTCTGTGTTTCAAGCTCAATTCTTCATTTCCTGTAGTGACGTTACATCTGATTTCATTTGTAAAAATGAACACTCCCTGGGGAATTGGCCTTTGTATGTCTCTTCGTTTCACTTTAAACATCATTAAATTATTATTTGAATATTTATTTCTGTATCATCTATTTTTGCGCTAACTCAAGCATGTGAATTACATTGAGACGTTAATTTATACAAGTCTACATCACGTTTACAGATTAGCTCAGATGTTGCCTTTGGTTCTATGCCCAAATTCTGTATAGAGCAACATATTCTTCTTTTTACTTGAAGAATTCTTTGTGTGAAGTAGAAATGCTCACTTAATTTGTAAATCTACTTTTCTTGTATTTCTGGTTCTTTCATTAAGCAGTCGTGTATTTATATAGAATAATGAATTGATTTCAGTAATGGCTTTCATTGTTGTATGAACATAAGTGACCAATCCACCAGCTACTTTATTTTACCTGTTAAATCTTGCACCAAAAGAAAATTCTGGCCAAATCAAAAATAATAACTTGTGGCCAAATATATCAATATTTCACTAAAAGAAATAGAGGACTGACCCAGCAGACTTGTTAATTACTTCCCCTGGAACCCACTATGGTCTTGTAGCAGAGTACTTTATTGCAACATTTGTTATTTTTTACGACTTAGTTCCTTTACTTCGAAAAGAAAATCAGCAGTTGGCTGCAATGACTGAGTAGAGGTTAAGGTGCTTATTTTACTTGGTCATAGATTCCATTTTAAGATGTTGGAAAATTTAAATTATGACCAACAGCCAGGAGACTGTAAGCTGCTTTATAAAGATTAGTTTTTCGTTGGTTTTCTACCAGATGTAATAAGATGGGCTAAAGTGTTCATGTATCTTATTTTTATCGAGGAAGGCCAGTTGGGATTAGCAATAATTTTCTCCATGACCACCGTCAAAGGGCATGCCAGGTAACAAGTGAGCCACCTGATGTCAGGTTTCCTTCCTTTGCATTAGCAAATGGCTCACAACCACACAGCCAAACCTGTTTAATTGTTAATTACGCATAGAACATGGTCCAATTCCACATATATCTCTTTCAGGACTACTGAAATTTTTATCAATGGTTTGAATACAGAAAGCACAGTTATTCTCAAGTATTTTCTTTGCTGGGCTCAGAATAAACTTAATCTAAATCTTTGCGATCCCAATTCCATTCCATACAAATTCCAACACACCAATCCTCTTGCTACCTCTACTCAATCCCACTAACGCTTTGTACATTCTATTAGCCATCTAACTGAATTCAAGATCTCCAAACTCTCAGCCCTCTCCATTGAATAACTCTACTGTCTTCTACAATCCTATGTAGCAACCCAAACTCTTGATTCATTGGACCTTTGATTACTGAGTGTTTCCATTCCCTTTGAATCTGAGGCCTGGAAAGAGACAACAAGCATGCATATTAGCTAACTAATAACCAGGACTTGACAAAAACATTCTCTGTGACAAAAATAAAGTTTTTTGTCATAAGATGTATAGTCTCAAGTAACTGGGATTTGAAGTGGATATGTCTCAAAATGGAAAACTGGGAACATTGCATCTGCATGATTGCCATTCGTCTGGTGACAAAAAATAGTGGCCGGGGAAGTATATTCAAAATGCCAATGATGCTGAAATATGTACAATTTCTGGTTATTCTCAGGTGTCATATCAAGCCATTATCTCTTTGTAGATTGGGATGTGAAGATTGCAAACATTTTGTCTGCTTGACTATGTCAAAAATACTGACATCAGAAGCTCATCTTTTGCATTTCCTATTTAGTGTCCACACTTTAAGGGATTCTGATATAAATATTCTGATTTTATTTGTTCATCTTCAATTCTAGTGTGTACTGTAGGTGGACAGCAGCTCACACTTTCCATGTGCAACATCTCAAAACAAAAGTTTGCAGACAGTGCACCATAGAAACAGACAACTCAACTGATTCATCCAAACCATCTGTTACAATCCAGTCAACAGTGAAACAACAGGTTTGTGAAAAGGAGTACATAAATCCATTCTGGACTGATTCCAGTTCCTTCATGTACTAAAAGAAAAAAATGTTATCTTCCCTTCCAATTTTGATTATCAATACATTTTATAAATGATTCAAAGTGAAATTACTGAAAATGTTCCTTTGTTCTCCAAAACACCTTTGATTAGTGGAGCAAGATAAACAGAGCGAACATTTTGAGTCTGATATGATTTGGCCAGAACTGAAGTTCGCTCTCTAAAGATATTGTGTTTCTCCAGCACTTCCTGATTGATTTCAGATTTCCAACATCATCTTTATTTTGCTTTTAGCTTTGGCTAATTTTCTCTTCAAAAGTACTGTAAACGTTTAAATGCAAAGAACTTGCTGTTGTACAAAAATAATAATTTTTTCAAAAAACAATAGAAAGGGAAACTTAGTTGAAAATCAGTAACCTGCAAGGACTTTGAATTCAAGGATGTTTTTTGATGAAGACTTTTGATATTGCTGGCTTGAAATGGATTGGGCAAATTTCTCAGCGGAAGGAATAATTTTTAAGGGGCCCAGAGAAGAATGATGGATGGGATGATAGATTAATAGAAATTTAGGGTGTTGAAGATCACAAATGGTGCATTTTCACAGGCAAAATGTATTCAGGGCACGTGGGGGAGAAAGCAAATAACCACAGAAAAGATTATGGCTTGGGGAGGGGTAGTTTGACTTAGTACAAAAGAAAGTGGTCAGTCAATGGATACTGATTTATTATTACAGCTACCCAAACATCCTTAGTAGTAGTTATGAGGTTGGTCAAATTCAGTTTCTGGTAAATAGTAAGACCCAGGTTGTTGTTAGTGGAAACTCAGTGTTGGTAATGCCAATGAAATTTATGGGTTGAAGTGAAATGACTCGGAAAAACTTTCAAAGATTGATGTCTTAAATGGTTCTAACAGCCTATGAATAGAAAAATGTAACTATGAGCACTTTCTCATATCAAAACATATGATAGTAAATAGTCCCACTTTTGAAGATGGTCATAACCTCGCATGATGTAGGAAGTGAATGTTAATTGCCACATATCAGCCCCAGTCAGGCTGTTGTCAAGGTCTTGGTGTATATGGACATAGACAGCTTTGGCATCTGAGGAGTCACGAATCGTGACATTGGGCGGTCATCAGCAAACATCCCACTGCTGACCTTATGATAGCATGCATGTCATTACTGAAACAGTTGATGATGGGGGTTTGGCTCAGACGACTACCATGAGGAACTTCTGCAGTAATGTCCTGGGATGGAGATGACTTGCCTTCAACACTTACAACCATTTATTTTCTGATAGTCATGACTTCAACCAGCTGAGAGCTTGCACCCTGACTCCTACTGACTCCTGTTCTGCTAGAGCTTCCTGATGCTTTGTCAAATGTTGCCTTGATGCTAAGTGCAGTTGCTCTCACTTCACCTCTTCAGTTTGGCTCTTTCATCCATGCTTGGATCAAGGCTGTAATATGGTCAACAGCTAAGTGGCCCTTGCAGAACCCTAACCTGAGCATCAGTGAATAGATTGTTGCTGAGCAAATGTTGCTTGATAGCACTGTTGACAACCCCTTCCTTCACTCTGTGGATGAAAGAGACTGATGGAGTAATAACTGGCCGGATTGAAATTATCTGGGTTTTTCAACAGGAAATACCAGGACAATTTTCCACATTGCCAGTAGAAGCTTTTGTTGTAGCTATATGAGAACAACTTGGCTGGGGGGCATGCATGGCTCCAGAGCACAAGTTTTCAATACTTTTGCCAGAATATTCTCAGGGCCTACAACGTTTGAGGTTTACCGTATCTTCAGTCATCTTTTGATACCACATGGTGTGAACTAAATTGGCCAAAGACCGACATCTGTGACAACGGTGCTCTCAGGAGGAAGCCAGGGTAGAATCCCTACAGTGTGGAAGCAGGCCATTCAGCCCATCAAGTCCATACCAAACCCAGGAAGAGCATCCCACCAAGATCCACCACCTTACCCTACCCTGTAACCTGCATTTCCCTTGGTTAGTCCATCTAGTCTGCACATCTCTTGACACATTGGCCAATTTAGCATGGCTAATCCACCTAACCTTCATATCTTTGGGCTGTGGGAGGAAACCGGAGCAGCCTGAGGAACCTATGCAGACATGAGAAAAACATGCAAACTCCACACAGATAGTGACCAAAGGCTGGAATCAAATCTGGCTCCCTGGAACTGTGGACAGCTGTGCTAACAACTGAGTCATTGTGGTGTGACAAAATTTCCACTTTGGCTGAAAATGGTTATAAATTCTTCAGCCTTGTCTGTTCCACTGATCACCATCTTGATCTCTGAGGTCCCCTATTGTTGAGGATGCAGATACTTGTGGAGGTTCCTCCTCCGTTGGCTATTTAATTACCTCCTATCATTCATAACTGGATAGCGTAAATGCACAGTTTTGATCTGATCCACTTGTTTCTGATGACTTAACTGACTAGCACCTGCTATTTCCATTGTGCAAGTAGTTCTGTAACTTCACCTCATTTTTATGTATGTCAGGTATCAGTTTTCACAGCTCGCATTGTTCATTGACCCAAAACTAACAACTGTGAAGTTACTGTCCTCAGTGTTGCCTCCTCCACTATTGTTAGTGTTGTAGTCCAAGGTTTGCCCATGGCCCTATAATGCTCAATGTTTGGGAGGATGGTGCACCTTCATGCTCCTCAGCTTATAGCAATGCTTGTGACCTGGAACCTGTCATTGTGGAGTTACATGTCACTTTCCTTGCCTGATCTCAGAAGGCCATTAAAGTTCTTCAGGCACTGTCCCTACATTCTACTGACAATGCAGTAGTTACTCACTTCCTGAGCTCCCGCTAGCCATGCCAGCTTGGTTTAGCCAGCTAACTAATCCAGCTGGATATTGAACTCTAATAAGATCCACCATCGCTACAAGTACCTCCAGGTGTACCTGATGGGCTATTAATCCCTTTCTTCCTTTGTAAACTACAGCAGCAACCATAATAATAGCTGCCAGATCCCTTTTAAATTGGATGGCCAGAGTCAGCTCTAACTTACTCTCCACCTCTACTGACTTTAATTAAATGGAAAACATGCCATCTGACCAATAACTGGAATGGATCCAACAGATGAAAATCTGGCCCCTTACATTTTTATAGCACCTTTCAAATCTTCAGAGCATTCCAAGGTGGTTTACAGCCAAGTTATTAATTCAGAAGTAGCCACTGTTATATGGGTAAACATAGCTGCTTACTTGCAAATAGCAAAGTCTCAAAAGTGACAATGAGATAACTGATCAAGTAACCTGTTTTGGTTGAGAAATGTCTGCGACAAAGATACAGGAAAAATTCTTTGCTTTCCTTAACATAGTGCCACAAGATCTTTTGCTGAGAAGGTGTATGTGGCAGGCCTCAGTTTATCCAAAAAACAATTCTTCTACATTTAGCTCAGCACCACACTGACGTTGAAGGTATACATGATGCATTCAAGTCTTAGACTGGGGCTTGAGCGCACTACCATCTCTTAACGGTAGCATTACTACCAATGAAACAAAGTAACATCTGCAAAACAAATCTCATTCCAAGTTTGCCTTGTCTACTTTGTATGGTTTTAATACAGTTGTCAAAATTAGTGACACCATCAGTACAAATTGATTTCCAAGCTATGCATAAGAAGAAACAAAGCATTTAGCCTGGCATCAGTATCCCCTACCTACTTCCTTTCCAAATCACAACAGCACAAGGAATGTAATGATTGTGAATATGAAATGAGGCATTTCAAGGGAGGATCAAGTTGGCTGCTGCAGCACTTGGGGGAGGAACCATTGAATTTTTCCATCATAAAGTTATGCATACGGTCTGTTGCAAATAACATCAGCAGTTTTCCACAGGAAAGCAAAGACGTTCACTTGCTTACCTTTTGTTCTGCAGTTGACATCCAAGTTTCCACTGGCATAAGTTCAAACGTGGTTGTCAGACTTGAGCTCTGCTGAAGCAATGTTTCTGTGTGGCCATGTCATTTGAATGGATTAAGAATGTCAGCTAGTGCCATAAGCCAGAAAGATTTGTTTAGAAGGCTTCTGAGTTGTGCTTGCAACAGGGTTTCTGTTAGCACCATTTAGAGTGAAACCAGCAGTTTAAAGGAAAGTGTAAGGAGCGCTTTGGTAGATATCCTTCTCTATGACATTTCTCTTTTAGCACACTTTCACTTTTCTAATCTGTGACCCAAGTGGCAGTTCCCCTTTTGAGAAGCTATCAATCCACTAAGCAAACCGGTTATCCACTAAAATAAATGGAAGAAAATATTGTATTCACATATCACCACATCCTATAAATAAGCATTTTGGTGCAGATCAGCTGTGGCTGGACTTGGTTAAGATAAACTTACCAGTCAGTTGTAATTACCTGTGCTCATTGAGCAAGATTTAAAGGTTATTTATGTGCATTTTCTCTTCCCAGCTTATTAAATAACTATAGCATATTTATATCAAACTGGTGGAGAGGAGTAAATTTTCTTGTTTTGAATCATACTTAATGGACCCATTCAACTTTCTGTTTATTTAACTTAATTTATTTAACTTAACTGAACTTTATTTAACTTAAATCGTTCAGAAGTTGAACAGGTTCCATTGGGCTTCACTCTGTCTAATGTTTCTATATTCAGTACACCTCTTGATACAATGGCTTCAGGTGCAAATACACAAATATCTAGCCCATACTCGAAGGCTTAGAATGAATAATGCTACATTTTTGAAGTCAAAATCTCTGTCTTATTTATAATGAACTATGAAAACAACTTTGAAATGGTCCTTTTTCAGCCAATTTGGGGTCAATGTGGCAACAATCTAGCCAGCAAATCTTAAGAAGACCAACGGTAAGAAACGTAACACCATATATCATTTTCTTTTCACATGACTTGGGGGTGGGGTGTTCATTTTGCTTCTTTATGGACTTTTAAATCAAGCAAAGCAAAGATTGAAGAGCGGGTTCTTGAAAAATTTGAAGAGCAACATGTTAACCATGTGTGTCAGGGAACTGGTTCTGGTTTATATCTGTCAGGCTTTGTAGTATAATAACATACTCTTTTGGTGTCTAAAATATGAAAACAATCCCTTTCAACAATGTTCTTAATTTATGTACCTTAAAGTACCTAATTTTCTTGACAATATCTATGAGATTCCTAGGGAACAATTTTCAAATGTTGATTTCTATGAAACAGGACTAAGTTAATTGACTTCAGCTGTGGCTCTGTTGGTAGCAGAAGGTTATAGGTACAAATGCTGAGAAACTGGCAGCCCCATGCCCAACTGACGAGCAGCTGTTATGTATCATGCATTTGGGACCTGAAAGAGTTAACTGAAATAATAAAATAAAATCCACCCATTAGAGTATAAAGGACTATTCCTAGACGAAGCCAGTCAGAGTTCCAGTTGTAGGAGTTCTGTATTAGCTACCAGTACGATGCAGGAATATTTCAATAGTAGTAATGTGAAATTACTGTTAATTTGAGCCTGATTTCTCAGGACACAATCACGTATCTCACATGTAATGAAACTAACTTTAAATGATCTGGAATAAGTCTATTTACTGTTTGTCAAGACTGAGACTCTCTCATGCCGAAGATCTTGTGTAGGCATCTTTCCCTACGTGATAGCAGTAGCCTGGACTAATTCTAGCACAATGGTTTGGTGCCAGTGAATCTACCATAGACATCCCAGATGGTTCAGGCTGATGACCACAACAACAGAAGATGCTGCACTGTTGGTTGTGCTCTCTTTCATCAGGCTTTAAACCAAAAACCAGTCTGCCTTCTCAGGTGGATGTAAAAAGATCCCACGATGCTGTTTCAAAGAATAATACTATTGGCATTTTTTTTACCTTTAATGAACATCATGAAAATTATTTTCTGCTCATTATTAAACTACTATCTTGTTGTAACCAATTGGCTGCTGTGTTTCCTACATTACCACAGTGGCTACACTTCAAAGTACTTCATTACAAAGAACAAAGAAGAACAAAGAAACCCACAGCACAGGAACAGACCCTTCGGCCCTCCAAGCCTGTGCCGATCAAGATCCTCTGTCTAACCTGTCATCTATTTTCTAAGGGTCTGTGTCCATTTGCTCACTGCCCATCCATGTACCTGTCCAAATTATATCTTAAAAGACGCTAACGTGTCTGCGTCTACCACCTCCGCTGGCAACGCGTTCCTGACACCCACCACCCTCTGTGTAAAAATTAGCTTTAAAGTACTGTCGGACATTATTTTGAATTTGAAAGACACTGTATGATTGGAAGTTTGTCTATTACTTTTCTTTTTAAATAAATAAGAAAAGAAAGATAAGCATTTATATTGCTCTTTTCATGGCCACTGGATATCTCAGAATGTTTTACTACCAAAGAAATGCTTTTTAACATGCAATATAATGTTTAAAAAACTGAGAAATCTAGTTTATTTGACTCAATAATTAGTCATTAATTATGTGAGGGATTTGGTGGGTGACAGTGACCAAGGGATGTTTTTGCAGGCAATAGTTAGTGTAGTAGAGCATGAGCCTTAGTAGAAGGCATGAGCAGTGGTGGAGTTACAGTGAGTGTGGGGTACCAGAGAGCAGATGGTAGTACTTAATTAGGTGGAGCGGTAAAGGTTGTTGGCCTTCTTATTTCATTTCTAGGCATTTCTCCAAATGGTTGAGACCTCATTGACCTGGATGGCAACTTTATACTAGGCTGGCAACTTTGTACTAGGCTGGCAAGGTATAGTGTCATGGCCTTCATAACCCATGGAGAATAGGATGGCCCTCCTCTGCATCATTCCGATCATTAGGACCTCCAGGCCCCATCTGCAAAGCAGGATTACCTTGTCTGAAGAAAATGTCATGAACCATGCAGGCAGCTCCAGAATGCTAGTACTTGCTCAGGTGCACAATGACCATTTAAGGATGGAGCTGTTGATGGAGATCCCAGGCTCTCCCAAAAGCACTCCAGCAGTGACAACTACTCAAAGCTATAGTGAAGGACAGAATTAGGCTCACATTGGATTAAACGGTCGGTGGCTTAATTAGTTAATGACATGGCTTTGAAACTATAGCATGAGAAAACTTATTAGGCTACACAGTGAGAAACTGTCCATGACACTTGATGAAAATTTCACTTTGCCCAAATATGGTAAGACTCAGCCCTAAGATTTTAAGCTTTCTACATGAAAACAATTCTAATTGATTCAAGCCTTTTTCCTTTACTTATATTTTCTAAGATTCACATTCTTTAGTGTTCACAAAATATTTTCTTTTACACCATATTGAAGCATCTGATAAATCAGACTGTCAGCTGTACTGAATTTGAACTTCTCTTTTTGGGTTTTCCAAACTATAGAATATTGTTTTTTCCAATAGGGAGCTCTGATTTATGAGATTTATAAACCCAGCTTCCTTTAGTGCCCTAAAATTCCAGGGGTCTATATATCTAAATAAGATCCACAAGCTCTTCATTGTTCATTATGTCCATCAATTAACTCAGGATGAGACTTATCATATCACTTCTCTAAAGTTTACACCTTGGATCAGGAGCTGATTTGCACATATGTTTATTGTATAGTCCCGTAGGAAACCTGGAAATTCTTTTGCATTTTGAGCTTAGGATATTCCTTGTTATGACCTTTTCTGAACTACAAACATGCTCAGCAGTACCAAGAAGGGACTACTATTTCAGACATCACAATTGCTATTTGAGCAATGGGATTCAATTTCATTTGATTTATTGGAAGACAGTTAGGCTTATCCCACCAGGTGAAGAAAAACCAATATCTTCCGCCTGTTGTTACAATAAAGCTGTGGAAAGATCGTACCAAAAAGACTGAATTGATATTAACTGTGATAATATGAGTTATAGATGAAATATTGCAAAAAGCAGTGCACATTGATGGATTTAGACAAACCAGCTTTTTTGCACACTAATCAAAAATTGTTGGGGATGAAAACTATCATGGCAGCTCAGTAAAGAAACAACAACTTGTTCTAATTTTACAAATATTTTTCCTATTGAAATCCATCCTGCCAGTTCACCATTGCTACTATTACCCAAGGTGAATTTTGACCACTAGTGGGTCTCAGTGCTCATGGAGTGAAAAGACCTAAGGATCAGACTTCCAATATTTAAACTTTGGAGAGGGAGGGAGGACTGAAATAGGAAGAGTAAGGGCAAGAGAACTGGGCTTGAATTCCTTGTGAAAAGGAGAATAACCCGTTGCCAGTTGGATACAAAATTGGCTTGAAGGTAAAAGACAGAGGGTGGGGGTGGAGAATAGCTTTTTGGACTAGAGGCCTGTGACCAGTGGCATGCCTCATAGATCAGCGCTGAGTCCTCACTGCTTTTTAATCATTCATATAAATGATTATGATGTGAAAATAGGAGATATGGTAAGTAAGTTTACAAATGATTCCAAAATTAGTGGGGTAGTGGACAATGAAGAAGGTTAACTCAGAATACAACAGGACTTTGATCAGACAGGCCAGTGGGCTGAGGAGTGGCAGATGGAGTTTAATTTATTTAAATATGAGGTGTTGCATTTTGGTAAGGCAAATCAGAGCAGCACATATGCAATTATGTTAGGGCCCTGGGGTGTGTTGCTGAACAAACAGACAGAGGGGTGCATGTGCATGGCTCCTTGAAAGTGGACTCATAGGTAGACCGCATAATGAAGAAGGCATTTGGCATGCTTGTCTTTATTGGTCTGTTCATTGAGTCTAGGAGTTGGGAGGTCATGTTGCAGCTTTTCAGGACATTTGTGAGGCCACTTTTGGAATGCTGCATTGAATTCTGATCTCCATGCTATCGGAAAGATGTTGTTCAACCTGAGAGGGTTCAGAAAAGATTTACAAGGATGTTGTTGGGATTGGAGGGTTTGAGCAGTAGAGAGAGGCTGAATAGACTGGAACTTTTATCTCAGGAGCTTCAGACACTGAGGGGCGACCTTATAAAGGTTTATAAAGTCAGGAGGAGCATAGATAGGATGAATAGCCAATGTCTTTTTCCCAGGGTAGGAGAGTCCAATAATAGAGGGTCGTAGGTTTAAGGTGAGAGAGGAAAGATTTAAAAGGGACCATAGAAGGTAGTGAGTGCTTGGAATGAGCTGTGTGAGAAAGTGGTAGCGGTGAGTAGAATTACTATCTTTAAAAGGCATTTGAATGTGTACATAAATAGGAAGGGCTTAGAAGGTTGTGTGCCAAATGCTGGCAAATGGGACTAGATCAGCTTAGATCAAATATCTGGTTGGCATGGACAAGTCAGCCTGAAGGACCTGTTTCTGTGCTGCATAACTCTATGACTAAAACAATTGCAATTTTGTTTTCAAAGAACTCATTATTCGATGCCCAAGACTTGGCCATTTTTTGTAACCAGATTACATTTTTTTTGTCACTCAGATTTTCTTGTATGCAAACTCACTTTTATGAATGGAAATTGAACACATTTCCATGGCTGGCTTGCTCTCTTCTTGTAGGTGTTGAGTCATTAGAAAGGAAGATTGGATTTCTGCACAATAATGTATGAAGAAAATTTGTTGAAGTTTAATGATCTAAACACAAAACAACGAGCTCACTGTGGAAAAAAATCTAACTTACTTTCTGAGATGAGGCTCATTTATCAGGCACTTGATTCCAACAAGTTGGATATCTCATTACAATGGTGATGCAGATGAGTACAGCTGAATTCAATGCAAAATCTTCTGTTTGAAACCTATTTTAAGTTTGTTTACATGCTCATAATGGAGAGCCTCTCATTGCTGTGAAGTAACCAAGGAGACTACCTGTAATATCCATATTAGAACAGGGAGCATTCACTTGGAATTGTGAATGGTGACAGCAACTATTAACAAGAGAATTATAGAATAGAAATAACAGGTTGCAAACTTCAGCAGCAAACCATGTTTTTATTCACAATAGTTAAGTGCTAAAAATACCAGTATTTCTGTATAAGAATAATTTTTTTTTAAAATAGGCTGAAATTTAACACTATTCATGATAGCTGCCAAACATTTAATAGCTTCATGACATTCTTCTGCACTTAAAAGAAGTACCTGCCTTATGGTAAGTGTATTAAAGCTACAACTGAAATACACAGAATTAAAAGAAAACCTTCCTTGTTAATGCCAACAGTAATTATTACTTTCTTGTTTCTAAGTTTAAGAGTGGAACATGTTTGCACTTGTTTTGCATCTTCACACTCATTTTTTCCCTTTGGAGAATATTGGGGAAGTTTGGGAAGGATTAGCAGTTCTTTAGGTTGAGGATGACTGGTTCCAGCTCTGGATTAAGTGATTCCGAAATGGCTGATAAATCCAATGTATGATTTTTGGACACTGTCACATATGGGGTAATTGGTTTTAGAAGGGTATAGTAGATGAGCTGCCTGGGTTTGTGGTTGTATTTCAACACCTCATCTTTGCCTCTACATATTGTTGTCTGGGTTTTCAAGAGAAGGTAATCCACAGCTATATCAGTGAACAACATAATATATAAACACCAAATACAGGAGATGCTAAGAAAGGACATCTCTGAAGCCTTATACATTGGATCCCAGTTCCATATGATTTAATGTCACCATTACACTACTATAAGAGCAAAAGTACAATTATCACTTAAAGTGACATTTCTGATGAAGTCTCCCAATGGGTGTGGTGCCTTATTGAATGAACCTTCTCCATTTGGTTGGTCACAGGTCAGGACCACTACCATGAGGGGCATATATGCCTGATGGCTGCATCTCGCTGGATGTGGAAGAAATGACACCTAATGATCCTCTGGACGTGAATGCTGGTGGGGTGGTAGGTAAGGACAAGAGGAACCCTACCACTATCGCAGGAGGGATGACAGAGGCTGAGGACTAAAGTGCGGGAGATGGGTCAGACCTGGCTGAGAGGCCTGTCAACAACAGTGCTGGGGAATCCTCAGTTGAAGAAGAAGATGGACATTTCATAGGCTCCCTTGTGTAATTTAACATCATCAGAACAAGTTCAATGGAGACAGAAGAATGGAAGAGAGTCTTTACAGGAAGCAGGGTGCAAGGATAAATAATCCAGGTAACTGTGGGAGTCGGTGGGTTTGTAGTGGATATTGGTGGCCAATCTATCCCCTGAAATGGAAACAGAGATGTCAAGGAAATTAAGGGAGGATTCAGAGATGGACCGGGTGAAGGTGAGAAGAGGGGTGGAAATTGGAAGTGAAATTGATAAACTTTTACAATTCTGGATGAGAAATGGAGGCAACACCGATGATATCAGTATACCAGAGAAAGAGTTGTGGATGAGGGCTGGGATAGGATTGGAACAAGAAATGTGCCATGTATCCCACAAAGAGACAGGAATAACTGGGACCCATGTGGATGGCCACCCATCAGACCTGAAGAAAATGAGAGGAGTTAAAAGAAAGGTTGCTCAATGTAAGGACGAGCTCGGCCCAGCAGAGAGGCCGGTGTTGCATGGAGATGGTTCAGACCATTGTTATAGGAAGAAGCGGAGAGCTCTGTGACCATCCTGGTCAGGAATGGACATGTAAAGGGATTGCACATCCATGGTAAAGAACAGGCAGCTGGAGCCCTCAAACTGGAAATTCTGAATCTGGCTAAAAGTGTCACGAGACCCAAAATGTTAACTCTGATTTATCTCCACAGGTGCAGCCAAGTCTGCTGAATTTTTCTAGCAATTTCTATTTTTGTCTCTGATTTACAGCATCCGCAGTCCTTTCCAGTTTTATTCTGATCTTCACTGTGTTATTCATTAGATTGATTCAGTTTGTGTATAAATGATCCTGAGTTTACATTTTTTGCAATCTGTCCTGGAGATGGAGAGGTTCCAAACTCTAGCGTGTCCCACAGCAAAATGTGTGATGCCTGACTGGTGGCTGAGATAGAGGCAACCAGAAGAATGAATCGGCACGTCCAAAGGAATCAAGAATTCAAACTGATTTTGTGAAACATTCAGATCAAAGTAGCAATGAAGAATGAAAGAAATTGCATTGGTAGCACTTCTCATAAACCCCGATGAGATCTCAACTACCCAATGACGTATTTTGTAAAGTATAGTAAGTGATGTGATTTAGAAAACGTGGCAGCTATTTTGTGCATAACAAGATTCTCCAAACAGTAATATGACAATGAGCAGATAGTCCGTTCATAAGTGAAGAAAACTTCTCTTACTCTGCATGTGGCTGGCCTCTGGAATGTACTACCTGAGAGTATGGAGTGGTATAACCAGGGCTTTTAAAAGGACCAGAAGAGAAATTATTTGCAGGGAATGGCAGGGGCTGAGCTATGATGATCTTGTAGAGAAGCATCATGGATACACTGAGCTTTATTACTTTCTTCAGTGCTGTAACCATCCACTTACTCAATTTTGTTGTGATTGGGTCTCCATGTTATTCCTTGGGAATGAGTTAGGAACAAACCTAGCCATGGTCTAATAGATTTTCTGTCAGGGATACAGAGTATAGGAGCAAACGTAGGCTATTCTCCCCCTCATGCCTACACACCAATCAACTGGATCATTGTCAGATATTCTACCTCAATGCCATTTTCATATATGATCCCCATATTTCTTGATATGGTTAACATCTAAAAATCTGTTGACCTCTTTCTTGAACATAATCATTGAGACTCTAAAGCCCTCTGGGTTAGAGAATTCCAATGATTCATTATTCTCCAAGTGAAGAATTCCCACCCTATCTCAGTCCTAAATGACCTGCTCCTTGTCAGCGGAGACATCACCAGCATTCACCCTATTAAATCCTGCAAGAAATTTGAGTGCTTCAATAAGAAAATGCTTTTCCTTCTCCCAAATTCGAGGAAATACAGACCCAAAATCCTCCATTTCTCCATATGGGACAATTCTGTCCTTCGAGGAATCTGGGGAATTTTTGTTGCACTTCAGCAATGATACTTGTATTTTTCCTTTGGTAAGAAAATCCAAACCATACACAACACTGGTGGTGCAGTCACACCAAGGAGCTTTACAACTGCAGTAAGGCATCTTTACCACGAAACTCAAATGCTTGCATTATGAAAGCCAACAAACCAGTTGCCTTCCTAATTGCATGTTGGAAACAAGGATGTCAAGTCTCTTTGAAAATTCTTAAATCCCACTTAAGAAGCAATGCACATTTCTGCTTTTCGTGCTAAAGTAAGTAATTTCACATCTTCCATATTATAATCTGTGTGTCATGTTCCTGCCACTCACTTAGCCTGACTACATATTTGCTTCATGCTGTTTATTAGTTCCAAACAAACTTGTACCTTTATTGTTCCGTCTAAGACCTTCTCTCACTAATGCACTGTTCTTATCTTTAATTAACACCACAACCCCACCTCATTTGCCCTTTGGCATATCCTTCTAAATGCTGCATGCTCTGGCCTATTCAGATACCTGCTTTAGTCACCCTGTAGCTACATCTCTGCAAAGACAATTAGATCATACCTGTTTACTTCTATTTGTGCAGTAGACTTTTTATTTGGCTTATTCCTGGCTTGTGGGTGTCAGTGGCTAGGTCAGGATTTGCTGACCATCCCCTAATTGCCTAAGAAATGAGAAGCTTGCTTGGCCATTTCAGAGGTGAGATAAGATTCAATCATATTGGTATGGGTCTGGAATCATGTGTAGGCCAGTTTGGGTAAGATTTTCTTTTCTAAAGGGTATTAGCTCAAAAGATGGATTTATACAAAAATTATCAATAATCATACAGTGAACATCAGGTGAGCTTTTTACTCCAGATTTCTACTGCATTCAGATTTCACTATCTGGCATGTGGGCACTCGAATCACTGCCTCCCCTCATCATTCCTCTACCTTGTTGTGAATGTTGCAGGCATTCAGATAGAGTGCCTTTAATTTGGTATTTTTAATATTTTTCTATATTTTGAACTTACTTGATGCTGGCCCTTGTTTCTGCCACCTTCCCTTTTTTTCAATCCTTTCCATCCTACAATTCCAAATTTTGTTTCTCTTCTGTATGAATTTATCACCAGGTTCCCATGCCTGTGCCAATCTATTTTAAATCATCCTTAACAGCTCTAGCAAATATCCTTACAAGGATATTGGTTTCAGTCCCTCAAGTCTAACCCACCTGTCACTGCTTCAGTGCCAAAACCTCAGATATCTAACAACTTCTCTCCTGCACCATCTCTCCAGCTACACTTTCTTTTAATCTATCCTCCTACTCCTGTCTTCATTGAAAGAAAGCGCCAAAATCATCTCGAAAACTCACACTTGCCCTCATTATCTAAACTAAATTACGAGTCTTTGAATGTGCTCTTGCAATCAGCTAACTTTCCTAAAAGGAAAGCTAAACATGTGCTTAAATAAAGCATTAAATTATTGTGCTGGTAATTTAACTACTGACTTCTGAATGTGAATTATGCCCAATAGAAAATTAGAACAGACAATTTGTGCACTCTGGCGAATGGTGAATAGTCCAGCATCTGTCTCACTGACAGACTCAAATTAGACTGGTATGTCAGACATGGTAAGAACTACAGATGCTGGAGTCAGAGATAGCAGTGTGGGCCTGGATGAACACAGCAGGGGGACAGCATCAGAGGAGCAGGAAAGTTGACGTTTTGGGTTGGCACCCTTCTACTGAAATGGGGGGACAGAAGGCAGCTCAGAAATAAACAGAAAGAAGAGGGGTGGGGCTGGGGAAGGTAGGTGGGATGGTGATAGGTGGTTGCAGGTAGGCAGTGGTAGGGATTGGTCAGTGTGGTGGGAGGAGCGGATAGGTGGGAGAGTAGATGGACAGGTACTGTCAGGTCAAGGAGGCAGGGATGAGAGGGAGGGTTAGTCAAGGGAGGAGGCTGGGGTGAGGAGATTTTGAAACTGGTAAGGTCCATGCTTAGCCCATCGGGCTGGTATACTGTATCTGCTGTGCATGCTTGCTCTCCCTTGTTGTTTCTCCTTATCAAAGTGCACAATGCATCTCTGTTCAAGACAATTATTGCATAATGTTATGTTTTAATTCAACCTTCTGCAGGATGTACTGTAATGCTGAATCTATCATGTGTTTCCATGGTTCCTCTAACACTGACGTTTGTGGATGCATGTGGAATTAGTGTAATTTGTTCTTTTGTGCCTCTTTGCATTTATTCAATTATTACCTACTCGAATATCAGAGTTGGCGTGGTATTGAGGTTTAATTAATAATAATAGATCTGCATAGTTACCCTTGATTCTGTTTTCTGTCATTTTGATGACATTGCAATGAAAATATCATACTTATTCACTAGAAGTTGTCCAACTGATGTACATAACTTTCTACCAATATTAACATAATGAGTCAAGCTCCATCCTGTACCATATCCTAAAGCTTTTAGAATGTACTTTTAGTTAAATCTTGTTTAATTCAACATTAACTCAACTCAACCTCATGTTGCCTTTTAATTTACAACCAGACTAAGATTTGTGAACAGGAGTTTTATTTCAGTCTGCAGTATTCTGTAAGAAATTTTCGTCTGTGTGTAGGGCAGAGAGGCAATTATACAAACTCCATTTGGAGACCAGTTGCAAGTTTCACGAG
This sequence comes from Stegostoma tigrinum, assembly GCF_030684315.1. Taxonomy (NCBI): domain Eukaryota; kingdom Metazoa; phylum Chordata; class Chondrichthyes; order Orectolobiformes; family Stegostomatidae; genus Stegostoma; species Stegostoma tigrinum. The sequence goes on from NC_081369.1 coordinate 27,386,703, forward strand.
AGGATAACCTGTTTTTCTTGTCATTGTCAGAGAAACATGATTGATTATCTGAATACTACAAATCTGTAAAATGATGGCAGATACAAATTTACCACTGTCAGGGGGAAAATGATTATATAGCCCCAAACTATTTGATATGCCAGCGGTACATTCGAAGGTTCAAAACTCATCCGAATGTTTTCACTAGGGATATTCTTCAGGTAGGTGGCATCCGCTTCAAGATATGTCTGAGAAAAAGAATGATTGTGCAGTTCACTCAGTTGAAAGGTATATCTATGCAACCAGTACAATCAGAGGCCATTAGCTTGTAATGCCTACGCTGGCCCATTGAAAGAAAATTTCAAGGGGATTGCCAGGTGTCCAGCAGCATTGATTTCATCAAGCAGGGCAATCAGTCAAACACATTGTTAAATGAGATGTAACTGTTTCTTCAACAAGGTACTAAGTTCAACATTACTGCTGCTTTTAAACGTTTGTTTATGATAATTTAGCTTCTAAGTCAATTATATGTAAATATTCCAATCATCTATTTTGCTAACGACATGTAATATTAAAAGTGAGGAAATTCAGAAGCAACATCCCCCCCCCACAGTGGTTGAAAACGCCCTCAACTGTGTCTCCCACATTTCCTGCACCTCATCCCTCATACCCCGCCCTCGCAATAACCCCCAAAAGAGAATCCCTCTAGTCCTCACATACCACCCTACCAACCTCCAGACAAAACACATCATCCTCCGACACTTCCACCATCTACAATCCGACCCCACCACTAAAGACATTTTTCCCACCCCACCCTTGTCTGCCTTCCGGAGAGACCACTCTCTCCATGACTCCCTTGTCTGTTCCACACTCCCTGCCAACCCCACCACACCCGGCACCCTCCCCTGCGACCACAGGAAGGGCTACACTTGCCCCCACACTGCCTCCCTCACCCACATCCCAGGCCCCAAGATGACATTCCACATCAAGCAGATGTTCACCTGCATATCCGTCAATGTGGAATACCTCATCTGCGGTACCCGTTGTGGCTTCCTCGACATTGAGGAAACCAAGCGGAGGCTTGTGGACTGCTTTGCAGAACACCTACGCTCGGTTCGCAGTAAACAACTGCACGTCCCAGTCGCAAACCATTTCCACTCCCCCTCCCATTCCTTAGATGACATGTCCATCATGGGCCTCCTGCAGTACCATAATGATGCCACCCGTAGGTTGCAGGAACAGCAACTCATATTCCGCTTGGGAACCCTATAGCCCAATGGTGTCAATGTGGATTTCACCATCTTCAAAATCTCCCCTCCCCCCACTGCATCCCAAAACCAGCCCAACCCGTCCCCGCCTCCCTAACCTGTTCTTCCCCTCACCTATCCCCTCCTCCCACCTCAAGCCGCACCTCCATTTCCTACCTACTAACCTCACCCCGCCCCCCTTGACCTGTCTGTCCTCCTCAGACTGACCTATCCCCTCTCTACCTCTCCATCCATACTCTCCTCTCCACCTACCTTCTCCTCTATCCATCTTCAGTCCGCCTCCCCCTCTCCCTATTTATGTCAGAATCCTCTCCCATCCCCCTTTTCTGATGAAGGGTCTAGGCCCAAAACGTCAGCTTTTGTGCTCCTAAGATGCTGCTTGGCCTGCTGTGTTCATCCAGCTTCACACTTTGTTATCTTGGATTCTCCAGCATCTGCAGTTCACATTATCTCTGATCAGAATGATATTTTACTTCCTGGTTTCAGTCTGGCAGCATTCATGGGGTGAGGGGAAGGGTTTGCATCAGTCCCTGGTCATACAAATACCCAGAGGCAGTTGTGAAATTAAAGCAGCAAATTCTCATGCATAGCTCAATTGTGTAATTGGTGCCACAATGCAAATTAACTGTGCATTGCTTGAAAGGGTGGATATTCCCAGAGTTGCCAAGAAAAATAAAAACAAGAGTAACACGTCATGCATTAATTCAGAAAATGCATCATTATTTACACCAACACAAATTTCTTCAATTTTCTTGCCCCAATTGTGGCATCTGGTTGGAGACATGTTGAAAACAAAGGAAGGTTACAATTGTTGGAAGTCAGTCATGTCATTTCCAGGGCCCCACTACAAGAGTTCCTCAGGGTACTGTCCTAGGCACAAGCAGCATAACTGCTTCCTCAAAGACCTTCCTTCCATCAAAGGGTGCGAAGTGAGGATGTTTACCAGTGATTACACAGTGTTCATTTCCATTACAATTCCTCAGGCACTGGAGCAATAAAAGCCCAAATGCAACAAGATCCAGACAACATTCAGGCAGGGGTTGATAGTTGGCAAGTAACACTTAAGTCACATGATTGACTTAGTTGGGTGGACAGGCTGTGAGGGTCAGAGTGGTGCCAACAGCACAGGGTTCAAACTTCATTCTGGCTTTGGTGATTGTGGGACCTGCACCCCCTTTCCCAACAGGTGGTGGCGATCATAGCATTATGGTTCGCACCCTCCTTTGAGGAGAGGACTTAAGGACAAGAATAAGATCTAATGCTCATATTTGGTAATTATATTGTGTCTATTAAATGTATAAATATATTTGTTCTCAGTTATATTTTCCTGCATTTTACAAATTGCCAACATCACAGAGGCTGTAACAATATAGAGCCTTGGACTAAAAGTTCTGCAAATATGAAAATTAAACAGCTAAACTTTGAAAGGGCTTTGAGAACAGGTGGGTTTGGATCGAAGATTGATTGAAGTCATTTCTGGATCTTGATGCCTCCCAGATGCTCTCAAATTTTCAAAGTCATTGGGGAAGGAGCCCGAGCCCCATTCGTCTCCAATTAACAGCTTCTGAAGCTCCTTGAGGAGCTTGTTCATGGGTTAGGGAGAGGGGGAATGTAATTTTCAACCTGTAAATCACCAGCCTGAATGGTTTGGTGCACAGCTGTCAGGTTCAATGTGGGCAGAAGTTAAAGCCTCCTTTTACATTTAAGAAAAATTCTGTCAGGTGGATTTCCAGTGTTGGGAGTTGTGTGTATTACCATTAATTTAACAGTTTTGCGGCTTCTGTGTTGCTGCTGCCCTCTGAGGATCTGCCAGCTCTGCCCTTCATGGAAGTACCATGAGCTCCCCTCTCGGCCAATTTGGCATTACATTTAAAGGTGGTCTTGTGAGATTAGGACCTGAAGATTATTTAGATGTCGGCAGGTTCTGAACTCTGAAATAAAAATCAAGCTCAGGCGTTTCAAGTCCCAAAATGTTCACACTGAATTCGCTCTATGGATTCTGCCAGACCTGCTGAGCTGTTCCAGCAATATCTGTTTTTGTTTCTGATTTACAGCATCTGCAGTTCTTTTGGTTTTTATATTTTCAGCAAGATCTCATTGCTTGAAGAATTCTGTCTCGGGGTGATAAACTGATGCCTGAGTTTCGAGCACTGTAACACATCAAGAAGGAAGATTTGCCTGGAAGCTGTGTTTCAGGAGATAGTCAGACTCTTAGAATAACTGCCTTAAATTTGATCAGTGGTTGGGGTAGGACGGTGGAAAATCTGAAAGGTCTGAAGGTGAATAAACCACCCAGACCTGATGGACTACATGCCAGGGTTCTGAATGAGATTAGTGAAGAAATAGTGGATGCATTAGTGGTGATCTTTCAGGAGTCATTGGAGTCAGGGAAGGTCCCAAGTGACTGGTATCTGGCTAATATAACATCCTTGTTTAAGAAGGGAGGGAGGTAGGAAACTTGAAACTGTAGGCTGGTTACCTTGACCTCAGTCATTGGTTAGATTTTAGAGTCCAATATTAAATGTGATTGCAGAGTACCTGGAAGTGCATGGTAAAATAAGGCTGAATCAGCACAATTTTGTCACAGGGAGACAATGCCCGACAAATCTATTAAAATTCTTTGAGGAGGTAACGACCAAGTTAGACAAAGGCGAGTCAGTGGATATGATCTATTTGAATTCCAAAATTCTTTTGACAAGGTGCCACATAGGAGGCTGCTAAATAAGATAAGAGCCCATGGTTTTTGGGGCAAGGTACTGGCGTGGATTGAGGATTAGCTGACTGGAAGGAAGCAGAGAGAAGCGATAAAAGGGTCTTTTTCAGGATGACAGATGGTGACTAGTGGAGTTCCTCAGGGCTTAGTGTTAGGACCACAACTATTCACTTTAGAAATTAACGATCTGGACAAAGGAACTGAGGGCATTGTTGTTAAGTTTGCAGATGAGACAAAGATAGCTGGAGGGACAGGTAGTGCTGAGGAAGCAGGGAGGCTGCAGAAGGAGCATCTCAGGAGCACAAAAGCTGACGTTTCGGGCCTAGACCCTTCATCAGAGAGGGGGATGGGGAGAGGGAACTGGAATAAATAGGGAGAGAGGGGGAGGCGGACCGAAGATGGAGAGTAAAGAAGATAGGTGGAGAGAGTATAGGTGGGGAGGTAGGGAGGGGATAGGTCAGTCCAGGGAAGACGGACAGGTCAAGGAGGTGGGATGAGGTTAGTAGGTAGATGGGGGTGGGAGGAAGGGATGGGTGAGAGGAAGAACCGGTTAGGGAGGCAGAGACGGGTTGGACTGGTTTTGGGATGCAGTGGGTGGGGGGGAAGAGCTGGGCTGGTTGTGTGGTGCAGTGGGGGGAGGGGACGAACTGGGCTGGTTTAGGGATGCAGTAGGGGAAGGGGAGATTTTGAAACTGGTGAAGTCCACATTGATACCATATGGCTGCAGGGTTCCCAGGCGGAATATGAGTTGCTGTTCCTGCAACCTTCGGGTGGCATCATTGTGGCAGTGCAGGAGGCCCATGATGGACATGTCATCTAGAGAATGGGAGGGGGAGTGGAAATGATTTGCGACTGGGAGGTGCAGTTGTTTGTTGCGAACTGAGCGGAGGTGTTCTGCAAAGCGGTCCCCAAGCCTCCGCTTGGTTTCCCCAATGTAGAGGAAGCCGCACCGGGTACAGTGGATGCAGTCTACTAACCTCATCCCACCTCCTTGACCTGTCTGTCTTCCCTGGACTGACCTATCCCCTCCCTACCTCCCCACCTATACTCTCTCCACCTATCTTCTTTACTCTCCATCTTCGGTCCGCCTCCCCCTCTCTCCCTATTTATTCCAGTTCCCCCTCCCCATCCCCCTCTCTGATGAAGGGTCTAGGCCCGAAACGTCAGCTTTTGTGCTCCTGAGATGCTGCTTGGCCTGCTGTGTTCATCCAGCCTCACATTTTATTATCTTGGGATTTTCCAGCATCTGCAGTTCCCATTATCTCTCTCGGCTGCAGAAGGACTTGGGCAGGCTGGGAGAGTGGACAAAGAAGTGGCAGATGGAACACAATGTGAGAAAGTGTGAGGTCATGCACATTGATAGGAAGCATAGATGTGCAGAATTTTTCTAAATGGGGAAAGGCTTCAGAAATCTGAAGGACAAAGGGACTTCGGAATCTTAGTTCAGGGCTCTGTTAAGCTAACATGCAGAATGAATTGGCAGTTTGGAAAGCAAATGCAGTGTTAGCATTCATTACAAGAAGACTAGAATACAAGAGAAGACATCTACTGTTGAGGCTGTATAAGGCTGGGGCAGACCACATTTGCAATATTGTGAGCAGTTTTGAGCCTCATGGCTAAGGAATGATATGCTGGCATTGAAAGGGGTCCACAGGATGTTTATGAAAATGATCCCCAGGATGAAGGGCTTGTTAAGTGAGGAGCAATTGAGAACTCTTGGCCTGTACTCAATGAAGTTCAGAATGATGCGAGGGGATTTGATTGAAATGTACAGAATCTTGAGTGGCCTGGATAGAGTGAATGTGGAAAAAGTGTTTCCACTAGTAGGAAAGACTAGACCTGAGGGCACAGCCTCAGAGTGAAAGGACACAACCTTTCAGAACTGAGGTGGGGAGGAATTTCTTCAGCCAGAGGGTGGGTATTCTATGGAACTCATTGCTGTGGAAGGCTGTGAGGACCAACTGATTTAGTATACTTAAGACAAAGATAGATATCTTCTTAATTAGTAAGGGGATCACAGTTACGGAGAGAAGGCAGGAGAATGGAGTTGAGAAACATAACAGTCATGATTGAATGGCAGAGCTGACAGAATGGGCTGAACAGCCTAATTCTTTTCCTATATCTTATGATCTTTGAAGGATTAATATACAAGGGTACATTTTTGAGGTAGTATGTACGGGAACAGGGAGAAAGTTTGCAGAGTTCTGACTTGTACAAAGTCATTACCTGCCACCCACCAGGACTTTCATGTCAAACTTGCTTACAACAATGCAAGTTTTAATCAGTGTATGTGAGCATGTAAGCTCATCAGCTGTGATCTTTTTTCAATCTAATTTTATCAATAATAAATAATACCAAATCACAAGGCAGGCAACTACTTGCAGACCTCCATTTAATAAATCATTTAGTCTGGTTTATTAATTTTTTACAATTTAGTATCTCCCAATAGCTTTTGCTGCAAAGACAAGATTATATTCAGTTGAATATTTTGGTTGATGGCCAATAAAGATCACAGAACTAGATGAAAAAGTTCTAAACACACACAGAAATATCAATCAAATAGACAATGTTTAATCTTGATTCCTGAAGCACACTGATTATATCACAGTCAAAGTTTTAGTCTGAATGCAATTAATGTAATATGTCATGAAGTATTCCTTCTTCTTCATACGATAATTAAATTTCTGGTGCTCAAGGCAACCTCCACGTAAAAAAAGTAATAAATCAGTTGATGGATAACAGCTGTTTAGCCGGTTTAAATTAAACATTTTCATTGTGCGTAGAAACTATGCTTTGATTTTAGAACCTCAAATCATAATTTCATCAAATCAAAGAATTTACAGCACAAAGAGAGGTTATTTGGCTTACGATCCTTGTACTAGTTCTACAGCTGGAATGTTCTACTCCAATTCCTGTTTCCTTGGCATTTGGTATTCTTCCATTTCAAATACTTACCAAGTCCCTTTTAACTTGTAACTTCCATCTCTTTAGTTGTTTCTGCTCAAATGGTTCATGTTCTGCTAACCCTTTGTAAGGCAACTTCCTTCTATCATTCCTCTTTATTCGCCTATTGATAATCTTCAACCACAGTTTTCTAGGTGTGCAACTCGGAAACAATCTTTCAATATCACAACTACCTTGCAATCTAAAATTCAGGGTGTGGTGGAGAAACACTGGGCAGAGTATGGGGAGAAGTCAAGAAAATGTCTAAGTTGATTGCTTATTCAGTGGGCTGCTGCAAATACAATGAATCAAATGGCCTCCTGCTGTGCTTTAAGAATTCTGTGACATTGTGAATTTGTGAAAAAGTATCTTTCATAATTTGGGAGACCTTGTTCGGATTGTTTACTTTCTACTCCAATGAAAAGAACTAATTTTTTCAAGCTTTTCAGCATCATAACTTCAAACAAAGCTCAATGTACAGTTGTTACAGTCCTAATTGCTATGAATCAGAGTTACCAGGCTTGGTTTCAGGCACTCTTGGGCTGTATTTTCATCAGTCAGTGCGGATGTGCTTTTAAAGTAGTACCCCTGGGTGGCATGTCAGGAATTAGGAGAGCTAATAATGTACTTACAAAACAATTAATTATTTTACAAGCAAACGATGAAGTCTGAAAGTTTACCCTCTTCTCTCACATTTTGTTTGATTGTAACAGGGTTTTGAATTTTTGTTAAGGATGTATTTACCAATTTAGTGTATATTTATCTGGTTATAAGCAGATGGCAAAGAATTTATCAGACAGGGTTTCCTGAGTCAAACAATTATGAGGTGAGCTTTGATGTACTAAACTCACCTAAACTGTCCTTCCAAGTCATTAAGGAGTTGGGCCATGGTCGATCCTGAACAAATAGAAGATGTAATGCCAAGCTGGGGAGCAGGGAAAGAGTGGTATTCCATCAGATAGAGTTCTAACATAATGTGGCACACTGTCCCCTGCATCACAGATGCCAGTCTTCAGCCAATTCTATTCACTCCACAAGATGCCAAGAAATGTTTGAAGGTACTGCATATTGCAAAGGCTATGTCCCTGATGACATTTCGACAATACTTCTGTAGACTTAGTTACAGATTGCCATCTTACAAAGGCCTTCTTTACATCAACTCTCTCCTCTACTGGTTAGCCAATCCTCTTTCCATTTTAGTATATTCCCTCCAGCACCATGGACTCTCAACATATTAGGTAGCCTAATGTGTGGCACCTTAACAAATGTTTCCCACAAATCCAAACGTATTACCCCCAATGCTCCTCCTTTACCTATCCTGCTTGTTACTTCCTCGATTAATTCTAATAAGTTTGGGAGGCATGTTTTTCCCTCCATGGAGTCATGCTGACCTTGCTTGATAGTATTGTATATTCCTGTATGCTCTGCTAGTACATCCTTTATAATGAACTCTAAAATTTTCCCAATTACAGATAACTGGTTCATGGTTACTATTTTTGTCTCTTTCCCCTTTGAAATAAATGCATTACATTGGCAGTTTTCCATCTTTTGAGCCTATTTCCAGGATCTAGGAATTCTTGGAAGATGATGACCGATGCATCCACTATATCTGTCACTACTTCCTTTAACATGCCAGATGTATCCCAACCGGTCAAGGCGTCTACATGGGTCTATATTAATTAATTCCTTATTAATTTCTTTACCACTTGTTCTCTAATAATTGTTGTTGTATTTATTTCCTCTCCTACTTTTCCTCCTTTAATATTTAGAATCATAGAATCATACAGCACAGAAGAGGCCCTTCACCCCATCAGGTCTCTCCCACCATAAGTATACTATTTATACTAGCCCCACTTTTTCACACTAAGTCTATAACTTTGAATGTCATGATATTTCAAGGGCTCGTATGGCTATGTTTCAAAGATTATATGGTTTCCCACCTCAACTACCTTCCTAGGCAATGCTTTCCACAGCCCCACCACCCTTTGGATCAAATCCCCCTAGACTTCCAGCCTTTCACCTTCAAATTATGGTAGTGACTTTGCAACTAAGGGGAACAGCGGCTTTTTATCTGCCCTGTCCATGCCCCTCATAATCTTACACACCTCTATCAGATTCCCCCATAACCTTCTTTGCTCCAAAGAAAACAAATCCAATTTTATCCAGCCTCTCTTCACATGCCAGGGAGATGGCATCTGCTATGAACCTATTGGAGCAGTAGGTAAATTGTAGTGGGCCAAAGCAGTCTGGGAGGCTGAAGTGATGTGTCATTACTAACCTCTTGAAGAACTTCATAATGATGGATGTCAGAGCGACTAGGCACGTTGCCTTCAGGGATTGTGGACAAGCATCCCAAGATTCTTCTGTACATCTGAGCTTCCTAGTGTCTTGCTATTCATTAAATATTGCCCTATCTTATTCTTTCCTCAAAAGTGCAACATTTCTCATTTTTCAGGGTTAAATTTCATTTGCCACTGATCCACCCATTTGACCAATCTGTTCATATTCTTACGTAGCTTTTCACCTTCCACCTCCCTGCCAACCACCCACCCAATCTTTGTGTCGTCTACAAACTTACTTATTATCTCCCCTTACTTGTTATTCGCATCTACATCATTACGAATATTACAAACTATAAGGTATACAGCACTGGTCCCTGTGATACACCAATGCACACCAGGCTCCAGTCACATAAAGAGCTTTATTCCACCACGCTCTGTCTCCTGTCATTAAGCAAAGTTTGGATCCAAATTACTAAGTTGTCCAGGATTCTACGAGTTTTTACCTTCTTTACCAGTTTCCCATGTGGGAGCTTGTCAAATGCCTTTCTAAAAGCATACAAACTGCATCAAGTGCCCTACTCTCATTCAAACACTTTTTTAATTTTCCTCCTACTGTGTCTATTGTAAAGGGCTATTTATTGCTGGCAGTGTTTGACCTGGTGCACAGTTGGGCTTTAAGTATGGCACTTAAGTATGGCAGAAATCCCAGGAGGTCCCAACAATGATGAATACTTCTGTCTTAGTGAATAAAAGATATCACAAGTAGAGCAGCTATGAGGTGTGCTGCATGTTTAATGAAGTGAGCTGTAGAGAATTGTGTGAGAAATGTCACTGGGACTCAAGAAGAGAAACCCCCTAAAAAGCTCCCCAAAATTGACACTAAGCCATTTTCCAGTAAAATCCCGCCTATACAGTAAACAAATTAGTTGTTCCATACAAACTCCATGCATTTAAAATTGAAACTGTCATTTTGTTGCATTCAAATTGTTCACTTTCCAAAATAAATCCAACTGAATCAGAAGTGACATATCAGTTTAAATACATCTACTCAGTCAATTTCCTTGGGGCACTTAGGGATATGTCAGTTTCAATCAGATGATAGCTCAGCTGATCTACTTCATTCATAGAATAAAGATGTGTCAGTGGTGGAAAAAAAGCTTTGCTATCAATTCATCCTCAGTGTGAGAAAGAAGTGACAGTTTTTTTTGTGGCGCTTTAGGATACTGATGATGTCACTTGACATTTTGCCAAAAATCAGTTCTGCAACTGCACATGAGAAAATGCTTCTCTTGCTGTAAGTAGCAGTTGGCTCATCAGAACAGAGCGATACCATATGAAAGATTCCTTGTTTATTTTTGGCTGTTGTGCACCTGCACCACCAGCTATTAGTTGGTCTACACAGATCAGTCAATGAGTTGGCTTTGGAATGTTTCTGCTCAAACTTAATTGCTGAGATAATGCTGGTACAACTCAGCTGTACAAAATCCGATACATTTTCCCAGGAAGAAAAGTAGTGGTAGAACTTGGAAATAAAAGAACTGAGCTGAATTTGTTATGTATACCAAAATGTGAAACTCCAGTTTATACCAGATAGTTGCACTTTTTGCTGGTTTTGGAAAAGAGCATAAGACTCAAAATGATATCTCTGTTTCTCTCTCACAAAGATCTGCTGAGGTTTTACAGTGTGTACTGGTTTTGTTTGAAATTTTCAGTACCTCAGCATTTTGCTTCTATTTTACCATCTTTTGTTAGTTTTTTTTCCCCCTTCTGAAGTACATTTTAGAAAGCTGATCTCTTTGTTTCAGCTACAACAATGAAAGAGAAGTTGACAGGCACTTCTTGGAACGTGATGTTTAGTACTTCTCTTAACTGCATGATTCAGCATTCTGGGAAAGAGATTGACTTTAGAACTATGATTAGTTTGAACCAACACAAAAAAAATAGGTTCACTAAAACTATTCTTCATATTTGACCTTTGTGAGAGCTTGCTCTGAACAAATTGGTTTCCCTTTTCACGATTATTCTTCAGAATTAATTCGTTGGATACAAACCACTGTGGAAGATTTGACAATGTAACAGTGTGCTATGCAGATGCAAATCCTTTCTTTAATTTGGCATGGAATGCTTAACAGATGCTTCACAGCCCATTGTTTCAGCCAAGTATTATATAGGTCATTTACTAAAGTAAATATTTCAGTCTCTTTCCTACTTCAGAGACTTGACAACATTAGCTCGGCTGGTACATGAGTTGTTTTGAGTGAGCGCTGCCCTTACAGAGGTACTGTCTTTCTGATGAGCTATTACACTGAGTCTCTGTTTCCTCTCTTAGATGAAGGAAAACTATCTCATGGAATTACTTGTACAAGGAAGGTTCTGTCAGCGTCCTTTTTAATAGATAGCCTTCAACTAATAGTACACAGAAAAGGTTATCTGGCCATTCATCTAATTGCTGTTTACGAGGCTTTGCTATGCAAATGTATATGGCTTACCAACAAAACATACGTGGACACATTTGCTGACATATTATCACACTTACATTGCCACAGGTTTCAATAAATATAATACATTTTTGACTGAATATCATGTTCGCATTCCATTTTCGGTGTAACTGTAAGTGAATGAAAACAGTGGAATTGTGCACTTGCCTCAGCCATGTTTATATACAGACTACTGTATTTAAATGATGCTCTACACTTGAGTATTGAGATTTGGCTCTAAAATGTATAATTTTGGATCACTGGTGTTTTTGAGGACTTACCATTTCTTGGTTTCTCTTTATAGGCTGATATTTCTCCTCTCAGGGTTCTTTTATCTTAATTTGTTCTGTCAGGTTATTGATTAACAAAAAAATAAATCTGAAACGCAAGAGCTTTGGCTATCTTGATTCAAACAATTTTTTTATCAGAAGCTAAAATCTCTATATATACAGTGTACCGCTGTATTTTAAAGTGAATATGCTGTAAATCCTCAACAGGTCCATGCAACAACATCTGTGGAGAGAGAAACAGAGATATCATTTTGAGTCTAATGCTTTTTATCAGAAGTAGCAAAAAGTGGAACCAACTGATCCGAGCTGAAGTTGCATATTGAAGTAAACACAGATTTGGATTAGCCCTCTCTGATGAAGGGTCTAGGCCCGAAGTGTCAGCTTTTGTGCTCCTGAGATGCTGCTTGGCCTGCTGTGTTCATCCAGCCTCACATTTTGTTGTCTTGGAATCTCCAGCATCTGCAGTTCCCATTATCTCTTTGGATTAGTCCCATTATTTCCAAGTTCTACTTTTTTCTTTCTAGGAAAGATATATCAGATTTTGTACAGCTGAGTTGTACCAGCATAATCTCAACAATTAAGTTTAAGCAGAAACATTCCAAAGTTAACTCATTGACTGATCTGTGCTGATGAACATAACTGATGACGCAGGTGCATATCTGTATTTTTATGGAGAAAAACAGTATCATTATTGCTGCGGGGGTATGTATGAGTTTAATTGCAGCATATTAGAGGTTTGCAGGTTCATTGGTTTGATTCCAGACAGGAAGAGTTTGTCTTAGGAGGAGAGATTAAGAAGTTTAGGCCTACTCTATCTGGAGTTTAGAAGATTAGGAGGAGATCCAGTTGAGGGATAAAGATGCTAGACAGGATTCACAAAGTAGATGTACAGAGGATCTTTCCTCATGAAGAAAGCAATCAAGAAGGCAAAGAGAGGAAATGAGATAGCATTGGCAGATAAGGTTAGGATAATTCAAAGAGATTCTACAAATACATTAAGCGCAAGAGGGTAACGAGGGAGAGGGTAGGGCCTCTTAAAGAATAAGGAATTCACTTTTGTGTTGAACCACAGGAGATGATAAAAATATTAAAAGAATATTTTGCACCAATGTTTACTGTGGAGAAAGAAATGGAGACTTGAGAACACAGAGAAATAAATTTTGATGTTTTAAAAGCAGTTCTCATTACGGAAGAGGAAGCTCAGGAGGTCTTAGAGAATATGAAGGTGGGTAAGTCTCCAGAAACTGAACTAATGTATCCTAGAACATTGTGGGAAGTAAGGGAGGAAATTGCAAGAGCCCTTGCAAAAATATTTGCATCATCTATAACTACGAGTGAGGTGCCTGATGAGTGGAGGATGATTAATGTTGTACCTTTGTTTGAGAGAGGTTGTAAGGAGAAACTAGGGAAATATAGACCTGTGAGTCTGACTGTAGTTGTGGATAAATTGTTGGAGGTGATTAAAAAGATAAGGTTAATGGACAATGAGAGAAGCAAAAATTGATTAGGGATAGTCAGCATGGTTTTGTGCAAGGAGAATCATGTCTCACAAACTTGATGACGATTTTTGAGGAAGTTACCAAAAAGATTGATGAGGGCAGATCAGTGGATGTTGTTTACTTGAATGTTAGTAAAGCCTTTCACAAGGTTTTACATGGTAGACTAATTAGTAAAGTTAGGTCACATGGGATTCAGGGTGAACTTGCCAATTAGATACATAATTGGTTTAATGGCAGGAAACAGAGTGGCATTGGAGGGTTTGCTTTTCAGATTGGAGGCCTGCCACCAGTGGTGTTTCGCAGGGATCGGTTCTGGGTCCTCTTTGTTTCTCATTTATATAAATAATTTGGATGAAAATTTAGACGGCAAGGATAATAAGTTTGCAGATGACACCAAAAGTGGTGACGTAATAAACAGCGATGGGCAATTTAGCATAGCCAATCCACAAAACTTGCTTCGCTGGACTGTAGATAATAAAGTGTGAAGCTGGATGAACACAGCAGGCCAAGCAGCAAGTCAGGAGCACAAAAGCTGACGTTTTGGGCCCAGATTCTCCAGCATCTGCAGTTCCCATTATCACTTCGCTGGACTGTGTTAGGAAACCCACAAAGACATGGGGAAAATGTGCAAGCTGCACACGGACAGTCATCTGAGCCTGGAGTCAAGCCTAGACCCCTGGTGCTCTGACGCGGCAGTGTTAACCACTGAGCCACCATGCCAACTTATATGGCAATAGCCACAACCCCCAATAATTTGTATTTCTGAAAATAAGTACACCACTGTGTTCCAACTCAGAAGGAGTGGAAACATTCATTTTAGATGTAACTGAAATAAATTTAATTGAATTGCTTCCGTTGCTTTAAAAGTGATTAGGAGTATTATGACGTATAATGCAAACGTTCCAGGAATTTGCAAAATCTCTTATTTAAAGTTGCACTAAGCATATAAACAAGGGTGTGTTCTGTCATTCCATGTTTTGGTAATATAGGTTCTTTCTGTCCTGACAGAAGGAAATGGTTTTAAATTTACAAGTTGCATTTCTGTTACCCTCCAACCTATACCATATTAGGATGATAGCATGTAGAGATGTCCCTGACGTAGTCAATATTCCTTGGAAACCCTTGAACTAGACAGAATTAAACAGCGTCCAGTTTAGCTTTGGTTCATATTAGCACAAATTGTTTAGGCAAACACACCAGTTTATCTTATTTTAGTTTTATTCATTTTATTTAGGCACTATTATCAATATATTTATCTTACAAGTCAGTAAGAATTGGTTGGGATACATCAGGTATTACATTAACAGAATAGTATTAGTTACATGAGAAAATACCCATTAGAGACAACCCTCTAAATGCATTATGGTGATGTACAAATGTACTCTGAAGGAAGGATTGTGCTTCACTCCATTTAATTCACAAAGAATAATTGAACAGAACGAAAAAGAAACTGAAGTAATGAAAATAGTTCCAAATGGGATTAGGTACCCAAATGGATGCACACAATTAGACTCTTCTTATAATTTACTCATTTCAAATTCACATTCTGCATCTAATATTTGCATTTAATGTGGATTCTCCATTTTGGGAAGAAGAATAGAAAAGTTGTATGCACTTGAAGCAGAGAAAAATCGCAGAACTTGGTGGTACAGGGGAATCCAGAAGTCGTGATGCATAAATCTCATACAGTTAATATGCAAATAGTTAGGAAGGCAAATGGAATGTGGTCGTTTATTGCAAAAGGAATGAAATATAAATGTAGAGAGTGCTGACCATGCTTTGGAAACTCCTACCAGTTTATGTATTAAAACACTTTACCCAAGGGTCTTATTGGTGAGGTGCAAATCTTCCCATCACGAGACCTCACTGAGCCTTCTCTGAGGAATGGCTTCTCAGTGTGTGGGTTTTTATGCCTCCTCACACCAGACCTTCCAGCATTTCCTGGGTCCTTTATCCAATGGGTTTATGAGCTGGAGTCAAAGCACCCAATTGGGTGTGCCCAACACCCTTTACTTTTGCCATACCAGGAGGTGTAAAGTGCACAGAGTCAGGCAGTCAAGATTCCTGAATATCTTATGGACAATTCTTGAACATGCAACCCTCAGACTGATTGTGACTGGTTCCCCTTGAAACTTTGTGATCTCTTTGATCTGTTCTCCGGTGTTCTTTGTAGCTGATAACTGCTGGCTGTTGTTTAATTTACTTTGGCCTGTCAGCTTTGTTTTCTCCAGCTGTGTGTCAATTTAAAATGTCCAATTTTGTGCCTGCCATCACTTGATCAGAATAGGTTTTACTACAGCATTATGGGCCATTGGTGAGACTTCATCTGGCGTACGGTGTACAGTTGAAACAATACATAATTGCGTTCAAAGTAAGTCAGAGAAGGTTCAAAGGGTCAGGCTATGAAGAAAGAGTAAACAGGATAGACCTATTCCCGTCAGAGTTCAGCAGAATGTGAGATCATCTTAGGCTCACAGGGCCTTCAGCAGAAAGACAGAGTGGATATTCTGAAGATGATTTGTCATCTGTGGGGCACGAAAACTTTGGGGCATAGTTTTAGAATGAAAGGTTGCCCCTTTAAAACAGAAATGGGGAGAAATGTTTATTTTCTGAGACAGTAATTCACGTTTGAAAATGTCCTCCGTGGAAGGTAATGAAGGTGGGATCTTTAAGTTTATTCATGGCTGAGTTAGATAGATTTTTGATAGACAAGGGAGTCAAGATTGACAACATAAATCATCTAACGGCTGTTATGACAAAGATTCAATGAGAAAGTGTTTGCCACCAAAATCTGCCCTGAACTTTTCTTGCCGCAGAAAAACATGCAGGGTGGTACTGGACCATACCAAAAAGGTAAATAAGTCAATAAGAGATTCTCAAGAAGTGACTAACATATTCCAACATTCCTTAAAACATTACCATCATTTTTCATCTACTCAAACTGTTCTGTCCTATAAGATTAATTGTGCCAGAAGCCAACAAATATAAAGTTCACTTGTACTGCATGCAAATAAATTCTGAGTGAAACTATGATTGTCAAATAAAAAATACATCTAATTTGAGAAGCAACAAGCCATGGAAGAGTTATATGTTCAGCTACATTTAGAACTGGACACATTAGTTACAAACAAAAGCAGCTGTTGGACAAATACTAGCATACTATAGACTTGATCGCATAACTTGACACAAACAGTTAGTACATTTTAGACAGAAAGAAATCAGCTGTTTGGACATACCATTGAAACACAATAGTTGCCAAGGAAACCAATTAGTAATCCTGAATTTGCAGTAAGCAGTACGTGTCAATTATCAAAAATTGAAATGTGTTTTGGAAAAGCATATCAAAATGTTTCCACAATTAATCAGGTCTTGTCACGGATGTCCTATTAAACAAAGTGTTTTCAAAATCTCTATTCAGCAAAACAGTTGTTTAATCTGTGCCCTTGTGTGCCTTTTATGTATGTTAAAATATGCAAAGCTGGTGAAGATTCTTGAGTGGTGGTGCCTTGATGCAAATCTGTTTTCACTCAGTAGCCAGTGTCTTATAAACAAGGTTACAAAATTAAAACTATTTGTTGTTGAATTAGTTTCCTTCAAATATTTATTTTATTAAGTTTATACCCAATCTGCTGCCGTAATTTTACTCACTGAATGTTTGGACTGGATTTTTAATAAGACGTCGAGAAACTTAGGCCTAAACTATTTCTAGTTCCCAATCCTATGTAACATCAGCATCTTTGACAGAACAGTATGTTGATTTACAAAGGCTGTAATTGGGCTGGAGGTGATTTTGGCACCACATTAGTGATTGCTGGATGCTTGCTGGCTCTGGAGATTGGTTCAAACAGTGCAGCCATGACTGGGCTTGTTGTTGCCTTCACCAATGGAGCAGGCTGAAGATTACAGGACTAGCAGCCTCACGGTATAAACAAGTTCCCAAATTCTCATTCATCAGGTACCTAATCTGCTCTGTTCAGGCAACGAAACTTTGCTGCTTAAACGCTTCAGTTTAATTTTCCCTTTTTTTTCTGAACCCCCAAGACTTTGGACTGAATTTTCATTTGGGGTCAGGAAAGCCAGAACAGAGCACTTTCGCAGCTCTCAAAATGAACACCCAATGCTTTGTGAGAAATCACCATCTTTTTACCCAAGGGGCATGTTCAAAATGCACGCTACAAGCCAAGGTAGAATGTGTGAGGAACATGGGCTCAGGGGTCAGTGGTTAGAAAAACCACCTTGTTTCTGGAATATAGATTCCCTACTCCCAAAGTAGTTTAATGGTCCATTAAACTTCAACTTTCTGACCATTCTCCTCCCACCCACCCCATGCCCTTCTTGTTCCCTGATGCCAAACATTCTCCCTCAGATTTTCCCATGCCACCTCCCAGTCCACCATGTAGCATTTGCCTCTGACCTTTCTGTGTTTCCCTATTCCCCATTGCCCTCTCACTTTTATCATGCTATCTCATGTGACCCCTTTAATCCCTGTGACCCTTGATAACCACTAATCCAGCATATATGATTTTCAGGAGACATTCAAGCGTCAGGGGAATTACTTTAAAATTATTGGAAAATGATAATCCTCTGACAATCTAAGAAAACACTACTTTGAAAGCCACTATTGTTTGACCAAAACACCCAAGGGGAAGAAGTTATTGTACTCCTTCAAATGTCTATTAGTTTGTAAACAAAGAAGAAACCCAACAAAGACACAACATGTAAGGTTCATAAAAGTTTCAATCATTCTCAGATCAGTAAGACCACCTGCTGACTAAAGCTTTTGAAACCAAGCCAAACATTCATAATGAAGCAGCTGATAGAACAATTCTTGTAGCCTGATTGACATCCATATGTCCACTTCCTTTTCAAAGCATGGTACCTGTCAATCAATGGAGGAAGGGTGGTGTTTGCTCTTTTAAAAACAGCTAGATCCACAAGCCTAACTAAACCAGATTGTAGAAGGATGATAGGAAAATACTTTTTAAAATACATTTTATAACACCTAACAGTACTTTTCCCATTCAAAATACATTGGATTATGTGTGAACAATTCTGCGATGCTATTCAATACAAGGGTCAATTTATCTTTGCAGGACAGATCACTATGTTGAATCAGTTTATTAAAAACATTATCTACGTTACAACACAGTATCTAAGGCTGACATTTGAACTTATCAAAATCTTTTACTCCAAATTTTCAGAACCATCCTGACTGCCCAGCAGACATCCCACTTTTTTCATGAATCTGCAAACTAGGTGAGGTTTTACTGGTCTTCCAAAACTTGACAGCACTGTATTAAAATGGTGTGTCAGCGGAGATCCAGTTTCCCAGCCCCCTTCCATTTAAAATGGGTAACCAACATTCAGCAAGAACAGCTGAGTGTTTTGCACACAGAGAGGACAATGAAAATGGTGCAGGGTTAGGAATGCATTGGAAAATCTGATTTGTTTCAAAAACATGTCAAAGTGTGGCTATCCATACACCAAAACCTACCTCCGCTGATGACTTTTGGGCCCATTAAATCAGCATCACCAAGAAATAATGGCCTCCCAAAGGCCTCATTAATGTGCCTGGCTATTCCTGCTTTTGACTTTTTTAAATCAACCTGTTCAGGGATCTTATGTCACATACTTGGAGTAGCTGGGACTTGAACCCAAATCATCTGGACCAGAGAGAGGGATACTGCCACTGCACCACAAGAGGCCACGTTCTTACTGTTTTTTTTTCCCTTTGAAGATTTCACTCTGGTCTTCATCAGCCTGTTAACAAGCGTTTCAATGAGCTCAGCAACAAACTAATTGGAGCCAAGCGGGTTGCTAGCTCCCCGCTTCCCCCACCCTCACTTTGAAAATTGCAACACGATCAGGAAACATCTGAACACTGACACACCATTTGAGAGTGCGATTTTCAAAGCGTGCCTGATCTCACCCTCATACACAATTGAAAATTTTCCCTTTTGAGTGTAATTTCATCCTCCCAGCAAAATTATCATTTGTGCTTTTTAAACTGTCCTGCTTCAATTCGCCACATGAACTCTGGGAGTTCTTAATTGCACCACCAAGTTACAATTTTAAACATCACTGTTTGATTCCTTTGTGCTGAACTGCTGAAGAGTCTCAGTGCTGTGCAATATATCCTTACTGCTCTGATTTAGTGCTTTTGAGAGTAACTTCCAGTCTGCTGGAGAAATGGTTTAATTTTGGATTTCAGAATACAAGGTGATAGGTTGCCACACTAAAGTAATTAATCAAGGCCTGGTGCTAAGGGTCAAATAGAATCACGTACTGGGATGCTGAGCAGGGAATCTTAGATAGTAAAAAATGGTGTCATGTTAGTGAACTGCTGGGGTTCTTACACTCTCACTGAAGTACCACCTCACTATAAATAATTGAATTGCAACTTCTTTTGATGTTGCTTAATTATTAAGTAATTGCTTTGCTTTAAAATTACAAAAGTTCTGTTGTTGATAACTTCCGAATGAAATATATATCCTCTGTCAACAGCACACAAAATTTCTGATTGAAATATCTCTCTTACTTTCTGATTGACAAGAACAGCTGCTGGCTGCTATTGGTATGCAGTCAGAGATTAAATAATTTGAGTAAAGATTGACCAGTGATAATATGCTTTACATCTGACACTACCCCATGTTTCCTGTTTTAGCCTGTCTATGGCATCTGGTGATTTGGGCGATGCAGCAAATTTCTCCATTTAAAATTATGGCAACCATGATTGTTCAGCTTCAGAAAACAAAGATGCTACTTTACAAAATAATCGATGTTGCTCATTTGTTATTATGTCAAATTTCGAATTTTTGGGGGGAAAGAAATGAAGTTTAATTCTTTGATGTGATTTGAGCTAATATTGTTGCTGATCTAAACAGATAAGGACTTTTTGTTCTAACTTTTGTCAATCAAATGTATTAAGTATTTGTCTAGGATATCATCAATAGCAATATTTAGGCCATACAAACTTTAACAACAGTGAATTAAAATATATTATTGTTGTTGAAAGGATATCACAGTCATGGCAATATTAGGTACTTAATAATCAATTGGTCATTATCAATTGATTAACTCCATGGATTACTTGATTTAACACAGTAAAATACATTACAAGTCAGTAAGCCAAGATTCCTGCAAATGAACTGATTCTGTATGTATGCAGCCTGTAGACTATTTATTGTAATCACTCAGCATATTGAGCCCTTAAGCATAAACTCTTTTAAAAGCAAGGTACACGTGTAATATTGCCCTCTTCTCCAAAAAAAAGCTGAACTATGTTCAATGATAAGGAGGTTTATGAGTTTTTAAAACTTATAAGTAATTCATAGAACACAGAACATAGAACAGTGCAACACAGTACAGGCCCTTCGGCCCAAAATGTTGTGCCAAAGTTTTACCCTAATCCTAAAATCTATCTAACCTCCACCCCTACCTTATATACTACGATCCATATGCCTATCTAATAGCCACTTAAATGCCCCTAATGAAGCCGACTCCACTACCCTCTCCGGCAATGCATTCCACGTCCCTACTACTCTCTGTGTAAAGAACTTATGTCTGACGTCTCTTCTATGTCTACCTCCACTCACTTTAAACTATGCCCCCTCGTACTAGCTACCTCCACCCTAGGAAAAAGTCTCTGGCTGTCTACTCTATCTATACCTCTGATCATTTTGTATACCTCTATCAAGTCACCTCTCATCCTTCGTCGTCCTAAAGAGAAAAGCCCTAACTCCCTCAACCTTTCCTCATAAGACCTTCCCTCCATTCCAAGCAACATTTTGGTAAATCTCCTTTGCACCTTTTCCAACGCTTACACATCTTTCCTGTAATGAGGCAACCAGAACTGGACACAATACTCCAGATGTGGCCAAACAATGCTTTTGTATAGCTGGAGCATAACTTCATGGCTCTTGAACTCAATCCCTCTGTTAATGAAAGCTAACACACCATAAGCCTTCTTAACAAATCTATCCACCTAGGTGGCAGCTTTCCAGGACCTGCGGACATGAACCCCAAGATCCCGCTGCTCCTCCACCCTGCTAAGAATCTTTCCGTTAACCCTGTATTCTGCTTTCAAGTTTGTCCTTCCAAAATGAATCACCTCACAATTCAATGCTACATCAATAACTCATGATTATGACTTTGTCAGGAAGTGCCATTGATGACTCACAGTCATTAGTAACATGGGCTGAAACTTACATACTTTTGGCTAAGTCTGAGTTGCATTAAGTCCGAGTTACGCAGAGATTTCCACTGCAATGCCTTGCATTTTTTTTGCCTTATGCTACCAAATTCACTTTAGGGATTAATATTGTGCATCCTATGGCATCTGCTTTCCACCCCAACTTACCATGTGTCATTCCCAGAACAACAGAGCACACAGATTTCCAATGCAACAACAGCATTCCTTGCGCCCACACCATCTTTAAAAGCCATTGTACACCTTGGCAAACACCATCAACCTGGAGCTCCCTGCAAGGTTTCTGCGACTTGCCACAGAAATGGCAGATGGGAAAGTTAGCGCTCTGCTTTGCGGGCAGTGTCCTGGATGGGATAGTGCTAAGATGAGACTTTCCCCTCCCCCAAGTCCAGCTTTGGAGATCCTGATACTTAACTACACTAGCCTGATCCAAGGTTACCATTTGAGTTAAAGCAGTCCCCGCCACCAGAGGAATACATCCGAGAAAGGAGCTAAGCTATGAAAGCCTGTGTTTTCAAATAAACTTCTTAGACTATAAAGTGGTGTCATGTGATTTTTGACCAGTGGAATATCCAGCACTGTAGGAAAAGCATTAATGTCCGTCTTTATTCAGCAAGGATAAGTGCTACCATGTTCTGTCCAAAACCCCCGTTCATTCTCTCTTGTTACTGTAACCACCTCCTACCATGGCTTATGCTCTACTACAGTCAGCAATGCCTGTAACCTCTTCCCCATTCACTGTCACCCACTTCAATCCCCAATACTTCTAAGCCTGAATGCCTCTGCACTATCTACTGCGCCATCATGGGTCATCTCTCCAACTGCAATAAAAGTAACAGCTGTGCCACCCATTTTCATCTCCCACTTTACCCGTCTGTCTCCCATCCAGGGGGAAAGCAGCTCACAATAGAGTGTAAAGAGTGAAGTTAGGTAGCATGCTGCCTCCTCTCTATTACGAGGAGACAATCTTGTTTCTGACTATGCTGAGCAGGCCCTGGACTGACAATGACATATTGTGTTGAGATCCCCTGGAGCATGGGCTAGCTGCCTTGCCTTGACTGAGGCTAATCAACAACTATGCCTGGCTTCTTGGCTTTGTGGCTGCATGAAATGGCACAATAAGGCAGCAATAGTATTAGCCTGGTATTTCTAGCTGAAGGGGCAAGGGTGTAAAATGCGAAAAGACAAGACAATGCATGGCATGGATATTTTGAACATCCAGGTAGGCTGAGAGAGACTAAGCACTATGACAGCAAGTGAAGAAGATGTAGCCTGGTTCACTCCATAAGCTGGGTCTGTGAACCTGAGCACAAAGTGTCATTGCAGCAGCAAAGCATTGATAGTTGCCAAAGCAGCCTGAATCACAGAGTTGGAGCACATAAGCATCTTGTCAGTGAATCAGAGGTGTGACATAAGGATTCCTAGAGGCTGACACTTGATGGATGCCAATGTCTGTGTACAAGGGGTACAGGTGGCCAGTGCCCATGCAGCTTGCCCTATGATGTTGGGGTGCCTGGTTTCAAATATGGAGGTAGCTTGAAGAATCCAACAGGTAACCGCTCTGGATTCCATGTTGAGCTTGCCCAGCATCCAGTTGTTTTGGTCAGTTTTGTACGATGGGAGGCTGAATGTTAATGAGATCAGTTGTGCCTTTAACAAGGTGTTGAACAAGTATAAATTCCGATCAATTGACATTTCACACTGTCCAGTGACAAGCGCGCTGTGCTGCTTGTGAAAAGCATCAAAGATGCTCTTGACATTGAGATGGGCCTTCCTGCACTTGTCACCCTATTGTGCCACATTTCTTGCCATAGCCCACAACTTCTTGACCCATTTAAGATTCTGACTGTTGTCAGCCATCTCTGTTTGTGTTTGGGATCTTGTATGCAAAGATGATGGAGACTGGGTGATGATTGGGAAGCTGAGAGAGACCTAATTTGTTCTGGCTCTAACTCACCATTACACTAGCATGTGCATGGACCCCATAGGCCCTCAGTATTGTGCACATTTATGATACTATACAGGCTACCCTGTACCTTCTGTACCTTCTGTACTTTCCTGAATGTGAACTTATTGTTGCACTGATAATTTTCTCATGGACGCTGTTCATTATCTCTTACAATTTGACAAGCTGCTGTCGTGTTAAAAAGATTAGTTTCAGGTATGAGTCAGTAAATTGGTCTACTAAACATAAACGCCACTGGTAATGGAATGATTGCACTTAAAGCTGTTACAAATGTAACACTGCAAAGTGCAGATGCTGCTTTGTCCAATTACCTTTGAGGATAAGATTTCTGACTGTGTGAATCGTGCGTTTCACTCGACCATTGAACCTGGGATAATGTTGTGAAGAGGTGGTGTGATTGGTAGTTGATTTTCTCATGTGTTCTAGAATGGCTTACCACTAAATTGTAGAGTATTATCCATCATGATCTTTCTAGCGTACAAATGAATGAAAAAGATGCTCAGGTGTGTGGCAATTGTGCTTGATGCGTTTTTACAGTTGATGAACGGTAGTCTATTTAGTAGTCAATGGTGACAATGTAGTAATTTTGTGGACAGAAAAATGTCATTTGTGATTTGGGGTCGAGGATGGACAGGGTCTTTCTGAGTTATCAATGGATTTTTGCACTGACTTGGCATATGCTCTTGACATACTTTGTAGTTTTTAACAGGGGTTTTGATGTCAGTGCTGATACCAAGCAAATATACTGACACTTTTGCGAGTCTTCTCATCAGATCTCAGGTCATTGTGTTTCTGCTATTATGATGTGCTTTACTTTAAAAAAATTACTCCTCTGGAGATGTCTAGAAATGCAGTTTCACATGTTTGTTGACAATGCTGAATTGAATCAGGCCATCTGTCACCAATGTGTTTTGCATAATTTCTGTCATGTTGAATCTTACGCTGTTCCTTTTTGGAGGTGCCAGCCATTGCATTTTATGGAATGTACCAGGTCAATTTGGTGAATACCTTCAACTTTGATATCAATGAAGTCAGCTTGTAGATCCTAGGGAATATCTTCCATTTTCATGGGTTAAATAGCCTACTAAGTGTTATTGTGGCCATGAGGTGACATGGCATGTACCCAATTTCACAGTCATTACCCTGGATCCTTTCAGGAGATTCTGCAATCTTGATAGACACACTGGCCAATGGCTTTTAGCGAATCATCTCCAATGGTTTGTGGTCAATCTCCAACTCAAATCTCTTGCCAAATAGATGATTCAAGTGATATAATTTCAAAAGCTAAAGCTCATATTTCCCGTCCAAAGGTTGAGTAGTTGGACTGTGCTACTGACAGAAATTTGGATCAAATGCAGTTGGCTTCAGTTTTTGTAATATGCATATTCCCAAACCTTTCTCTGAGGCATCTATCTTCAAATGTTTCCAATGGAGACTGTCTCAGTGCCTTTGTAGTCCTCCTGCCATTGGGAAAGCACATCTTTTCTGCATAATTCCCTTAGGGATAAAGATCTTTGAGCAAAATTGAGAATGTACAGTGACAAGTAATTACCAGACATCCGCAAAGGTCATCCTTGTCTTGAGGAAATGACATAGCTTTTATGTCCTCTAATTTACTTGGACCAGGAAGCATGCACACTGTGGAATAAATAGATCTTGAAACATTGATCAGTAAAATGGTGATGTTATTTTGATTCTAGCTGATGGCGATACTGAATAAGTCAAATCCAGGAAGAAAACAGCCCATGATAAGGCAGGAAGAGTCGGGATGAGTGGTAGGTTGCCTGACACGAGGAGACAAACCTGGCTCTGATTGCCTCAAATGGCTGACTGATCATCTCCATGTACCTAGAGGCTGCCCTTAACTTAACTGAGGAACTATCTTGATGGGCTGAATGGCATAATTCTGCTCCAACATCTGAATGGAGAAAAGACTTCCTCCCTTGATTTGACTGAGGACTCCT
Source organism: Stegostoma tigrinum (assembly GCF_030684315.1). NCBI lineage: Eukaryota > Metazoa > Chordata > Chondrichthyes > Orectolobiformes > Stegostomatidae > Stegostoma > Stegostoma tigrinum. Next base: position 27,412,293 of record NC_081369.1, read on the forward strand.
GAAAACTGTGACAAGATTCCCAGCTTATGTGTTTGCTAAAAGCAATGCTGTGAGCCTGGTATCTCTGCCTGATGGGCACGGTCCAAAAAGGCAAGGCAAGGCAATGATGTCATGAGCATCTGGGTAGAGTCAATATAAATGAGCACTAAGAGAACAAGTGAACAGTCCAGGGATGCAGCCTGATGCAGTCCATGAGCTCTGTACATGTTCCTGAGTGCAAAATGTCATTGCAGCAGCATTACAATAGTATTTGTCTTCATTTCCTGAGGACCAGCAATGAACCGCGGGAGTGGACTACAAGTAGATTTGAGATGAGCTATGTGGGAGGCTAGTGCATATTGGCTGCCAATGTCTGTGGACGCGAGGTGCTTATGGAAACTGCTCACGGAGTGCGCCCTGAGATGTCGGTGCCTCGCGACCAACACGGGAGTTATTTGCAGCAAGCTGTGAGCTGGAGTCTCCAAGTCGCTCTCTAACTTCCATGTTGCGACTTGACAAGATGTGGTTTGCTCACAATAGGTAGTAGCATAGAAAGCTGTATAATAATATGGCAAGCTTTCTGGTTAATAAAGCTTTTCACCAGTAATTGTCATCCTAAATACGCAACCTGCTGCTGCTTAGCAAGAATTTCAATTCAATATCTGAAAATTAGTTAAAAAATGCAATGGACATTTTCCAACATCAAGAAAGATCTTTCTAGAATTTTCTACCATATTTTTTGACATAACCCCCATCATTCAAGTTCGTATAAGATCCTACCCATACCTTCAACCATCAATCCTTCCCAATGCTGCATGTTATTGAACTACACCACACTATGTGCTCCAACACTTTATTAATTATTCCATCCAGCTCCATTTTGTCTAGACCAATTCTCAATCCTTTTAAGTGGATACTGCACTAATGTGGTAGGTCAATGAAGCACTTCAGGATCCTAATCAGCTACAATGTTGCAGCTCCCTTCAGATGAACAATTTTATCAAAAGAATTTGAGGATTATAATGTTTAGTTGTGAATTGAAGTGCCAGTTGAAATTTTGGAGCTTGAATTGTTTGATGTCTGGCTGATACCATGGATTGTCACTAGTATTAGGTCACAACCTCTTGGTACACCTGGGATCGCTGGTGCAGTACTGTACACAACTTAGAATATCTGTGACATCCAGGAAATTGATTGTGCTTGCACTCCAGCATGATTGATCCTGCTTAGGGAAATGGGGTACATTGTAAATTGTACATTTGGTAGTTTCATTAAACTTTTCTCATCTGGAACTCCATGTTTGTTTTAGAATTCACAGGGATAGTACAATGGCATTTTCCTCTGTTGATCTTGGTCATTTTCAAATAGTCATCACTTTTCTCACAACAAATAATTTGGATTTTTACAATCATTTCAGATGGTCTGCTGACATTGTTGTTTTCCATAAGACTGAAAACACGGAACAAGTGTTTACCATTCTTTGTCTTGTTCTGGTGTGCTTTTCACTTTACGTATATGTGTTAGTAATACACACTTTATTGTAGGCTGAAAATTTTCCCAATCTGATAGGCATAATATATGCATCCATGTGGCTGCAATAGCCCATGTTCCTGAGCACTGCTTCTGCCCATGGCCGTTTCCACCATGTGCCTTGCAAATTAAAGGGAAGCTGTGCATTCCCTTGGTCAACAACTTCCACATGTCTTACTATGTTGCATAGATTTTGTCAACCATCAAGTTTGGACCGAGGATCTCTAAATTCCATCAACTTGCAAGGATTAAAGTTGTATCAGAGATAATGGGATCTGCAGATGATGGAGAATCCGAGATAACAAAGTGTGAAGCTGTATGAACACAGCAGGCCAAGCAGCATCCTTGGAGCACAAAAGCTGACGTTTCTGGCCTAGACCCTTCATCAGAAAAGGGTGATGGGGAGAGGGTGCTGAAATAAATAGGGAGAGAGGGGGAGGCGGATCAAGGGTGGATAGAGGAAAAGATAGGTGGAGAGGAGACAGACATGTTAAAGGGGCGGAGATGGAGCCTGTGGAGGTGAGTATAGGCGCGGAGGCTTGGGGACCGCTTTGCAGAACACCTACACTCGGTTCGCAACAAACCACTGTGCCTCCCAGTCGTGAGCCATTTCAACTCCCACTCGCATTCCTTAGATGACATATCCATCCTGGGCCTCCTGCAGTGCCACAATGATGCCACCCGAAAGTTGCAGGAACAGCAGCTCACATTCCGCTTAGGAACCCTGCAGCCCAATGGCATCAATGTGGACTTCACAAGCTTCAAAATCTCCCCTGCCCCCACTGCATTCATCCAACTCCACATTTTGTTAACTTGTGAGGATTGTTTTGCTTCCATGGAGGTGGATATATTGACCAACACATCAATTTTGTTTGCTAGCTCCTCACCTCAAAAATTACGTAATGAAACCTTTTCTACACATGTATTCATGAAGTGGTCTATGAATTCTGTAGGCTTCTGTCTTTTTGTTGTGCAATCTCCTTAGAGATCCTGTGAGCTCTGAGTAACTCAGGAAATTGGCCATTATCTGTTGAAGCCAGAATCCTTGACTAAGATAGTACTTAATTGTTGGTTTGTACAACCTAATAATCTTTATTATTCATGAATGGAATTTCTCCACTTGCCTTCAATCTCACCCACATAACACCTGGAAGAGGGTGGGATGATGTTAGAATTATAACCCTGATGTTAATTTTAGAGGATTTGTCTCCCCTTACATATCCAAACTAGCCTCTCCTTGGCAGATAAATTCTTGTGATTTCTGACGTTATTTTAGGAAAATACTCAACTGTCTGAGAAGGAATATAAAAGGACAGGCTTTCTCAGCATCAAAAACATGGATCAAAGCAGGATGTGAGCTCTCCAAAATGGAACAAGTAATGTTAAGAAGACATCTAACATTATTGTGTGAGTGCTTGTTACATTCAAATTCCTTTTGATCTGAATGTATTAGTTAATGAACTGATTAATTTAGGCACAGTGCCAGTATTTTACTCAGGATTTAAAATTTGTAATTCAGGGAATAAATTAGTCTTTGGTATACAAAGTAAAGATTCTTTACTCATTTGCCAATAAGAGATATTCTTGTTATGTCTCCTCACGTATTTAAGAATTAATGTGTGTTAAATCTCCAAATTAGGTGACAACTTCTTAACATTTATTTTTAAAACCTTTCTTGGACATTAGGTAATGTTGGCAAGGCTGCATTTGTTGCCAATTCCCAGTTGCACTCAAGAAACCATGCTTTCTCGATGAACCAATCCAGTCTTTTGTGTTGATAGTATTCCTCTCTGGTGTCAGATTAGGAATTCCAGAATCTTGAGCCAAACAACAATGATGATACAGTGATATGTAACCACATCAAGGTGGCCTGAATGACACCAAGCTACAGAGTAAACATGTAGGTACTGTTTATGTTCACTTTGCAGTTACTCTACATTGAAAGTTCCATGTAAATAGGTGTCTGGTGATGCCAGAATCGGTCTCAGCTTTGAGACCATCTATGGTTCAAAAAGGCCACTAAGCATTCAGACTCATGCTCGATGTTGATTACTAGAAGGCAGTTGTATTAACAAAACTGTACAATAAAATGCAAGAAAGAAAATTAATTACATTTATACTGAAGTCTTTTTGTCAGGCGCGTTGATACTATACTAAGGCTAAGGATTCCTAATCAGTGAGTAATCAGTGTAGTGTATGGGATTACTAGCGATATCCCACCGATGGTGTAATCAAGCTATTAATGTTAGATGATGTCAAGGTCAAATGAGGTCACAGACTCTCTTCTCAAGGGGTGCCTCTGGTAAGCCGTATCTCTGTACTTAGTGAAAATGATTGATAAATGTTCGTGAGTATTCATGAGTATAGTATCCAATCCTCATCAATCTAAAGCATCCAGAATCCAATCATGATACTTTTACATAATGACAGCAATTGTGTGAAATCTGTGAGTTGTTTATGAAAGATCCCAGGTAACACTGATAAAGGGAGAAAGTGAAAAATCTTCCGTTTGGACAGCACACTGCAGTAAAATACCCTGAGTGGTAATTAGACCAACTTTCAGTCATTGAAGCTCAATGACAGCTGGCTAGAACTTCACAGAACAATAGAAGAGATAGTAGAAACTGCTGATGCTGGAGCCTGGGAAAGCAAGATGTAGAGTATCAGAGAAGCAGGAAAGCTGATGTTTCGGTTTTGAACCTTTCTTCAGAAATGGGTGAGGGCAAGGGGGCTCTGAAATAAGTAGAGAGAGGGGGAGATGATGATGGGAAGTGGATAGAGGAGCAGCTAGGTGGAGAGAAGACGGACAGGTCAAGGAGGCGGGGATGAAGCTAGTAAAGGTGAGTGTAATTAGGGAGTTGGGATGGGAGCTGGTCAGTGGGGATGGAGGGGTGGTTAGGTGGGAGAGAAGACAGACAGGTCAAGAAGGTGGGGATGAGATGGGCTTATCTTGGGATGAAGTCAGGGGAGGGGAGATTTTGAAGCTTGTGAAGTCCACATAGAGACCATTGGGCTGCAGGGTTCCCAAGCGGAATATGCGGTGCTATTCCTTCAGCCTTCGGGTGGCATCGTTGTGGCACTGGAGGAGGCTCTGGATGGATTCGTTGCCCAAGGAGTGGGAGGGGGAGTTAAGTGGTTCGCAACTGGGAGGTGCAGTCGTTTGTCACGAACCAAGCATAGGTGCTTCACAAAGCAGCCTCCAAGCCTCCGCTTGGTTTCCCCAATGTAGAAGAGGCCACATCGGGAACAGTGGATACAGTATACCGCATTAGCAGATGTGCAGGTGAACATCTGCTTGATGTGGAAGGTTTACTTGGGGCCTGAGATGGAGGTGAGGCGTGAGGTGTAGGGGCAGGTGTAACACTTCCTGCAGTTGCAGGGAAAAGTCCTAGGGATGGTGGAGCTAGTGAGGAATATGGAGCAGACCAGGGAGTCACGGACAGAGCAGTCCCTCTGGAAAGCAGATAAGGGTGGGGAGGGAAAATTGTCTTTGGTAGTGGGGTCAGATTGCAGATGGCAGAAGTGCCAGAGGATGTTGTGTTGAATCCGGAGCTTTATGGGGTGATATGTGAGTATGAGGGGGAGTCTGTTTTGGTTGACATTGCAGGGAGTGGCTGTGAAGGCTGAAGTGCGGGAAACGTGAGTGATGCAGTCGAGGGCTTTTTCGACCACTGTGGAGGGGAAATTGCAGTCCTTAGAAAAACAAGGGCATCTGGTTGTCTGGGAGTGGAATGCCTCATCTTGGGAGCAGATGCGGCGGAAGTGAAGGAATTGGGAATAGAGGATGGCATTCTTGCAGGAAGGTGGGTGAGAGAAGGTGTATTCTAGGTAGCTGTGGGAGTCGGCGGGCTTGAAATTGATATCAGTTTCCAGGTGGTTGCCGCAGATAGAGACAGAGAGGTCCAAGAAGGAGAAAGAGGTATTAGAGATGGTCCAGGTGAACTTAAATTTGGGGTGGAAGATTTTAGTAAAGTGGATAAACTGTTCGAGCTCCTTGTTGGAGCACGCGACGGCACCAATACAGCCATTGATATAATGGAGGAAGAGGTGGGGAATGAGGCCAGTGTAGTTTCAGAAGAGGGACTGTTCCACATCTCCTACAAAAAGGCAGGCATAGCTTGGGCCCATGCGGGTACCCATGGCCACCCCCTTTCTCTGTAGGAAGTGGAGGAATTGAAGGAGAAGTTGTTTCATTAGCAAAGTCAATGCAGTTTACCAGTCAAGTTGAACCTCACCAAAGAAACAGCCTTTAATCCAAGAGGAAAGGGAATCTTCCTGGGGCCAGACAAATGATTCAACCCAGTCCAGTCATCAATCAGAGGGTTAGAAATGCACCAGTAAGACAACAGACACACTGGGAAGGGGGTCCCATTGTTTCACATCCACATTATGGCACATCCACATTGTCACCAGGCCTGTCCAGCCATTCACACTGAATTCTGGACTAGCCATGAGAGAGGCTATTTTACAGTGGTTTATTATAAAAGCAAGATAAAACATCCATCTACAGGATAAACATAAAGCCAGACTGCTCCAACCTGTAACCATCTCAGTTGTCTGAAGAACAAGATGTATTCTTCTTAAACCTGGTATGTAAAGGTCATTATTAATGGCAAGAAAATACCTTTGAAATTGGATGTATAAGAAGTTGTATTCTGTCTTTCAGGTAGTTAGTTAATCATGGTTGAAGCCTGGAATTCGCCAAAAGTTTTCCATTCAAATTCAGAATGCAGGAGATATTACAATAATAGTGCAAGAGCAAATGGATCCTACATGTTACTGTAATAGGAGAGCTACCACTGTATTCTTATGTCATTCTTTATTAGTATTGTTCTTTATCAAACAGAGAACTTTGCCACTTTTCAATCTTCATTACTCACAATTTGCAGAAGAAATTAAAGTTGACACATTGTATGGTGAATCAATCTTCTTTGAAGAAACTCCATCCCTTGAACCAAAGGTGGATATAGCAGGGTCTTCATTTTCCTTTGAGGAAAAACCAGAAGAAATAGGAAAACAATGCATCAATACTGAGGGTGATCGCTTGCAAAATTATATTCTAGATCCTAATGAAAAAGAATGAGAGAACAATAATGTTTTATCAGAGGAAATGGTCCTGAATCTTGCTTTGCTCTTTTAAAACAGTGTAAATGATGACCTCGATCACAGATCTATTACCACTTTTGAAGAGAACCAGCATTTCACTGAAGAAGGTAATAAAGAGGCAAATTTGACTGTACATTCCAGCAATGACACTAATGACGTGACATCAATAATTACAAACTCTGTTAGATAATGAAATGACAAAACTAGATCTTCTTCTGATAATGAATTATCTTTTTAGATTATTAGAGAAATAAACTGACGGTGGTGTTGAACATGTAGGAGACTGATTTTTGCTGTCTGGAATCTTTTGCTGCCTGATGGATTTGTTGCTTCTTGGGTTGTGACAATATGTAGATCCGAGCATGGTGATAAACTGATGATAGAACATCCCCGTGTATATGTCGAATAAAAGGTTTCAAATGTCCAAACCGAGAATCTGAATTCCCATTTAAAATGGACAATGCCGATATGTAGGATGTGAGACCATTTGTAAGCAGTTGGCTTATTTTGTGAACCATGCCATGCTGTTCGAGTTTCCTTACTACATTTGATCTAAGAAATGTAAAGAATTGATATTTGCACTTGTAAGAATGTCAATCTTGGCATATTGTGCATGTTATTCATTCCTCTAAGAGTATATGAGCCAGACAGAGGTAAAGGCTTTAGCTTTTCTGACAGCGACTATGTGGTGTGTCAAGTTTACCACATGTACTGTGTGATTGGTGACTGAAAGCTGTCATGTTACTGTTATCACTTGGACTTTGTTGACATGCTTGCATACCATGTGTGGAACCTAAGAAGCTTCCTTGGCACCATTCCTCAGCTGGCGCTTCTTCACAAACCAATGTGGATTATTGTGTCAGAGATAATGGGAACTGCAGATGCTGGAGATTCCAAGATAATAAAATGTGAGGCTGGATGAACACAGCAGGCCAAGCAGCATCTCAGGAGCACAAAAGCTGACGTTTCGGGCCTAGACCCTTCATCAGAGTCTGATGAAGGGTCTAGGCCCGAAACGTCAGCTTTTGTGCTTCTGAGATGCTGCTTGGCCTGCTGTGTTCATCCAGCCTCACATTTTATTATCGTGGATTATTGTGTTGTGCTTTTAGTTTCTTGGGTGAATGAATTTCTTTCACATTTTAACCCAATTTCCTCTTGTAGAATGAAGCTGAGTTCTAAAAAAGGTTCATATTGGACTCAAAACATTAACTCAATTTTTCTTCCCAGAGGTGCCGAGTTTCTCCAGCACATGCTGTTTTTATTTAAGTCCCCTTGTTGAACATAGCTTGTACATGTCACAAGATGCCGTGCCCTGGCTTGGTGATTGAAACAAGCCCATAATACATGGAAGAGTTCAATATTCCCCAGAAATTTTGAAAGTTGTTCTAGAATGAAATATGTGTAGATGCTTCAATAAAATTAAAATACTGTGGAGGCTAGAAATCTGAAACAAACACAGAGAATGCAGGAGAAACTCAGCAGAACTGGCAGCATTTGTGGAGAGGGAAAAGCAGAATTAATGTCTCAATACAGTATAATTCTTCTTTCTCCAGTATTTCCAGTATTGGTATATGCTTCTTGCCTACTGTTATTGCTTTGATCTTACCTCCTTCATGTAGTATGGTGTCAATGATATATTCCTTGAGGTTTTCTAGAGGTACTTTTCTCAAGGATTTGTTGTGTATAAAGTCAATGAGCAAGTCTGTAAACCTTTCAACTAAGTCAGTTTCAGTGAAACCACATTCCATACATCTGAGACCACACCTGCTAATGAATTGGTCAGTCATTCCACTTGGCCGTTGTCAATAATGACATGTGCTTTAGCCTGTGAATCCTCAAAATTTACATTGTGCTTCTAAAGTCTGAAAACTTTTGTGAGAATCTTTACAGTCATTATCAGAAACATCAAAGAAATTCATTCTTTAAATCTCAATGGCCAAAGTAAAAAGACACTTAAAGGCCTGTTTTTTTTGTTAGTTTTCTTCTGACCTATAAAGTAAAGATTGATTCTTTAAACGACTGAAGTTCTGACAGAATGTCAAAGGTCTGCCAGTCCATAGTAAGACTTTTGCTTTCCATCTTAATCTTTGTAAGTTTCTGCTCTCTGAAATCATCAGTGCGGGAATCTATAGCATAGTTCAGTGCTTTGTCTATTATTAAAATATTTTTATGTTTGCTTTATAAATGCTTCCCATCTTTTGTTGTTGTTGTTGTTGTAATTTTAGAAGGAACATTTGGCTAATGCCTTGTGTTTCTTGCTGTAGTTGTAGAAGTGTTCAGGCTTGTAGGTACATGACTGTTCCTGCAGGTGGCATTTATGCCTGAAAGAGTGATTTATGATGTCACATGCACCTTTTCTGAGAGGTAGGATGGTGGAATCAATGGATGTCTATGAAGAGGTAAGCATTGTTCATTTTCAATCTTTTTTTTTGTTTCAGGAACATTTATTTTTAAGCTAGGAGCTGTCCTTTCAGTTCCTTTAAAGCTTTTATTAAAAAATGAGATCAGTGCCCTCATTTTTTTTATTTTAAGGAGCGGGAAAGGAAGAGTATTCACTATGTTTCAGTACCACCTTATAGCCTTTAGTTTTGACTGCAGTTGTAACTTCAGCTCTGAACTCAGACAGACTGGTGCATGTCTGTCATGAAAAAAGATGTTTTACGATTGTTATGCTGCCACCAACCTTTCCAACCTTTACCATCCAGTTATTGCCACTATTAGGCCAACATGATAAGCTCATTTGCTGTCTCCATGATAATGTGTTAGCCCATGAAATGTACACCACAAAGAGTTGAGTTCTTGTGAAACAGATGCCTTGATGTTTATTTATAACACTAACTGTTTACGTGGCTAAAGTATCAAAGACTTGCACACGTAGTGCAGGATCTGCATTCACTGCTGGTTATTGTGTATCCCAGACATATAAATACTGACACTAATAGAGCGAGAGAGTGAATAAAGGCGAGCCAGGTATTGGAATGTCACATTTCGTAATGTTGTGTAATTGTCAAATTTACAGGCCAGTCAGAACGGGAATCCATGCTACAATACCCACAACCCCAACCCAACAACCCCACCCAACAACATTCCTTACCTTTATTCTGGGACCACAGCAACTTTAAAACTCCAATTTTGCCCCAGCCTGCGAGGATCCTGACCTGAGGAATTTCATACCACAGTAACATTCACAGCCATTGGCAGTGCCATCCTTGCCCTGCACTGACTTTAGAACGTAGAACATAAAACATTACAGCACAGTACGGGCCCTTCGGCCCTCGATGTTGTGCCGACCCGTCATACCGATCTCAAGCCCATCTAACCTCCACTATTCCATGTACGTCCATATGCTTGTCCAATGACGACTTAAATGTACCTAAAGTTGGCAAATCTACTACTGTTGCAGGCAAAACGTTCCATTCCCTTACTACTCTCTGAGTAAAGAAACTACTTCTGACATCTGTCCTATATCTTTCACCCCTCAATTTAAAGCTATGCCCCCTCGTGCTCGCCGTCACCATCGTAGGAAAAAGGCTCTCCCTATCCACCCTATCTAACCCTCTGATTATTTTATGTGTTTCAATTAAGTCACCTCTCAACCTTCTTCTCTCTAATGAAAACAGCCTCAAGTCCCTCAGCCTTTCCTCGTAAGACCTTCCCTCCCTGCCAGGCAACATCCTAGTAAATCTCCTCTGCACCCTTTCCAAAGCTTCCACATCCTTCTTATAATGCGGTGACCAGAAATGTACACAATACTCCAAGTGCGGCCGCACCAGACTTTTGTACAGCTTCACTATAGCCTCTTGGTTCCGGAACTTGATCCCTCTATTAATAAAAGCTAAAACACTGTACGCCTTCTTAACAGCCCTGTCAACCTGGGTGGCAACTTTCAAGGATCTGTGTACATGGACACTGAGATCTCTCTGCTCATCTACACTACTAAGAATCTTACCATTAGCCCTGTACTTTGCCTTCTGGTTACTCCTACCAAAGTGCATCACCTCTCACTTGTCTGCATTAAACTCCATTTGCCACCTCTCAGCCCAGCTCAGCAGCTTATCTATGTCTCTCTGCAACCTACAGCATCCTTCGTCACTATCCACAACTCCACCGATCTTAGTGTCGTCTGCAAATTTACTAACCCATCCTTCTACGCCCTCATCCAGGTCATTTATAAAAATCACAAACAGCAGTGGACCCAACACCGACCCTTGCGGTACACCACTAGTAACTGGTCTCCAGGATAAACATTTCCCATCAACTACCGCCAATTTCCAATCCAAACTGCTATATCTCCCACAATTCCATTCCTCCGCACTTTGTACAATAGCCTATTGTGGGGAACCTTATCGAACGCCTTGCTGAAATCCATATACACCACATCAACCGGTTTACTCTCATCTACCTGTTTGGTCACCTTCTCAAAGAACTCAATAATGTTTGTGAGGCACGACCTTCCCTTCACAAACCGTGCTGACTACCCCTAATCAATTTATTCTTTTCTAGATGATTATAAATCCTATCCCTTATAACCTTTTCCAACACTTTACCAACAACTGAGGTAAGGCTCACTGGTCTATAATTACCAGGGTTGTCTCTAGTCCCCTTCTTGAACAGGGGAACCACATTTGTTATCCTCCAGCCATCTGGCACTATTCCTGTAGACAATGACGAGTTAAAGATCAATGCCAAAGGCTCGGCAATCTCCTCCCTGGCTTCCCAGAGGATCCGAGGATAAATCCCATCCGGCCCAGGGGACTTATCTAGCTTCACCTTCTGAAGGATTTCTAATACCTCTTCCATGTGAACCTCAATCTCACCGAGTCTAGTAGCCTGTATCTCAGTATTCTCCTCGACAACATTGTCATTTTCTAGAGTGCATACTGTTGAAAAATATTCATTTAGCGCTTCCCCTATCTCATCTGACTCCACACACAACTTACCACTACTATCCTTGATTGGCCCTAATCTTACTTTCGTCATTCTTTTATTCCTTAAGTACCTATATAAAGCCTTAGGGTTTACCCTGATCCTATTCACCAACAACTTGTCATGTCTCCTCCTGGCTCTTCTGAGCTCTCTTTTTAGGTCTTTCCGGGCTACCTCGTAGCCCTCAAGTACCCTAACTGAGCCTTCAGATCCCATCCTAACATAAGCCTTCTTCTTCCTCTTGACCAGAGATTCCACCTCCCTTGTAAACCTTGGCTCCCACACTCTACAGCTTCCTCTCTGCCTGACAGGTACATATTTATCTAGGACACACAGGAGCTTTTCCTTGAATAAGCTCTACATTTCTAATGTGCCCATCCCCTGCAGTTTCCTTCCCCATTCTATGCTCCCTAAATCTTGCCTAATCTCATCGTAATTGCCTTTCCCCCAGCTATGACTCTTGCCCAGTGGTGTACACCTATCCCTTTCCATCACTAAAGTAAACATAACAGAATTGTGATCGCTATCACCAAAGTGCTCACCTACTTCCAAATCTAACACCTGGCCGGGCTCATTACCCAGTACCAAATCTAATGTGGCTTCACCCCTTGTTAGCCTATCTACATACTGTGTCAGGAAGCCCTCCTGCACACTCTGGACAAAAACTGACCCATCTATAGTACTCGAACTATAGTGTTCCCAGTCAATATCTGGAAAGTTGAAGTCCCCCATGACAACTCCCATGTCTCTCTCACTCCTATCGAGAATCATCTTTGCTATCCTTTATGGACCTCCCTGTGAAAGCTGGCAGAATTTAGTGACTATCTGCTTCATAGAATGGAGATATCTCAAACAGTGTTGCTGGCTGATTTTGAGATAGAAAAATGCTCCCTGAAGACACTGGGTGAATAATGTTCACCCTTGAGAACTTTTCTCTGCATTGCTCCCCTTCTCTCGCTGAACATCTCCTGAGCTGCTCTGCTCATTCTCCCTGTCATGCTAAAAGCCAAGGAAAATGATAACTGCAGTCTCATGGTTAGGAAAGTAGGGCTCAAGCAGAATTCTTGAAATCAGAAACAAGTCTTTACCAGATGCCACACTACTCCTTGTTGTCCCACCAACTTCAAATGGCAGTGGAAAACTCCTAGGCCTTTGACAAATGTATATTCTAGCGTGCAGGAATTAATCAGTGACTAACCAGAAAATTGTTGATGGTCCCTTTAAATAGCAGTTGTGAAGTTGAGGGTGGAGGAGACAGGATATTCACAGATGTGTTCTGCAGAATCATGTTTTATTGTGTTATTTTAACAGAGTTAGTTTTACTGCAATAGTCAGAGATAGCAGTGCTGCCTCACCATCTGTAATCGCTATGCATTTTTTGTACATGCTCCTCGTACCATTGTTAATGCTGTCATAAAAGAGGCATATGATTTGGGCCACATCAGAAGTGCATACATGCGGCAGGGACACAAGGTGCCATCCACAAGCCGTCATGTACTGAATAGGCTTAGAACAATCTGAGCTCATGCAATTTGCTGGCGTCTGAGAATAAGCCGAATGTTAAGTTCTAATCATTTTACACAGTCACATTGAAGGTTGATAGATTTTAAGATAACTATCAGTGTGTTGAGGGATATATTCTCTCTGTGTCAATAGTCATATCATGGACAACTACATTATCTTAGCTTTTTAACTTCCTTGGAGAATGAAATCTTGTTGAAGCATCGTGAATCTCGTCTGCTGGCCAGAGGCAAGATGAAGAGTTGGCTGCACAGCCAGCAAGGTACCTTAATTGCCATTTCCAAGGAATGCCCATCAAATCACATACCAAACTGACAGCAGGGAGGCATTCTCTTGGAATCAAGACCCTAGGGGTAGAAGTTGAGTGGAGTGAGATCCGCTGACCAATCAGAAGACACCAGCTGTCGTGCTCAGCAGCACTTGGGAAGAGTAACTGCAATTATTAGCCTGCCTAATGGCACCGATGAAACCACTGCTAATTGTCCTCTGATCTGGTTCACTAACCTTGTTTAGGAAAGTAAACCCATTGTCCTTCATTGGTTTGCCTTACTTGGAGGGTGAAACATCAGCCATCAGAAAATGCCACAGGTTGAGACATGCAAGTGTTCTCAAGGAGTTTGCCAGTACTTCCATGCAGGAGAGAATGAACTCCATACAGTCCTGTACCGAGATGGTCCAGATTCTTCCATACTGCTGGTCAGTGACAGTTAGCTTTTGGCAAGGCAGTCACTGTACCAAGCATTCCATTACGCATACCCTATGCTAATACATCAGTTCTCTTGTGATGGTGAAGTTGTACAAGTTACTGCAGGCCGTGACAAATTACCATGCATATGCTGACAGGTACTTCAGTATTCTTCCAGAGTTGTGGAATGACGCTTCGAGCAGAACTAAGAGTGTGAAGTTAAAGGTATTCGGGACCAAATTGCTGGAATTGCTCATGATGACTATTTGTCCCCAACTGCTTTTGTAATGTTTCCATAGGGTGCCTCCTAGTTCCATATGAATGGACAAACCCTCTCCTATCATTCTACTGCCCTAGGGCCTCAAGTGTTTGGTCTAAGAACATTGAAGCATGCGCTCTTCAAGCAGAATGTCTATGTCACTACATCTGGTATCTCCAGCCAGAATGCACCTCTCCATTATGAGTTGTTGGTTGACTTTAAAACTAGCCTGAATTGCTTAAGTGGTATGATCCTCGGACAGAATTGTGCCTCAAGCTACATTGTAGAGCATCTCAACAGCACTGGGCAGTAGACTACAAACATGTTAATTCACAGGTAGCATAAAATTTGATCTCTTTCTTTATTTTTCTTTTACGTAATTAACTGTAAACTCTTAAAGGAATATATGAACCTGACCTACAAGTCAGGATGCTGTTAAGGATGGATGGTTTGAGAACCACCTAATTTTGTTCACCATTGAAGTTAACTGCAGGTCTCCCACCTTGTGAATGAGATAAGTTACGATTACCATCTTCGTAACAGACACTGCTGCCTCTATCCAACAATTTTATTTCCTATAAACACAAAGAGGTTAATCTAGGCTTCACATCACACTGCAGTTTCAATATGTAATCCAAATGAAATCAAACCCTGAATACATTGATGTTTGGAATATCGAGTGCAAAAACTAAAATATAGCAATTCACAATTACATGTTGTAAGCCATGGTCTCCACATAAGTTTGAAATATAATGATTATTTCAAGTGTGTGTTAAAATTCACAGTAATTTAGGTGAAGAATCAATGCATGTATTTCTGCCTCTGCTTCATATTGTATGTGCAGCTATATTTCAAAATCCAGTATTGATTCAAGGGGCCAAATGGCCACCTTCTTTGATACTCTGTATAAAGGACCCTTTGTCCCAAAGACGCATGACATTTGTCTCCAGAGTGAGATTGACCTCATGAATTTATAATAGTCAACCTCATGGAAACCGCATAACAGTGTCTTTTAGAAGTCAGTTTAATCCGGTTAATGATTCTTTTCTTATTTGAACATGTAAGTTTATTCCTTAACCCACAGAGATTTAAACAAGTATTGCAAATTGTTAGGTAATGTTTAAGTCAATTGTAAGATAGCAACTTTATAAATATTATGTATTTTGTTTGCCAGGTAAGTGTGATAAATCTCAATATTGCTTACAATTTCAAGTATGCAAAAAATGTAGCCATAAATGGAACATATTAAATGGTGCTTATTGATCCATCAATAATCATCAAATCAAGTTTCAAGCGATTACACAATGACCAATCACATTAGTGTGGTCATATTTACCTCACAAGTACATCATTAGCCTTGAGAACTTAATAACATTGTGCTTAACTGCCTATGTGAGCTACTTCAAGAACCTTCTGCAAAGTGAGAAAAAAGCATAGATAAACACAAGTAGAAAAACTTTTCAATTTAATACAAAAACAATGCCCTCATTACCCAGCAGTAGCCAGAATCTTTGAAACAGAGGGCCTTTGTCTCTTCACCAACTCTTCCCACCACATTGAAACTGTGGGATAAGGCACATGTAGACAATTAGTATACACGGCTACCCTGAAAATGGTGCCTGACTACTGAGAATGGAGAAGAACTCCACGGAAAGTGAATGCATGGCATGTTGACCCCTGTGGTTTGAATAAAGAGCTATTGTTAGCAGTCCCAAAGGGGAATAATAATAAATTAAAAATAAAGCACAACAACATAAAGAATATCAAAATTGTGCGGTAAGTTTTAGAAAGCATTTCAGTAAAACAATTCTTCTACTAAATGTCTTTTCATGTTCATGTCTCTATTGTGGATTTGCATACTATATGAAAGATTTGATAAGAAGGGTACAATTTTAAAGTAGTTTTAAATTTGTCACCTTTGTTTTAAGTGGCTGTAGATTTTGCATGGCTAGCTGCTCAACAAAACCAATCAGTTATTTATTTCCACTTGGAGCCCAAAAGATCAAAGGTAGAGGGACAAATAGAAGCTAAATTAGGACTCATGTGAAAAAAACCTTATAATAAACACCTAAAGAAAATAGTTTTATGAAGACAGGGAGTTGCCAACATTATCATCATCATTTCTCGTCGTCACCAAGACAAAAAGTTCAATTTAATAATTCCCCCTAAAAAAAATCTGTAAAGTTGTACAAAGAATCACTCATAATTTACTTTCAAGTCCTTTTAGAGAGAGGAGCAGATTCGGTTTTCCTTCTACACAGGATGACAACAGCTGTGAGTGGCTGTTTGCTTTTGTCTTTTTGTGTTTTTGATGTAAGCCTTCCTTCATGCAACACAGACAATTGTCAGAAGAACTGAATCACTTGAAACTGCCACAGCAGGCAAACACTAACGATTGTAGCTTTGCCAGAAAAAATACACAGAGACAGCCAGGATACCAAACAGAATAAACATTCTAATTCACAAGCACATCAAGGGATAAGAATGATCGAAATCATTATGTTAGCTGCCATTCAAAGATGGGACCATTTGAAGTAGCCTCTAATTGGTGAGTTCTGTGAAATAAAAATTATTTTTAACTCTGAGAATGGAGAAATCTGTTTGTAAAATGTGATGTGAATGTGGTTTAAATACAAAGCACTTCAAGCAAATTTAAATCGGTCATGTTCAGAATGTAAAATACCTCTGATACTTGGTAGAGAAGCTCGCTGGTAGGAACAGCATTGGTTTTCACAACCTTTCAGCAAGAGGTTATTATCAGGAGATTGAAATTGATGAGAACCTGCTGCCCATCTATCTAAAGCCACTAGTGATTGTCATAGTTCATCAGGTAAGTTCTGCAAGACAGTAGCAACATGGTAAAGCTGTCACCACAGTAAAAATCTTTGTTTCTTGAAACACATTCTAAAGCAGTAGACAACATATTGAATTAAAACACTGGCCGCCCAGCCTTTGAGATTTAATTGCAATTCACATAGAAAATGGGATTGGGGACATTACACAATATGCAATTATGTGTGCCCTTTTTTAAATTAATTTTGATTGCTAAGACCATATACAATAGGAAAGCACTGGATGACAAGGAAGAAGCAATTGAAGTAACAGCACATTATTTTTGTGCATAGCATTTGAGGGAGGAGTTGATCTACATGTTCAGAATGGCAGAACACCAACTGTTTCTGAATTATCTGAGTTCTGAAGCCATTGAGCGTAAATATCATCTTTTTGGTGCCACTTCTGGTGATGCTACAAAAGTCTTGCATTGTTTTGCACCATTACTTCCAGCCTGGACAAACAGCAGTCTGTCCCAGTCTGGCATCACCAAAGTGCAGTAAAACTCTGTGAAAGTGTGCTTCCCTCATGCAAGCAACTGACTGATGCAATGCCAGGACATTTAATTTGGATCGGTAGGTCCAGTAAGTGAATTTGCAATTCCCACTTTAAGCAACAAAACACTGAACAGTCAGCTAGCTCTACAGTGACCATTCTTAAAGGCCCACTTAAACCGAAGGTAGATTATTTTAAGAATGTCCACAATTTCAGAGTGCGTGGAAGTACTCTGCTCTTTACTTGGATGTGTTGTGGTGAGTTCCTAGATTTGTCACAGAATGTTGCTGCAGTGAGACCATTAGATGATCAGTTAATGTAAAGACTAAAATGGGTATGGGGCCGCTAGTTGCAGAGCCTCTGTGTGTGCAGAACGACAGAAAAGGCTGGGTACAGAGCAAATCCAGCCTTCTGCCAACTCCCCTATGCTCTTTGACAGCGGGTAATGATTAACTGGGGTAAACTTGCAGAAATCATACCTACTATTCCCAAAGTCATCACAAAAATTAAACTTTTTAAACGAAAACAGCGGAATCACAATTTAGTACAGGTGATTAGATGCGAGCAACAGATAAACAATTAAAATACATTTAAGTAAACTCAACAAATAAAAATTCTAAACTCCTCATAAATTTCCTCTGGCATACACACTTGAATGTTAACAAAGGGGTAAGCAAAAACAAGAGCGGAGGAAAAACAGCTCCAGTGTCTGTTCACAAGATTTATCCAGTTGGTTCTTGCTGATTCAAAGGTTTCTCCTAGACTTCCTGTTTTCTGAATGCTTGCACTGGTTTCCAAGAGTCACGGACTGGATGATTAATTTTTGAAAGGTCTCTGGCTTGTCCAATTTAAAGTCATAATGTGTAGCATGTGCTAAAGAACATAGTTTTCATTTGGTTTGAAGTGGTTTACCACAGAGAACTGTTAGATAGAGTTTTCTGGCAATTGTAGAGCTGCTGATTTCTCTTCTGGTCTAACTAGATACTCACTATCTTGGTCAGATCCAAGCTGCTCAGCAACCTGATAACTAAGCACAGTTGTTGACAGACAAAGAGCCTTCACTTTCTCCCTGGTAAAACTTGTCCTTGTCAAACAATACGTCCCAGGTACGTTATTCTTCCTATTCCACATTCTTAGCTAAATGTAAACTAAACCAGCCAACTATAATTACTTAAACTGATCTTCCACTTGTTTTAGAGATAGTAAGAACTGCCGATGCTGGAGTCAGAGTTCACACAGTGTGGATCTGGAGGAGCACAGCAAGCCAGGCAGCATCACAGGAGTGGGAAAGCCGATGTTTCGGGTTGGGACACTTCTTCAGAAATTTTTTGGTGCCTGGCCTGCTGTGTTCCTCCAGCTCCACGCTGTGCTATCTCCAACTTGTTTTACATGCTCATCCAGTGCGTTACTGTATACTATACCATCATTCACATAAACTACACAGTTACTAACTCTAGCTACAATTTGACTCATGAGCATTGGGAATGTAGCAGGGACAATCTTTACAGCAGTTTGGTGGGTGGTAATGGTCTTGTGGTATTATCGCTGGATAGTTAATCCAGACACTCAGTTAATGTTCTGGAGACCTGGGTTCAAATCCCACAATTTCGATTCAATAATAATTGGGAATTAAGAGTCTATTGATGACAATGATATTGTTGTTGATTATCTGAAAAACCTATGTGCTTAATGTTTTTTAGGAAGGAAACTGCTGACCTACATGTGACTCTAGACCTATGACACTGTGGTTGACATTTAACTGCCTTCTGGGCAAGTAGGGATAGCCAATAAATGCTGGCCAAATCGGTGATACCCACTTCCTGAGAATGAATTTTAAAAAGTATAGTATAAGAACTAGGAGCAGGAGTAAATCATCTGGCCCCACGGGCCTGCCCTGCCATTTAATAAGATCATGGCTGATCTTTTTGAGACTCAGCTCCACTTACCCATCTCACTCACCATAACTCTTAATTTCTTTACTGTTCAAAAATTTATCTAGCCTTGCCTTAAAAACATTCAGTGAGGTAGCTTCAACGGCTTCACTGGGCAGGGAATTCCACAGATTCACAACCCTTTGGGTGAAGAAGTTCCTCCTGACCTCAGTCCTACATCTGCTTCCCTTTATTTTGAGGCGATGCTCTCTTGTCCTAGTTTCATCTGCTCGTGGAAACGATCTCCCTACATCCACTTTATCGATTCCCTTCATAATCTTATATGTTTCTATAAGAACTCCCCTCATTCTTCTGAATTCCAATGAGTATAATCCCAGCTACTCAGTCTCTCCTCATAATCCAACCCTCTCAACTCTGGAATCGACTGAGTGAATCTCCTCTGCACCCCCACCAGTGTGAGTATATCTCTCTTCAAGTAAGAAGAGCAAAACTGCACATTGCACTCCACGTGCAGCCTCACCAGGACCTTATACAGCTGTTTTTAAATTCCATCCCTCTAGCAATGGCAGACAAAATTCCATTTGCCTTTTTAATTACCTGCTGTACCTGCAATCCTACTTTTAGAGATTCATGCATAAGAACACCCAAGTCCCTCTTCACAGCGGCATGGTACAATTTTTTACCGTTTAAACATAGTTCATTTTGCAGTTATTCCTACCAAAATGGATGGCCTCACACTTATCAACATTGTTCTCCATCTGCCAGACCTTTCCGTCCTCACTTCAACTACCTATATCACTCTGCAGACTTTCAGTGTCTTCTGCATGCTTTGCTCTATCACTCACCTTAGCATCATCTGCAAATATTGACACACCACACTTCGTGCCCAACTCCGAATCTTCTTTGTAAATTATAAATAATTGCGGTCCCAACACTGATCCCTGAGGCACACCGCTAGCCACTGACCACCAACCAGAAAAACACCCATTTACCCCTACTCTTTGCTGTCTACTGGTCAACCAATCCTCTATCTATGTCAATACATTACCTGTAATACTGTGCAACTTTATCTTATGTAGCAGCCTTTGGTGTGGCACATCGTCAAATGCCTCTGGAAACCCAGATACACCACAACCCCAGGTTCCCCATTGTCCACCATGTAAGTAATGTCCTCAAAGAATTCCCCCAAATTAGTTAAACATGATCTACACTTCATGAACCCATGCTGGGTATTTCCAATGGAACAATTTTTGTCCAGATGTCTTACTATTTCTTCCTTAATGATACAAAAACCAGATACACTTACTGTAGGATAATGGTCAATACACTCTGCCCTAAATTATGCCGATAAGAACATAGGTGAACAGTCTGAACATTTCAATCTTCTATGTGCTCTTCCAGGCTAAAAGGATTAAAAATCTGAGGAATGATTCTACTATTTTATCATGTGTAGTAAAATTGCAAGACCTTCTCAGGGAGTTGTGTTCGTGTGTGATGCTTACAGCCTCAAGATCCCAGAAAATTTCTATTGCTTCATTCTGAACTGGATTTAAACTCAGGTCTGAAACATTGAAACATAATTTGCTAACCTACTGGACCAGACTGTTGCTTGCAATTGTTATCCTAACATTGTGACATCAGTGACTTTTGAAGACGCATTGGGCGAGATTTTCTGAGGAGCAGCAAACTGTTTGAGATTGTTTACAACGAGAAAAGAGCTCTGCATTTCTGAGAGGAAATTGCACCCAGTTTCCCTTCAGAAATGCAGAATCGTCCCTCCATTTCGTCAGTTCTTTCAGAGGGAAAGGTAGCCCATGCCCCCTTTTCACAGCAGTTAGCTGCCATATTCTGATAAACTGTAAAGCTGTAAGTACTTGAAGCAAATGGGATGTTAGAGTGCTGGGAGGGTAAGGTGCCAAATGGATAGGAGCAACAGAGCACTAGGTTAGTTGGGTGTCAGACAGGGAAATTGTGCCATTAGTACGATACCAGATCAGCAGATGGTAGCGTGGCAGCTATATAGGATGCCAGCTAGGTTCGGATGCCAAGTGAGGAAGGTATAAGGTGCGAGGGTACAAGGTGGCTGGTCAGTGGTGGTGCTGCATTTGGAGAGTTGGTGAGTGAGGTTGGGGTTCAGATATCAGTCTCAGGGGTGTCAATGGGGGCTGCAGGTCTGGTCAATGTGTGATTGCCGGGGTTGGGTGTGAGCCTTGTACAGGGTTATTTGAATAGTTACTGAGGAATTAGACTATGGGCAGAATACATGATGAGCAGCAGAATTAGATGAGATGTTCAGCAATCTCGGCATCAAGACCATCTCAAGACATTCGTTTTGCTTTTCTCAAGTGATGTAGAGAGATTCTGTCTAAGCAGCAACAAATTCCCAACTGACATCCATTACAGTTCACTAAACACCTTATTAACTGCCCAACCTGCCACAGTTACAATCTTTCCAAACTCACATTACAAACCGTCCATCAGGTAAACTCAACATGGAAACTCAAACAGATTCATGATGGGTTCAACTCGCAACATGCTCCAGGAGACACATGTTGGCCAAAAATAGACAGAAGATCAAGGCAAATTCACCAGCACCAGCAACACATACCCTTAAACCACCAACATTGGCACTCTATCTTCAAGGTGGCCATCACCATACTGGCATTCTTCAATGCCAGTAGCATATTGCTCTGAAGGGCAGACTGGTCTTGGATGACACACTGGCAACCAGAAGTGCATGGCTGCATTGGGAGCAGGTAATGCACAAGGAAAGGAACCCATTAAGCAGCATGGAGCAGGCAGCCTACCAGAGCTGCTGTCATGATCTCTCAGTGAGTATTCACCTGGTGCCTACCAACATACTCCCAGCATCCATGCCAAGCCTTGCCCTGTTATGACTTGCCTTGCACTGGTGATTGGCACAGTTAGAACACCAAGCAGTGGTCATCAGTCAAAGGGCACGTGCACTTTTTGTCATATGTCAGAGTACCAAGTCACTCTTACACCTGGACCTTGTGGTTTTAGTGATTGTGCCAAATAGGTTGCATTTGCAGCAAATGATACAATATTGATCTGGGTGCCCAGCATGGTTAGTCAAGGGCAGCCTCCCATGGTTACACCCACACAAGTCCCAGCCTTCAGCCATGACCAGGGATTCAGTTGGGGAGGAGTTGTACAGGGTGACTGTGCCTCTGTACTGAGGGAGCAGGTTATGGTCAGTTCTTTGCCTCCATTGGGGCCGGTATAGGAGGGAGGACTTTTTCAGTTGAGGACTGGCATGTCAGCCAGCAAGCGTTGTGGGCAGGTTAGGTTGCTTGATGGAATGGGCCACAGTCATCCCATTATCTCCATTCATAGAAATTGAGGGGGTGATGGTAAAACAAAGGAAGGGCATTTGGCGGGGGCGAGGCCAGGTAGGCAGTTTACACAGCTTAGGTGATGACCTGGGGAAGTGCAAAGCTTATAGATTGAGCAGACTAGGCACCTAGAAAGGAGACCATGATATTAGATGTCTCAGGGAGCATTAATGCTGAGACTGAAAATCACTCTGAGGACTACTCACTATCATTGCCAATGTTGAAACATCTGGATAGCACATAATGTTGACGAGAATGGCCATGAAGGGACTTGCATTGGGTGGAGTAAGTGAGGAAACTTGTGAAGGAGGGGTTGCATCTCCCATTGTTCACTAACCCTAACCCTAACCCTAACCCTATCTCCGTCTCCCATTGTTCACTGAGCCTTCACAGGGGAACAGCATCATCCACCAAAATGCGAAATGCTGGTCTCACAGGGAGTCAAGGTACCTAGTCCCTGGCTATCCTACAGTATTTCCTGTCTCATTTACACCTCCCTATCACCATCACTGTTGGGAAACTTCCTGGGATACACACTCATGTGCTGATCCGGAAGCAATGACATAGAGGTTTCTAATGTTTGTGTATTGGCATTGCTATCCTTCCTCCTACATAGTACATTAGGTGCTCATCACAGAGTCCCAACCATTGTGCCTTATTTCTGGCCAAGATGTAATGTCACAAGCCACAACAAAGTGTTTGCAGCCACATAAATGGTGAATCACATGCGTTCATGAAATGTTATAACTATAAACATATTATTGATTGGTTAAAAATGAAATTGTTTTCTGAACAAACTGTGATATGGTAAACAATCTATTTACAATCTAGGTATAACAAATTACATCCAAGTTTTGCAGCCACTACCCACACATGACATTAGTACATACAGTCCTTCCCGCTGCAGCGCTAGCCTGCTTTGTAGCTTAGATGGGCATTTCAGTGGGGATTGCAGAGACCGCTAGTCAATCAGTCAATTTTAAAACTCTTAGCTTTGCAGGTAAATTTTGTCCTGGTTCCACTGAGTCATTTGATCAAAGTTGGATTCCTTCTGACTACAGTTAATGGAAACCATGATCATAACTGTGCTTCGTAAGCTGGGATAGTTATCCTGTTAATGCTGTTCGTATACAACACCAATGACTTATTAAAGCAAAGATTTTTATGGATCTGAAACATGATGCATTCCTGAGACAGCAATTTGTTTAATTCTAAGTCCAAATAATTTGCTTAATTTTGTTTAGATTCTTCAGAGGTGTAAGGTTTTTGTGAGCATTCCTCACCTCACTCCTTGTTAGTCTGCAGTTCAACCCCTGCATGTTTTTTAAACTTTTGGGAGTAGCTGCGGAGGGAGGCCACAGGAAAATAGGAAAACCAAACTGTGTAGGTGTTGCATTTCAATAAACTTGAAGTCCATCCACCTTATTTACCTGCATTTTGCAAACTGGAGATGTGAACCTCAAACCCATTATAATTGCTTCAGTGCATCATTATTTATAATGTAGTAGTACTGCCTTTAATCTTGAAAGGGGTGTTGTTACTGTATGGAAGACATCTTATTTTGCTGATGATTGTCAGGACCAACATCAATAGCTAGAAAGTTCCATTATCTGGGTGCATAACCCTATCCCCAGTAAATGGCTACGTTTTCAGCAAAACCATTTCAAGATTTCTGGTATTTAATCTGTAATGGACTTTAGGAATGACACTGCTCTGTGTATTATAAAACTGTAATCTGATCGAGACTCTCAGATAACATCATGAGCCAGAGCTGAGCCTGGGCTGCTATAATCACCCTCTGAGCCTTGAAATTCTTGCTGACCCCATCGGGCACCCAAGTATGATGATGATAATATGGCAAGGTTAATGATTGTGATATAATCAATGGAAGTGTATTGAAAAATAATTTGCCATTGATTACTAGGGAGATTTGCTTTCCTACAACAAGGCCAGCAGTGCAAGTCCGCTCAAACATAACTTAGTTTTCCAGCTCTCTCTGGTGTAAGAATGTAATAAAGTTTGGGAGAAGAAAAGGACGTTCTGTCCATGAGCTCACACATCTTTCTGGGTACTCCTGGTGTGATTAAGGCAGCAGCAAAGCCAGGAACTTCTGGTCGTGGTGTCCCAGGCCGGGAATATCTGGCTATTGGCAAGGCAGTGGAGTTGGGGCCTCCTGGTTGCGGGGGTGAGTATGGGTTCGTGGCAAAGAGATGGCACCTAAAATGTGGCGACTCCTACTCTGGTGGGTCGGGTGCAGATGGTGGTGAGGTGGTAGAGGTCTCACAGTCACTGGTGGCTAGGTGCCCACGTGGACTGGGTTGGAAAGACTGTTATCCTGAACTTTTTATTTCTTTATGTTTCCAATTTATTCCTACGAGCTGAAATACTGGATTTTTTTTATCTCCCTAAATTTTTTTTGCTAAGAATTTGCTCTTAAGAGATGCTCTGTACCGATGCACTTTTGTACCTAAGATAGCAGCATAATGTGGTGAATTGTAAACTTTACACTGTACTCATTTGAGTACATGTGACAATAAAACTAATTCAGTTCGAGTGCATTGCCATCATGGCATTGAGCTGTGCTTTAAACAGTGCACAGATGTAAGCTATCACCATGCCTGAAAGATTTTTTCCAACACACTAGCTCGGAAAGTATGGCCCTACTCCTGAATAGTGAGGCCAGAACAACCCCAGATTTGGATCACATCGGAGACAACTGCCAGCCAGTGCCAAGGGAACCAGTAGAAAGATTAGTAAGGCCAGGGTTTGAAAAGAAGATGAAGGGAGGAATAAAGCAGAGAGAGGAGCTGACACAGAAAGTCAAGACCTTGGGGTTGTAATTGGTCACTAGGATCAAAAGCCATTTGGAGGTGTTCCTGCTTCAAGGCAGAAAACTCTTGAACAGAGATCTCACATCTGTGCAGTCCATTTATTTACATGTGCAATTGTTGAAATGTTTGTTTCAGCCATGGTTCTATGTGTCAGTACTTTTCCTTTACTGATACATTGAGCAGTACATTCCCAGCCAGAAATGCGCTACTTAATTGTGCGTTCCAATCTTATTGAATCCTAGTAATAAGGCCTGTTAGTGCCTGAGAAACAATCATTGCAGATTCATACTTACCGGACCTCGTGCTTTGAGCAAAATGATTCATCGTCCTCTATCCATTTCAAATGTACTCTACTTATTTTCATTTATGTCTTCTGATCTTAATTTTCCAATTTACTTTGAAGTAAGAATTTGGATTTATTTAATCCATCTACAGTCAGTAATTTATATACTGTATTGAAATCCTCTTTACCCTTGGGTCTTACTTAACTAAGCTGTTTAAGTTAGATACATTTAGTTATGGCTAGTTTATTATAAAGTTTTAGAATGATCTTTTTAGGGTTGCATTGTGGCTATTGCTATGTTGCCATCTGTGGCCTGGCATTTTTGAGTCTAATTTAATCTCTTTGGCCCATGCTCTGTGATCTTATGGTTTGAAGTATTTCTAAGACTTCTTTTTTCATTTGTGTTCAGTAATGCTCTCTCTATTAAGGAAAACAAGTATTTCAGCATACTTGTGACATGTGCAAATTAACTTTTACAATGTGAGGCTGCAGTAAAAATCCACTGCTATCAGCATACAAATGAAATATACTTGAAAATGTTTTCTGGCTATGTGAATATTACAGCCAACAATTACTTCACAATTCGTATCATGTTTTGACTTCTAATATCTAAATTTAGGAATTCAAGAAATAACTAAAAAGGAACATTTATTTTACCAATGTAATTCCAACAACTTGCATTTACACATTGCCTTTCATGTTGAAAATAGATACCAAGGCTTTACACAGGCCTGTGTTCAATCAGAAATGGATGCCAAGCCATAAACATTAGAAATGATCATCAAATGTTTGACTCAACACACAAGCTTCAGGGCAGATCTTTATTAAATAGACAGAGATGTGTGTTTGGATGGAAATGCAATACTGTATTAATGAGCTTCCTAACATGCTGTAGTCATATGATCTAGACCATGAATCACACTGACTGCAGTCAACCGTCTTAGACAATATAAACAAAATTGTTGTCCTGTGAGCATGTAGCATGTCAGGAATTGGGAGAGGCTGAGAGTTAAAGAACTATGTCAAAGCACAAGTACTAAAAGAGGAACACAGGTATATTCAGAGCTGTTGAAAGCTGCTAAAATCCACAGAAAAGATTAATACAGCAAGCCACATTTTAAAGCATTGGATAAACATATTTTCATTTCTCATCACTAGTCAAAATGACAGATGATATGAAGTGAAATTGGCTGCATTCCACTCATAATGCCAAAATTTCAAACTTGCAACAGATTTAATGAACAAACCAGAGCAGCTATGAGTGGTTACATTTTTATTACTGTTCGAGAGACACTGTTAAAGTATTTTCCATCCTAAATCTCTCTGAAGGAAAACAAAAACAGATTACAGAAATTTTGAAATACTTGTATACATGCTTTGAACCTAAATTGAACCCAATAAATGAATGATATATATTCAACATTGGAGCTGAACCGGTGAAAATAAGCCTATTGATAGATATGTGACTGTATTAATATGGTGCATAGAATCCTGTGAATTTGGGCACCTGAAAGATAATCTCATCAAAAATACAGTTATCTTAGGCATAAGCAATCCCATTATAACAGTGCAACTTCTAAGAGAAGAAAAATCTGACTCTTGAATAAATTATAAACAAGTGTAGAAACTCTGAGCTTGTAAATTGATAGCAATAATAAATACATGAGAGAACAGGTAGCTTTGTCCACAATGTAGAAAAGCAGCCCACATCTGTGTACCATTGTGATAAGCAGCTAAGATATGTCCACTGAACTGAAACATAACCTTGACCTTTCCAGTGCAACGCCTGGAGAAGAGCAACAAATGTCCACAGAGGAGCCAGTAGAAAGTTCAAGGCCAAAGGATAAGTTGCTAATATTGTGGCGGTCCTCACATTAAACAAAATAAAGCATGCCCAATATTGGGCAAATATTCTTTTAACTGCAAGAAGCTAACCTACTTTGAACAGAAGCTCCAAAGAAGACAGACAAGCCTATAAAGCCTATAGAGATTCCGGCTGAGATTTTGAATGTTGATTCTGGAAAATCAAACCTTGATACCAAAGAGATGTCAAAGATTCAATCTACACCTTAAATCAGGTAGGCAATATCAAATCTGAAGGAGAAAGGTGGTTTGTAATTACAGTCGGTTCTACTATAATACGACAGTTGCATTGCTGTGCAACACTGCATTATAACAATAACAGGGTCTATGGAAAAGTGGGGTTGGGGCAGACCAAAAGAAAGCCAATCAAAATTGCTCAAGAATCACTCAAAGGTCTAGCGCAAAGCATAGTGCTATTTGAATAAATGTTTAATCCGTATCTAATAATGAAACAGAAGTAAATCTAACACTTTATCTCAAAAAAAAATCAAGGTGACTTGATGGGGCAGGAGGTTGTACTATACCTCTCACAGAATGTACTTCACAATAAAGCCTACAAAATGATCACATGATGTCAGTGCAGAGACTCTTTCAGCGCTAACGTTGTATGTATTCATGACAAAGCCCATGAAATGATCATATGATGTCGATGCATACTCCTCTCCACACTGATGGAATCATATTATAGCCAACACAAGTTCACATTTGAGAAATAGCATTCCCCGAATTGTCAATTGCATTACTGCCAATTCACGTTGCCGGAACATGTGTTATAGCAGAACCAGCTGTATTGTGATAAAGGCAGCAGAATGAATGAATATAAAGTGTCAGATAGACACTGGTGCTACTTGCAACATTATATGCTTCACAGACCATATGTAAAGTTAAGGCTCTGTGACAGAATTGTGCTCACCCCAAGAAAACAAATTAGTCTGGGAGCCCAATGCAGTGACAAGACCAAAGATTGAATTCCAGGCATTAGGCATTGAGCTAAAATCACTCATGAGAAGCAAGTCAAAGCTTGGATTGGAGATCTTAAACATGTCAGAAGACATTTACAGTACTTCACAGGCAACATTGATTGATGAACAGACAACGGAACAGCAAGAGACAGAAATGAAAGTGTTGTCTAAGACAACTGTGTAAATCAGCAGTCAACTGAAAAGATTTTGAAACACAACCAGAGAGCATATCATTCCAACCAGGAGATGTTGAAAGCAAAAGCAAGAACTCTCATTTGTGCCGTGGGTGTAAAGTGATTGATAAAAGAGTGACAAAAAAGAATAAGAAATAGTTTTAGTGCATGATAGAAATTGTGCGTATGATGAATAACTTTCATAGCTTTCAGTATAAATAGTGGATGCAGATTTATGTTTGTTTTGTTTTGTTTGTGGAAAAGGGAAATACTTGGATGGAAATGAAATATTACACTGACATGCCTCTTGGCTTTCAGTAATTGTGTGTCTTTGCTGTGAGCCAGACTCACTGCAGGCAGCCAGCCACAAGTAGTTAAATGGACACAATACAAATAAAACATTTGCCCTGTGACCATGTACCAAAATGGAGAGCCAAAGAGGAGACTCCAGAGCATAGAGAAGAGGCTGTTAAGGTACAATCACCACTATCATGGCATGGAGAAGGCAATGCCTCAAGGAGCCTTCAACATAAGGATGAGAATTTTAAATTGGAGGCATCAGGGAATTTCAAACCAAACAAAGTAAATCTCCAAGAATAGGGTGAATGGGATAGTGCAAGGTATGAATGAAGAGATAGTGTCAGGTCATGTCAGTGTGGATGTGGAAGCTAACCCCACGATTTTTTCACAGACTTTTGTTTTTGTATTAAGGCGATTGGTTATGCTTTTGCTCTGCATTCAGATATTTAGGTTGAAGATTTTTTGAAATTGTGGGAGTGATTTCCAGTTCTTAGGAAAGCAGGATTTTACCTTAATTTAAAATACTTTTCAATGGTAGACAAACTGTTGAGGTACAGTTGACATTGATAGATGTTAACACTGTGGTGATAGGACCAATAATATATCAGTAACCGAAGAACAGAAAGCCAGTTTAGGATTTGCCCTTCTAGTATAAAATTCTTTAGTTTGTCCTGTTTTCTGATAATTATTAACATAGCAACAAGTAATTGGAATAAGAATTATTACCACATTGAAATAGGTCTAATGTATAAATGAGACAAATCTCTCTTGGATCATGTTTTTCTTTCTCATTGGCATCTACCAGAGGGTAACGAGAGGTAGGGTAGAGTGGCTTAAAGATCAAGGAGGTTGCCTTTGTGTTGAACCCCAGGAGATGAGAGAGGTACTAAGTGAATATTTTGTGTCAATTTTAACTGTGGAGAAAGAAATGGAGTCTAGCGAATGCAGAGAAATAAACTTTAATGCTTTAAAAAAGAGATGTACGAGGATGTTGCCAGGAATAGAAGGTTTGAGTTATAAAGAAGGTTGGATAAGCTGGGAATTTTTTTACTGGAGTATAGGAGGTTGAGAAGTGACCTGATAGAAGTTTATAAAGTGATGAGAGGTATCGATAGAGTTAATGGTGGTTGTATCCTCCCCAGGATGGGGGATTTCAACACTAGGGAGCACATTTTTAAGGTGAGAGGAGAGAGATTTAAAAAAAAGACTTGAGGAAATTTTTTTTTACATCGAGTGTGGTTCATGTGTGGAATGAACTTCCTGACAAAGTAGTAGGTGCATGTACACTTACATTTGGAAAGATACGTGAATAGGAAAAGTTTGGAGGGATGACAGTCTGGAATAGGCAGGTGGGACTATTTTGGTTTGGGATTGTGTTCAGCATGGACTGGTTGGACTGAAGAGTGTGTTTCAATGCTGTATGACTCTACCTGCTGTTATTTATTTGGAAGGACTAAGTTCAAGTTGTTATATAAATTACATTAAGTCATCTTGAAACAAGTAACAGAGCTTCATGCTTTCTGCATGTGCTTGCAGATTATTGATCATTTGATCTAACAGCTTTCAAGACTCACTTGCTAGCATACAAAGGGTCTAGGCCCGAAACGTCAGCTTTTGTGCTCCTGAGATGCTGCTTGGCCTGCTGTGTTCATCCAGCCCCACACTTTATTATCTTGGATTCTCCAGCATCTGCAGTTCCCATTATCTCAGTATCAAATGATGACATTGTTTCAGAACAGATCTTAAAACAAAATGTCTGAAATAAAACACTGCTTCCATCAATGTATGGTATGAACAGGTCTTGTAAATAACAGAAGCCTTAGTATTGTAAATTTTTCAACTGCTGAAATTTAAAAGAATCTTGAGTGATCAATAAAAGCTGTCACAGTTTCCATGTGCCTTTAATGGATGGTCTTGCCTTTCTGCTTGTTCTATTTGATTTTACACTGTCATTTTCATCAGTTCCTCTGGAATGCACTCGTATAACCAAGCATTCCTTTTTATCAATTGTGATTATCATTTTAAAAAATGAGCCTTGGCCTTTTTTAAAATGCTTCTTCAAAACTTTGTTGCGGTAAGTTGTAGTGCCATGTTTGGCAATTTATTTCAAAATTTTGGATCACTAGTGAATTAGATTTATTCAAACAAACGTTGTAACTGCAATCAACTAACAAACGGTGACACAAGAATAGAATTGAATTATCAGTGAACATCCCATATTTCTGACCTTATGATGGAGGGAAGGTCATTGATGAAGCAGCTGAAGCTGGTTGAACCCAGGGCAACGTTGCAATTTTTTTCTGAAAGTAGTAGGCATCTGGAAGCTCAAGGTCATTTTTACAGAAGGAATTAATCTGTTTCTCAAATCAGTCACCCAATTTGTATTTTGTTCCCCCAGTGCTGAGGAGACCACATTGTGAGAAGCGAATGCAATAGTCGAGATTAAGCGAAGTGCAAGAAAATCACTGCTTCACCTGAAAGATGTGCCTGGGGCCTTGGATAGTAAAGAGAGAGGAGATAAACGGGCAGGTGTTTCATCTTCTGCAATTGCATGGGAAGGTGCCATGCGATGTGGAAGGTGTTGAGAGTGGAGAAGGAGTGGACCAGGGTTTCTCATAGGGAACAGCCCCTGCAGAATATTGACAAGGGATGAGTGTATGTCTAATAGTGGCATCCTGCTGGAGGTGGCAGAAATGGTAGCTTATGATCCTTTGAATGCGGAAGCTACTGAAGTTGAAGTCTATCATTGTTGCGGGAAGGAGGAGGTGGTATTAGGGAAGACGTGTCGGAAATGGGTAGGACAAGGCTGAGGGCTCTGTCAATCAATGTAGCAGGGAATCCTCAGCTGAGGAAAATAGTGTTCATTTTTGAGGTTCCCCCGCGGTAGGTGGCATCATCGGAACAGATGTGACAGAGACGAACAAACTAGGTGAATGGAATGGAGTCTTTACAGGAAACAGGGTGTGAGAGTGTATAGACTAGGTATACTGTGGGTGTTGGTAGGTTTGAGATAGATATTGGTGGCTAGTCTATCCCCAGTATTGGAAACAGAGAAGAAGGGAATGAAGGAGTCAGAGTGCAGGTGAGGGCAGGGTGGAAATTAGAAGCAAAATTGAGATATTTGTCCAATTCCAAGCAAGAGAGGCAAGCAGCACTGACGATGTCATCAATAAACCAGAGAAAGAGTTGTGGGTGGGATCTGAAGTAGCACAGAAACCAGGAATGTTCCACATACCCCACAAAGAGACAGGCATAGGACACATTTTCGCTCACCCCACCCCGCCGCCAGGATGTAGTTGTATGAATTAGAGCCCCAGCATTTCATGTTGTTAATTAACCCCTCTGAAAGAAAATTTGATAAATATCTTCGCTGTACTAGATTGAGAGTAAGTATTGGTGGGCATGTTCATTATTCAGTATAGTTCATAATAAAATAAAATACAGAATGGTACACCACCGGGTACAGGCCATTTGGCCACCAAACCTGTCCAACACATGATGCCTTTTTAAACTAAAAGCCTTTGATCTGTATCCCTCTATTCCCTGTCTATTCATGTATCTTAAGATGCCTCTTAAATGTTACTACTGTATCTGATAGTACCACCTTCCTTGGCAGCACATTCCAGGCACTTGCCAAAATCTTGCCTCTCACATCACCTTTTAAACCTTCCCTCTTCTACTTTAAACCTGCGTCTCCTAGTAATTGGAATTTCTACCCTGGCGATAAAAGAGTTGGACACTCCATTCTATCCATGCCTCTCCATAATTTTGTAAACTTCTATCAGGTTGGCCCTTCAGCCTCCGATGTTCAACTGAAGACAAACCAAGTTTGTCCAATCTCTCCTTGTAAGCCAATACCCTGCAAACTAGATAACATTCTGATAAAACTTTTCTATATCCTCTCCAAAGACTCTGCCTTATGATAATGTAACGACTGCAACTGTATACAATATTCCAAATGTGACCTAACTGACGTTCTTGACAGCTGTGACATGACTTTCCAATTTTTATACTCTATCCTCGACTCGCTGAAGGCAACCAGGCCATGTGCCTTTTTGATCACCTTATCCAGTTGTTTTGCCACCTGTACACCTAGATCCCTCTCTATGTTAATGTTACTATGGTTTCTGCCATTTACTGTTTACTTCCCTCGCACATTAGATCTTCCAAACTGCATCACCTCACATTGTCTGGATTAAATTCCATCTGCCATTTCACCATCCAGGTCTCTGGCCTGTCTATCTCGTCTGGCAACTTTCCTTACTACTATGGAAAAAACGTAGACAGGCATTCTAGAATTTTGCTCAATATCTATGAAGGCAGGGGAAAGCTTGGTAATACTTACCTGAGGAAATTAAATCATTTAGTCTGAATCCATTGCCATGTCAATGGATCATTGTCCCAAATTATTTATGGATTTACAGACAAGTTTTTATTTTGCAATGTGACACAAATTGGAGATGGCTGAGAACGTAACTAATTCAGTGACTGGCTGGAAAATTCCTGCCTCAAAAGAGACCCTGATATATTCCACCTGGAAGGTTGTTAATGAAATTCAGAGAAACACTTCAAAGGAAGAGAAATAATGCAAAAATCTGAACCATCTCCTGTGATTTACATCCCAGACTGCAGACGCAATGAGAGGTAAACGAAAAGTCTTGGTGAAAGACTTATCTGCGTTTACCGTGGTCAAGAACACACAAGAGAAGAGTTTGAAAACGAACTACACTTCTCCTGTGTGTGCTCGTCTGGTGTTCCAGTGCTCATGGGTTAGAATGTGCTGTGAATGTTACATGGTTCTTTCATGGGATGTGAGTGACACTGGTTAGGCCAGCATTTATTGTGCACGTCTAATAGCCCAGAAGACAGTTAAGAATCAACCATATTGAAGTTGGGCTGGAGTCACATGTAGGCCAGACCAGATAAGGCTGGCAGATTTCCTTTTCTAAAGGACACCACTGAACCAGATGCTGTATCGAACAGATAGCACCATGGTTTCATGGTTCCTGCATTTGAAAGTAGAAAGGAAAAAAGAACTCTGTCTCTGATTGCTGGAAGCAAGTCACCATCAAAAGCCACAATTGAGTCAGAAATGAGGCAACTCCTTTCAACTAATCTGCAGAACTCAGAGTCTCCAAACCAACTGCTCAACAGCCAAAGTCAACACCACTAAAATCAGCCAAGATGACTCACTACTTACTCCGCATGGTCGACTTACGCATCTTAACTTTAACCGTTTGTTTTTACCAACCTCTCATTGCAAATATGTGTGTTGCATTTTGTTTTACCTCATCTTTTGGTAACTAATAATGGTTAGTAAAACCGGTGAATGGTTAGGATCTGGGATGCACTGTCTGTGAGTGCATCAAGAAGTTATTTGTGGTTTTTAAGCAGAACTGGGTAATTATCTGAAGAGAAACAGCCAAGGAGAAAAGGTGGGGGACTGGGATTGGCTGAATAGATCAATAAAGAGACAACACAAACACAATAGATGGAATGGTTTACATCAGTAACTGTGACTATTCCATCAGTTTATTATTCTCTGTAATTTTCCATTCCACTCTTCACATTCTCATTGTTCTATTGTTATATATCTTGCATTTTTTTCCAACATTTAGTATTCCTGCATTCTATGTAGTCAAATCAAACAAAGATAAATCTGTGATAACAGTATGTGGACTTGAAGTAGCACAGCAAGTCAGGCACTATCAGAGGACCAGGAAAGCTGACGTTTCAGGTCAGGGCCCTTCTTCAGAAACCCGAAACGTCAGCTTTCCTGTTCCTCGGATGCTGCCTGGCCTGCTGTGTTCCTCCAGCTCCACCGTTTGTTATCTCTGACTCCAGCATCAGCAGTTCTTGGCATCTCAAAGATAAATCTGTGATCTCTACAACTCAATGGACTGGTCAGAATTGAGTTATTGAATCCAAATTCGGCTGACTTACAATAAAAAAAAGAATTTTTCCATGGTTCTAACCTTGAAAACATTGCTTTTTCAATTTGAAAAGGAATTAATTGTCCAGATTACATTCCTGAACCTGATCTTAGACATTGAATCGTTGAAACATATCGTACCAAAAAGGCCCTTCAGCCCATCAAGTCTGCACCAATTGAAACAAAATACTTTAAATCTACATCAGTTCCACTTTCTAGCACTTAGCCTGTAGCCTCAAATGCTATACATTTCAAATGTTCATCTAAGTGCTTTTTCTCTTCAAAGGTAGTGCGGTTTCCTGCAGAGCATTCCAGGTTCTCAGCACCCTCTAGGAAACTTTTTTTCCTCAAATTTTCTCTAAATCTCCTGCTTGTCACCTTGAAATTGTATCCCCTAGTTACTGAATTTTCAGTTAGGGGAACTGCTTTCTCTTCATCCTGTCCATCTCCCTTATAATCTAGTACACCTCAATCAGGTTCCTGCTCATCCTTCACTGCTACAAAATAAACAACCTGAGCCTATCCAGCCTCCCTTCATAGCTGAACTGCTCCATCCCACGAAACATCCTGGTGAACCTCCTCTGCACCTTCTCTAGTGCAATTGCATCCTTCCCCTGTAGACCAGAACTGCACAAAATACTGCTGCTGCAGCCTAATCTAAGTTTTGTACAGCTCCAATATAAACCCCCTACCCTTATAATCTATGCCACAATAAAGATGTGACCATACTCCTATTAACCTGCCCTGCCATCTTCAAAGACCTGTTGACAAACACCCCAAGATGTTTAAAAACCAAAAGACCTGCGGCTGCTATAAATCAGGAATAAAAACAAAGTTGTTGGAAAAGCTCAGCAGGTCTGGCAGCATCTGTGGAGGAGAAAACAGAGTTAATGTTTCAGGTCCGATGACCCTTCCTCAAAACTTCTGAGGAAGGGTCACCAGACCGGAAATGTTAACTCTGTTTTCTCCTCCACAGATGCTGCCAGACCTGCTGAGCTTTTCCAGCAACTTTGTTTTTGTTACCCCAAGATGTTTGTCTGAGCTTCCTAGTGTCCCGTTCCCTTGTCTTGTTACTTCCAAAGTGCATACCGTCACACTTATCAAAGTTAAATTTCATCTGCCAGTGGTTTGCCTGTCTGACCAGTACGTCTATATTTTCCTGTAACCTAAGACCTTCTTCATCTCAGTCAACAAGCTGGTTAATCTTTGTACCATCTGCAGACATATTTATCATCATTCCCATGTTTTCTTGTATATTGTTTATTTCTATCATATTTGATAAGAGACCAAGTGCTGATCCCTGTACTATACGACCAGACGAGGGACTCCAATCACACAAACGGCCTTCTACCATCAACCTCAAAAATCTGACCAACTCAGTCTTTAATATATTCAGTGAGCCATCATCTACTGCTATCGGTAAAAGAGAATCCCAAAGACTAATGACCCTCAGTGATGAAATTTCCATGCATCTCTTAATTTAACAGGAAACCTTTTATCTTTAAACTCTGCTTCAATTTGCTTTTATGTAATTGCAATATACCCATACAGCTGTTTATCAAAAAGTTGTTACACTGCAACTTCTAAGATAATTTTATTCAAGTTACATCGAAAACAGTACCGAGTACTGTCCATCTATGATTTGTGTTGAATCTTTGTGCTGTGCTTGTCTGCTTTTGGCTTCACTTCACATAAGTCTAAATATGTTTTTGAAGTCTATAAACTTAAATTCTTGGAATTATGATTCTTATTGCTGTTCATGATCCTTTTCTTTGCAATGCATGATTTGTCAAAGTAATATAGACAGAATGCAAACACAGCATAAACAGTTTCTTCATAAGTGCTGATTAAACATTGATGTCAAAAAAAATTCTTTTCCTATCATTGCACTGTGCTGATGTCAAGAAGATTTGACATTACAATGTTTTTGGCATTGCAAGAGCATCTTAAATCAACTGAAATGAAAAGAACGAGATAAATCCATCAAAGGGATTGCATCAGAGGAATTATTGCTTTCTTTGAGAATCATCAGATCTGGCATCACATTTAAGCTTTTCAAAACCAAGTCTAGATCTACGAGGTGTAATACTGAGTTAGGATTAGGTTTTTATTTTAAGTAATAACATTCACAGTTTGTCAATGTGACAAACATGAAAGCAGAATGACAGACAACAGGTTGCGATTGGTGATCTGTTTGTCCTGTCAGATTTAAGTCCAGGTCAAAGAAACCATTGGATTTCGTTGTTATACCTTGCTTTTATTACCTCTATTTTTCAAGAAAATAGAAAAGTATCCAGCATTGCCAGTTGGAAACACCCTCAGAATGATCTCCAACTCAAATAGTTGGACTAAAGTTTGGAAGGGGAGATGTGAAAGTAAATCTATCACTTTTGGATGGAATCTTC
The DNA here is from genome assembly GCF_030684315.1 of Stegostoma tigrinum. NCBI lineage: Eukaryota > Metazoa > Chordata > Chondrichthyes > Orectolobiformes > Stegostomatidae > Stegostoma > Stegostoma tigrinum. The sequence goes on from NC_081369.1 coordinate 27,449,623, forward strand.
CTGGCCCCTGAATGATACCTGGCCATGGTTAAAAAAAAAGTGGATAAAACTGAATGAGATACTCAGTAAGGAGTTCCTCAATGTCTAGAGCAAAACATTTCATTTTCCAACCAAATATTAAATGGCAAAGTGAGGATCTTACTCATGAGTGGAAAGAAGCCTATTTGCTTGCATTAGCATCTCATTATCAGTTAATCTCACCTCATTAAATTACAGTTTCCCATTCCCCCAACTAGACAGTGACAAATTCTGACATGAATGTCAGACCTGGTGACTCCAGCTTACCACTTGCTACTCTGGATTTCATTCTTGGACACCCAGCACCAACATCTCTGGGTACACTCCGGGAGCAGCAGCCATGTGCACTCTGCCTGCATGCAAATACCAGCCTCACCATGTCATCATAGCACATCTCCATTTACAAAATGGTTCTACACTTGAATGCTTCAGTTTCATGGATTGAACCAACTGCATCCCAGGGCTGCACACTCTCTTAGAGGTCACCCACTTAGCACCTGCTGCGGTGTTCACAGCATCCCTGTCTGGCCTTGGCTTTGGGAATTTTTCTCCTTCAGCTGCACTTTAAAGGGTCACAGTACTTCTTATCTTGCAATGCTGCTTAGCGTAGATCCAAAAACAGGCAGCTTTTCGTGATTGTCAGCAGGCTTCAGTCAAGGGGTCGACATGTTGCTGTACAGCATTGTGCTGTATTGATCTCGGCAGATCTTCAGGCAAATGCCAACTAGACCTCCAGAATGATCATTGTGTGCTGTGCTTTGCTCAGTACCATAGAGCAGAGGGTTTTGGATCTGCAGTGCATATTATCTGCAGGCAACTCTGAGGAAGAGGAAGAGGGCAAGATAACAACCTACCAATGTAGCACTAGCTATTCACATTGATTGGCACCTGGGATGCCAGTCATTCTGTTACAGTTGTAAACTTCATTAGGTTACCTCAGTTACTACTGGACAATGGTAAGCATGAGACCTGTGGTGAAGCACCATCAAAAGGAATCTGTTCTTGTGAAGATCACAGAAAGCCCCAAGACTTTTTATAAGGAAATTCCAAGTAAAAGAATTACCAGGGAAAGGGTGGGTCTTACTAGAGCCCAAAGGGCAACCTCTGCACGGTGCCAGTGGATATGGCTGATGCCTTAAATTAATACTTTTCATCTGTGTTCACAGAGGAGAAAGAAAGCTGGGGATTTCAGTTGATGATGAGGTTCTAGAACACATTAAGATGAATTAAGGAGGAAGTGTTAGATATTTTAACAGGCATAAGGTGCATCAAGGCCTGATGAGATATATCTTGTACTGTTATGGAAGACAAGGAAAGAGATTGCTGGGGCCCTGGGGAGAAATTTGATATCTTGCTGGCCATAGGTGAAGTACCAGATGACTGGAGGATAGACACTGTGATTCCTTTGCTCAAGAAGAGCAGCAGTGATAGGTCAGGTAATTACTGATCAGTTAGCCTGACATCAGTGATATGAAAATCATTGGAAGAATTTCTGAAGGGCAGGATTAATCAATAATTGGAATGACAGGGATTGATCAGGAACAGTCAGCATGGCTTTTTTTTTCAAGCGGACGATCCTATCTGACAAATTTAATTGAGTATTTTTTTAAAGGAAGCTAAATATATTGATGAAGATAGAGCAGTTAATGTACTCTATGTGGACTTCAATAAGGCCTATGACAGGATCCCACATGGAAGGCAGGCCCAAAAGGTAAAAGCTCATGGGATTCAGGGCAAGTTGGCAAATGGAATACAAAATTGGCTCAGTCGGGGAAGGCGATGACCTAGTGGTATTATCGCTAGACTATTAATCCAGAGACCCGGATAACATTCTGGGAACCTGGGTTTGAATCCCTTCAGGGCAGATGGTAGAATTTGAATTCAATAAAATATCTGGAATTGAGAATCTAATCATGACCTTGAACCCATTGTCAATTGTCAGAAAAAACCATTTCATTCACTAATGTCCTTTGGGGAAGGAAACTACCACCCTTACCTGGTCTGGCCTACATATGACTCCAGACCCATAGCAATGTGGTTGACTCTTAACTACTCTCTGTGCAATTAGGGACAGACAATAAATGCTACCTCACCAGCAACACCCTCTTCCTCTGAATGAATAAAGACAAAAAGGAGGCAAAGGGTGACATTGGAGGGTTGTCTTTGTAGTTGGAAGCCTGTGGCCAGCAGTGTGCCACAGGGTTTGGTGCTAGGACCTGCGCTGTTTGTTATTTACATTAACAACTTGGATTGGTATAATTTGTTGTTTGTACTTTGACATAGATATGGTAGGCCCAAGGGTTCTGTTTCTATGCTGTATAACTCTACGACAGTCATAAGGACTCCACTTAGTAGGGATCAGCAACAAGAAAGGAGAACAAAGCCTTTGTGATTACATAAGTTATGTATAAGTTAAATAGGCTATATGAAAAGAAAAGTTTCCTATTTGGAATTGTCAGATAGCATTCATTGCTTTGTATTACATTTCCACGTTACACATTATTGATTCTGATCTGCAAAGCCTAACAATTGCTGCTGTCGCATGAAGTACCTGACAGAGAGAAAAGACACCTGTTAGCTCTGGCACAATTAGAATTGTATGGCTTATCATTTGGTAGATGATCATTGCTTTTAGTTTATTCTTTCACGGGCAAGTTGGAGATTTATACTTCATCCCAAATTGGCCTTGAATTGGGGATAACAAGGTGTAGAGCTGGATGAACACAGCAGGCCAAGCAGCATCAGAGGAGCAGGAAAGCTGACGTTTCGGGTCTGGACCCTTCTTCAGAAAATGAAAAAGGGTCCAAACCTGAAACGCCAGCTTTCCTGCTGCTCTGATGCAGCTTGGCCTGCTGTGTTCTTTCAACTCCACACTTGTTATCTCAGATTCTCCAGCATCTGCAGTTCCTACTATCCCTGGCCTTGAACTGACTGTCTTGCTGGAGAGGAGTTAAGGGTCAGCTACATCACCACATTTCAGGTGTAGGTCAGACTGCATAACAACGGTGGATTTCTTTCCCTAAAAGACATTGCTTCACCAGATGGTTTAGAGAGTCAACTTGATTACCAATGTGGAGATTTCATACTGATGACATGAAGGCGGCTGTCAGTATCCAATGCCACCCTGGCACAGCTGCAGAGGAGTAGGACAACATTGGAAAGCTATCCCAGAGCATGTCTTTCTGATTTTTGCCACAACCCTCCTTCTGCCTAGCTGAGAAAATGGCAACAAATGCATCATTATATTTAGAACGTGGACAATTACTAAAGTAAGGCAGCAATTCCATGAAGAATAAACAATTGGATGACATGAAGTTAGAACATAAAGGATACAAATGTCCTCATGAGTAGTTAAACATGCAAATCTTCCTTTTGACAGGATGTTTCAGCAATGGCACTGCCTAGAATTCAAAGCTATTAATCACATACCTGGGTGCTCAGTAGACCATCCAAGAATGAGAAATCTGAGAAGTAATTCTCACTGAAAAGAAGATCTCCTTGAACAGTTTGAAAAAAGTATCCAATCCTAGTAAGCCCATGCAAAATGAGTTTAAGGTGATCAAAGCTTTGACAAATATTGCTGCCCTTGTGCCTGTTGCTGTTTAATGAAAGTTTGTGTGTTCTGTTTGGTTACTGGTTTCTTTTGAAGTTAATTGCCTTTCACTCCTAATCTTTCAATTCTGTCCCTTCAGTGCAGTCCACAATCATCTTGATACCCATTCGTTAAAAATATCTGCAGTAACATTCAACTTTCTACAACAGGAACTGTCTCAATCTTCCCTCCAGCATCTCTACCAAAAGAATTCCAGAAGCCTGAAGAAGAAAGAAATGTACCACTTTTGTTGGGACAAAAGAGCAAATGGTCTATTTTAGGCACAAAAGTTAACAAAACTAAAACTGATGCTACTTGTGAATCTCTGATTGTGAAAGCAAGTGAAAGCCCTGTGTGCAGTTCAAAGTAAATGGAAAAATCCCTTCACTTTAATCATTCTGTGCAGACGTATAGTGGCAGAACATTTAATTCTTAATATTCCTACAAATTTTTTATGAAACCGACATCACAGAAAGCATTCAGCTTTCAGATTACCTAGTAGCACCCTAAAATAGTTCTTTCAAAGGACTCAGATAAAAATAGAAAGATACGTACCAGAAAAAAAAATTTCTGATTTATCAGGTCAGCTCCTAAGTCCAAAAATATCACACATTCGATTGTTCTCATTTTCCCCAAAAAAGCACTTCTAAAAAAATCACAACCTACCAACATTGACTTTTCACTGGTTTTGACGTAAAATTTCAAACTGCATGCTCATCTTTTCACTTCTAAGTCTGATTTTATTGTCTTTCTGTTCTATAGTTTGAGAATATTGAGATATCTTTCCTACACAATTTATCTAGAGTCTGGGATATGGCCTTTCAGCTAGTTCTCAACGATCTAGTGAAACATGTTTTTGACATTCTTTTGCACCTTTGAACCAGATACTTTCTGGGAGAAGAGAATATTAAAATTGTGTACATTGTGGTTTGAAGTGGTCAAAATTAAAACTGACTTTCTTGGCAAAACAGGAACAGAGCCTCATTATGAATGACTACCAAGTTAACATGGGCAATCTGGAAGTAAAGCAGTTAGTGGGTTTTGTTCTTTAGAGAGAGTTGCAGAAGAGGAGAGGGGATCCAGAGGAAACTCAGACAGTGGGACAATGCCTGGTATCTGCTTCAGGTCCAGTGCAAGCACTCCTTTATTTCCTGCCACCACTGAAAAGAAATCTAACATTTCCCAAACTATTTTTGAACAGCATCTTTAAAGGATGACTGGTTGAGCTGTATACAGCTCCATACAAATACATAAAGCATGTATAGGACACTTTACTCCCATCTGAACTTCAAAATGGCAGTCAGGTTTTTATGTACATCATTGGACCCAATTTGAATATTAGAGACAGAATTTTCCCAGTCCCAGAGGGGTAGGCCTGAAGACAGCATTTGGAGGAAAATCAAAAATGTTATCATCAGATCAACAAACAAAAACATTCCAACACGTGGCTGACGCTTCTGGAAGCAGTCACCAATGGCAGAGGGTGCCAACCAAGAAGTGGCAGGTAGCCAATTTTGAATGATTAATTGACCATTTGTGAGCTGATTTGAAGTGCTACACGGACCTTCTGACTGGCCAGGGAGATACATGAGGTCAGTTTGTTTAACTCACCCAAACACATTGCTCAGCAGGTCACATTTATGCCTGCCAATCATCCTGTAGGGTGTTCCCTCTCTACTGAAGTGGCTCGGCCAGAGTCTCCTTTTAAGAAATTCTAACTTTAGAGGTTGTCTCAAAATGGTGGTTCATTCTGACAGTAGATCTGCCAATCTTCCAAGGCTGCAAGACCTGTTTTGGACCTGCTACCCTCGGAAACTACCCACCACCTTTAATGGGACAGCAGACCCAGAGACGGCCTCTGAAGTGGTCACTTCTGCAAAGCTCTCCCAGGCAGGCACCTTGCCAGGGAGAGTGGGGCCAGACATGGTCTTGCACTGGACTATATTAAATGGCCACAGGACATTACAACACTATGAGTTACTTCCTGCCTAGCCAGCAAACTAGTTTTCTATCTCAGGACTCTGTTCACGATGCTTACAGCTAGCATGCCAATGTAAATGGAGTGGATCATGACTTGAATCCATTTGTCCATTTACACTAGGCAGAATGATTTAAATTAAGTTCGGATGAAGGCCCATGTGAATGGATTAATACTTTCAGGTGATCCATATAGCTACAAAAGCTTGAAAATGAATGATATATACTGTATTGTGACTAACAGAGTAAGTGCAACAACATCCGTCACTGAGCATAAATTTTCATCAAAAATTGTGTCTGAAACATGTCACGGTGGTCATGGTGCCATTGCATCCCTGTGTTTATCTGCCTTGTCCTGCTCTGTATTTATTAACTTGTTATCTGTTCTCTGGATACACTGATAGCAAATGAATATTCCAGATAAAGAAGCCGAATTCCATGAACATTATGCATAGAAAAGTAAAAACATATTCCAAATGCTTGACTTGTCATCTTAGAGTATTAACTTTGTTCATATTGTAGCGTGTTGCTCTAGAACAGAAAATAATTCAGTAATTTATGCCTTTCTTTTCCCGGTCTGGAAGTGAATATAAAAACTTAGGAACCACTTTGCATCCTATCACCCAAGTAAACAAGTTCAGCTAAAGAAGATTAGCTCAACGCCAAACCAAAAATAGTCCGAACATGGACAGCACTGTCATGACAAAGCAAAACATACAACTATCCAGTTACTCCAGTTGACACCCAATCAGTGCAGGAACTCTGGACACAAACTGATCAGTGATTTAACTATTGCCTGCTTGGCTTGTGGAGCTGGCAGGTGTGTGACAGTGAAACTAAATCTGTTCTTATAAAAACATTTATGATGAGGCTCGTTACCACTTCAAAAAGAAATGGGTAGGAGCCGCTCACAGTCGGACTGAGAGCTGTTCAGCAACATCCATTTCCTGGCATCTGGACCTCACAGGTTTAGCTGCAAGTTCAAGACTTGAAAACTGGATACTGTCCAATCCAAGCTATTACGCCTTGGTTTTGCAAAGATTAAAGAAAGGAATGCCTAATTATTGTGGAAGATCGTGTGTGTGCTTTGTGCCTTAGCTAAGAATTCTCAGTGCCAAGGAATTTTATGCCAAAGTTCTGAAAATCTAATGCTGCCATTAGAGAGTTTAGCTTTAAGAAGGAACTGAGAGAATTTATATAATGTTAATTGCTTTGGCACAGTGAAATGGGGTACTGTTGGCATTCCATGTTTTCTAAAGTGACTAATTAAACTGAAAATAAAAGGCTGAAATGAAGCTCTGCATCAATACAGAAATATCCCTTTTACATAAAGCCATTTGACCTAATAGTCTTTCAAACTTCAGAGCATTTTGTAATATTCCATTGAAAATGTTTCAACAATGCTGTTTTAATGAGTTTAAAGCTCTTGTACCAGCTAGCTGCTAAAATGAGATTTAAGCCTGGAACATAATGTTTATCTTGGCCTTGCTTAGGTAAATTCTCAGAAAATAAAACAAATATATAGAATACATTTCCGTTACTTACAGGAACTAAGGTCTTAAATAGGCAATAGATTCTCAGTCTTTTACAACATGTAGAAATAGTCACCAGTCAGTATAGGATTAATTAGATGCATCCCGAAAGCAGGCTCAAAGTACACGGCATCCAATCAATTAATGCAGACTCATGTAACTAAATATAAGCAACTACAACTGAATGAAGGTTTGAATAGGTTTAATAGTATTCCACAAGTCTTGACACAAATTTGAAATTTAATAAAATGTTGGTGATACTCTGATATCAGCAGCAGAATGATTCGTTAGATTATCGGGATACAATGATTAATTTAAAAAAGGTTAGATTTTATTCCAGTTGTCAACAAATGTACAACAGAACAAGCACTTTGTTTCCCAAGTACTGATTAGCCAGATTTCTACAGAAGTAAGAACAATGCATACGTCTCTGGCCTTAAATTATTGTTGAAAACAGGGGCCACAAAGTATTTTAAAAGGAAGATAAATAGTTCTTTTAAAATGTATATTCAACATTATAGGGAGTGGAAAATGATTTAGATGACAATATAGAGGGCATGGTTAGTATTTTGCAGATAACACCAGAAATGTTGGTATAGTGGACAGTGAAGAAGGTTATCTAAGTTTGCAAAGAGATCGTGATCAATGGGTCAATGGGCTGAGGAGTCACAGATGAAGTTTAATTCAGATAAATGTGATATATTGCATTTTGGCAAAATAAACAAAGGCAAGACTTTATACAATTAAAAGTAGTGCCTACGGCAGAACAGAGATACCTCGGGGCATGGCTACACAATTGTTTGAAATTTGCACCGTGTATAGGTGGGGTGGTTAAAAAGACATGCTTGCTTGCATTCTTGCTCAGACTTCAAGTTTGGGATGTCTTGTTGAGGTTGTACAGGGCATTGGTGAGGCCTGTCCTGGGCTACTGTGTCCAGTTCTGGTCTCCCTGTTATCAGAAGGATATTATTAAGCTGGAGAGGGTTCATAACAGATTTACCCGGCCATTGCTGGGGATGAAGGGTTTGAGTAATAAGGAGAGGCTGGATAGGCTGAGACCTTTTCACTGGAGCATGGGAGGTTGAGGAGTGACCTTATAGAGGTTTATAAATCATGCAGGTCTAGATAAGGTGAATGGCGGGTATCTTTTTCCCTAGGGCTGGGGATTTCAAAACTAGGGGCCATATTTTTGAGATGAGGACCGAAAGATTTTAAAACAGACTTGGGGGCAACTTGTTGACACAGAGAGTAGTTTGTGTGTGGAATGAACTTCCAGAGGAAGTGGTGGATGTGGGTACAGCTACAACATTTAAAAGATAGTTGGATAAATACATGAATAAGAAATGTTTGGAGATATGGGCCAAGCACAAGCTGGAGGGGAACTAATTTAGTTTGGGAGTATGGTCAGTGTGGACTGGTTGGACCAAAGAGTCTGCCTCCTTGGTCTACGACTCTAACTATGAAAATACAGTGAAAATCCCCTAAATGGTTCATGTAAACAAATGCAGCAAGGTAAGTTTGATGAAGGAAGTATTATGTTTCTGTGATGCTGAAATCTATTTTTTTTTAAATCAACACATGAAACAGAAGCTTTTTCCAGAAATTGCTCATTTTTTCCCCAGTCCTCAACCAACGTTGATTATGCACTTAACTTCATGCAGTGGTCAACATGGCAGAATAATAAAATCTCTCTTCAATTTCTATTCTGAAGCTTTTTAATTGTAACTAATTGATCTAACTCTTTGCTTAGATCAGTTTAAAAAAAAGCTGAGAATTCAACCTGGAGCTTTTCTGTCTGTACAAATCAGGGAAGTGTTTTAAAAAATAGCTGAGCCCAAGAAAAGCTGGACAAAAGAAAACACTTGGAAACATCTGAGATAATGGGAACTGCAGATGCTGGAGAATCCAAGATAACAAAGTGTGAAGCTGGATGAACACAGCAGGCCCAGCAGTATCTCAGCAGCACAGAAGCTGACATTTCGGGCCTAGACCCTTCAACAGAGAGGGGGATGGGGTGAGGGAACTGGAATAAATAGGGAGAGAGGGGGAGGCGGACCGAAGATGGAGAGAAAAGAAGATAGGTGGAGAGAGTATAAGTGGGGAGGTAGGGAGGGGATAGGTCAGTCCAGGGAAGACGGACAGGTCAAGGAGGTGGGATGAGGTTAGTAGGTAGATGGGGGTGTGGCTTGGGATGGGAGGAAGGGATGGGTGAGAGGAAGAACAGGTTAGGGAGGCAGAGACAGGTTGGACTGGTTTTGGGATGCAGTGGGTGGAGGGGAAGAGCTGGGCTGGTTGTGTGGTGCAGTGGGGGGAGGGGAAACATCTAGCTGGTGATTTACATCCATTTAAATCACAAAAAAGAATTGAAGGGAAAGTAGAAAAATGTTACACAAGGAGTGATTACTTCAAGTAGCATTCTTTGCCACAAACCATTAGTACAGCAAAGTTTACAATGCTTTCAAAAAGCATTAGCTGTTTGTAAAGGAAAACTATTAAATGTCAGGGGAACAAATAAGATTTTACTAGCACCCAACCTCTTTTGGATGTTTATACTTCATTAAAGGCATTCAGTAAGGGTAAATTGTTGTAAATAGTTCACTTGAGAAAAAGCAAGGTTGCATTGTTCAATCCTGTTCTGTAACATTCTATCACAGAAAACTATGACCTCTATTAAAAATCAATGGCATTGGCTAGGGGATAAAACACAAAACCTTTCATTTATACCTTGACAATATTAGAATGGCCCAAGCATTTTACAATCGAAAGGATACTTTTGAAGTGTAGTAGGAATGTAGAAAATGTGGTAAACGATGTCTGTATAACAAGCTCCCATGTACATCCACAGAATGAGCAAGGAGATAATGTGTTAGATTCCCTGAGGAGTGACCATCACAGTCAGATTGCTGTATTCCCCCCCCACCCTTGTCTGCTTTCCGGAAGGACCATTCTCTCCGTGGCTCCCTTGTCCGCTCCACACTCCCCTCCAGCCCCACCACACCCGGCACTTTTCCCTGCAACTGCAGGAAGTGCTACACTTGCCCCCACACCTCCTCCCTCACCCCCATCCCAGGCCCCAAGAAGACTTTCCACATCAAGCAGAGATCGACTTGAATCTGCTGTACCCATTGTGGCTTCCTCTACATTTGGGAAATCAAGGAGAGTCTTGGGGACTGCTTTGCAGAACACCTACGCTCGGTTCGCAATAAACAACTGCTCTTCCCAGTCACAAATCATTTCAACTCCCCCTCCCATTCCTCGGACAACATGTCCATCATGGGCCTCTTGCAGTGCCACAATGATGCCACCCGAAGGTTGCAGGAACAGCAACCCATATTCCTCTTGGGAACCCTGCAGCCCAATGGTATCAATGTGGATTTCACAAGCTTCAAAATCCCTCCTCCCCCCACCTCATCCCAAAACCAACCCAGCTCATCTCTGCCTCCCTAACCTGTTCTTCCTCTCACCCATTCCCTCCTCCCACCTCAAGCCTCACCCCCGTTTCCTACCTACTAACCTCATCCCGCCCCCTTGACCTGTCCACCCTCCCTGGACTGATCTATCTCCTCTCTACTTCACCACCCACACTCACCTTTACTGGCTCCATCCCTGCGTCTTTAACTTATCCATCCCCTCTCCACCTATCTTCTGCTCCATCTGTCTTCGATCCGCCTCCCCCTCTCTCCCTATTTATTTCAGAACCCTCTTCCCCTCCCCAATTTCTGATGAAGGGTCTAGGCCTGAAACATCAGCTTTCCTGCTCCTAAGATGCTGTCTGGCCTGCTGTGTTCATCCAGCTCCAGACCTTGTTATCTCACAGTCAGATTGCCTCTCCACTCTTATTTATTCCTTTGCAGGATTCTGGCATAGCTGGATAGGCTAGCATTTATTGCCAATTGGCCAGTAAAGAGCCCATCACATTGCTGTGGATTTGCTCTCACATATAGGCTGGATCAGATAAGGATGGCAGATTTTCTTCCTAGAAGGACAATTTTTACAATAAGAGGGACTCCACACTTCTGACAGGAGTTTCTGATTAGGGCTATCTCAGAAACGACGAGCTGTGCTTCATGTCTGAACAGTCCCTTGTAGTACAGGAGAGTAAGGGAAGGCAAACCATGCCCCCTTTCACACAATATTCAGTTGCCACCCTAATCTGCAATTCTAATGTCTGGCATTACAGACAACCATTTTGACAGCTCTTTCAAAAGCTTAAATATGTAAGGTAAATGTGAATTAAGATTACTAGGATGATAGAGTGCAAGCAGCTAAGTAGGTTCACAGGCCTGTAGGGTGTCAGGTAACAGGAGTGCCTGGTTGCAGGCTGCCAGAGTACAAGATGGCAAGGGGGCCAGGTAAGTGATGAAGTAGTTAGGGTTGGCAGGGTGAAGTTGATGTGGACAGGGACATTGAGTCTGGCGAGGCAAAGAGTTGTTAAGGGGCCCCCATGGAGGGTGAAGGAGGTGGTTGTCAAGTCCTGGCAGTAGAGAGGATCTCACATACCTAAAACTGGGGTAAGAGGGACTGTTAGGTCCAATGGTAGGGATTATTGCATCCTGGGATGTTGGGTTAAGGTCTGGTGGCAGTGTAGTGAGGGTGGTATGTGTTACGTTGAAGGAGTCAGTTTCACAATTACCCTGAAGTTAAGCTAGGTTTTTAACAATCTAACTTTTCCTGCATAACTATTTACCTAACTGCAGCAGGAATCTCTGAATTCTCCAATTTTAATGGGTACTTCCAGGGGATTTTAGGCCCAAAGAATTTCCGATCAGACTCTTCAATTGCCTAGACATTTCCCTCCAAATCTGCCACACTGGGGAGTCTATTCCATGGAAATGACTGTCAGGCCATCAGAAAATCCAGGCCAGTTTGTTTTAGGTTGATTTGGCAGAACAACAGGAGAGTTTCCTGCGTTCTGAGTGGTGCCATAGTTTCTTTATGCTCACGTTAGAAGGCAGACATCCCACCCAACACTGCACTACAGTGCTGGCCAACATTATGTGCCTGATTCTCTGGAATCAGTTTGAACTCCCAACTTTCTGACTCAAAAAAGTGCTGCTGAGCGATTGCTCAGAACATCATATTCCACAATCATTAATAATACCTCAAGAAACCTAGCGTGGATGTGGTTGAGATCAAGTACCATGAAAATAAACAATGCATTTTAAAAAAACATATTATTTTTTTTAAAAAGCTGTGTTAAGCTTTAAAGTTCTATATCAGTAATAGTTTCTAACAGCAGAACATTTGCCTCAAATCTTTTCCTAAATAAAACATAGACACTGTGAATGGAATAATTTATATTATGTATTCTTTATTTTCCCCATTACTATTTCTCTTTATTGGATATTCACAAAGGAGCTGGAAAATTATTTCTATTTTACAACTAATATGTGGTTATCTGTGTTAAGACACTTTTTACAGTAAAATAATACTTTCCTTGTTATTATAATTATAAAATTTTGACACTCTTTTTTGTATTTAATTTTCATCCAGGCTTCCTTTAGGATCATTCACTAGTCATAGGCTGAAGATCATTTGGATTAGATCTGACAGCCAGAACAAAATCCCTTTCCCTTGTACTTGGGAAAATTCAGATCAATGGTTCAGCTGAGTGAATCTCACAAGTCCCTAGAGGTTTCTTACTCATTATAGATCATGAGTTGTGAGGCAAAAATCTTACCCCTGATTCTACGAAGCTTTCCTTGTTCTAGTTGCATCTGGTCATGATTCCCAACCCATCCACCTGCCCATCTTGAACGAACATCTCCACATCATAAAAGCTGCTTGAAATTGTGCAGCATTCCCATCACATTTGGGCTACAGGCTTGCAAAGTAACCAAGTTGAGGGAAGGCAATGGCCTAGTGGTATTATTACTGGGCTGTTAATCCAGAAACCCAGATAATTTTTTGGGGACCCAGGTTTGAATCCTGCCTCGGCAGATGGTGGAATTTGAATTCAATAAATATCTGGAGTTAGGAATCTAACAATGGCCATGAATCCATTGTCGATTGTCGAAAAAACTTTCTGGTTCACTAATGCTCTTTACAGAAAGAAACTGGTCTGGCCTACATGTGACTCCCTACCCACAGCAATGTAGTTGACTCTTGACTGCCCTTGGGGCAATTAGGGATGGGCAATAAATGCTGCCTGGTCAGCAATGCCCTCATCCCATGAACAAATAAAGTTATTCAATATCTATAGCTGTTTGACACAACAACGCTAATTGATTGTCAGCCAGATTTTCTATCCAAAAGAAAGGAGATCAGGGCAATAGTGCTCAATCTTAGACTGTTACCTACTAGAAAGTTTCATATAGTTTTGTGTCTCTTTCTCAGTGTTGCATGCAGTTGGCCACCACTGTGGGGTATACACATACAGGATTAGGGCCAGATATAGAAAAATGCGGTGCAAAGTCTACTGTGGGATCAATTGGACCTTTTGAAAAGTTCAGACAATGCAAAGAGCAAGCCAAAGTGTTGCACCATAGTTTTTTCTGTGTTTTGAATTTAATTAAAAAGTAGTCTTCAAGGCTGACAAAAAATACATTGACGTATAAACACAAATGGCTTAATGTTCAGTGCAGCCACTTCCTGGCAGCTGTTAAATAGAATGCTGGAGCTCACCATTAAAATGGTCTTTTTTTTAATGCTTATGTGAACTTGAAGCCATGAGAAGCAGGCACGGTCCTTTTAGATCCACTGGAAGTCTTAGAGACAGTTGCCAGTTCCCCTTTGACCTCCTCCTGATCACTTACACTTTCTCTCCCAATCCCCCATTTGCTCCTGATCACGTTTTCCTTTCTTTTCATTTCATAATCTGTTCTGATTGCTTCCCACTTACTCCCAATTGCCTATCCATTGATCAACAGCCCCTCTCTCTGATACCAACTGGCAATTACATTATGGTTTCAATTAGTTCATTCTCTTTGCATCAATAAACAATAATTACTCCAAAAATACTTCAATCTTTTCCACTAAAACCTACAATCCAGTGGGAATCTTATCCTGCCTCATCAAGCTGCTTCTTACCACAACAAATATATAGTCATACACAAAGGAATCTTTCACAAACAAACATATGGCTTTGCCCATTTCCTCAAAGGCTGATGGAATTTAAACATAACCTAAAAACAGATAATAGAGAAAAATATATTTGTTCAGCTTTATTCACAAAGAGGGCTGTTGGAGACCAGCTAAAAGGAAGCAAACTATTTGATCTAGCCAATTTGGCATCAGCCATCCACTTAATACAGTCTTTCACTAAAGACTGATTGATGGCACTGCTGTCTCAATGGCAGCCTGGAAGATAGACCAAAGCACCTACTGATCTTTTGTGTTGTGCCAGTTATGGCAGTCAATTGTATGTTAATTGCAGGAAGCAATGCAAATGTCATTGCTTGAAACGGGACTTCTCTAATGCTCTGTTTCGTGGACAAATGCAGGTGTCTTGTCCTGGGTTATACCTGCTGCTAGAAGTGTACAGTCATATGTTTAAAAAAAATCTCTCTTGCAGCTCTGATTCTGTTTGCTCCAACTTCCTGCTGGTTTTCTCCTTCTTGGTTTTGCGGAATTGCCAGAAGGATATGAATGGAAATAAAATGGACTGACAGAAAATTGTTAAAATTTCACGAGGTTCTACAACTACTACAAGCATTCTGAAACTGTCTATGTAGCAAAAAGACCCTTAACTGTAATGCAAGAGGGATGGTTTTCAAAACTTCCCTGTATTTTACAAAAGAGCGGCTGAGGATCCCTTGGAAACTCACTCTATGACCACTTCCTGACTTATTCCATCAGTGGTTAGTGGATGGCATTAAAAATAAGCAGTAACCACATAGACAGACAAAACAATGTATTTTTCCTCTGACCCTAATTAGTGTTTATCCATTAGGCTTGTCTGCTTTTGGTGGGTGCTGTCGTTATTTATATTAACCTTAACCTGAAATTCAGAACAGGCAAATAGTCAGTGATAAGTCAGCCTTGGCCAATTTGGTAGCACACTTGCATCTGAGAGTCAGAAGGTTGTGGTGCCTAGCGAATACAACTCCCTGCAGTGGTAAACACCAAGGATATCCATCCTGAGAGACTATTGCATTGTCAGAGGTATTACCTTTCAGATGTGATATTGAATTGCAGAAATGCTTGCTTGCTACTGTGGATGTAAAATCATTCCCCTGGCTCTTGGTCATTTTTACCATTTATGGAGCCTTGCCATGACTAAATCAGGTACTGAGTTTCCGACGTTAGAAAAGTGACTACAACTCAAAGGTCTTTTGTTGGCTGTAAAAAAAAATTGGAATGTCTTGATTGCATAAAGACACTACATAAATACTAGACCTTTTTTAAGTCAGCAGCATTGTGTGTCATGTGATTTAAGTCACATGGCAGTCCTTTTTCAGATGTAAATAAGTATGATTACAAGACAAAAAAAAATTCACTCTTCCCACTACCTTACACTATCGATTCTTTGAGACAACTTCCACTGTGCAAGGGTCTGATGAAGGGTCTAGGCCCGAAACGTCAGCTTTTGTGCTCCTGAGATGTTGCTTGGCCTGCTGTGTTCATCCAGCCTCACATTTTATTATCTTGGAATTCTCCAGCATCTGCAGTTCCCATTATCTCTTCCACTGTGCAATTTAAGTTTTATGAAGTTGTAATAAAATTCTCTAACATTTTCTCATTATGGTTTGTCGGAAAGATTACATCTACTAGTGGATGCTTAAAATGTTCGGTTAAAATTTCCAATCCAAACCTAGCAACAAAACCCACACAACAACAGTGAAGATATTAAAAGAAGCACTCATTTCCAATAGTTTATTTCAGTAAGTTGATTCTATTAACAGACATATTAATTTTTGATCAACTGGCTTCATTTTATTCACTAACTAAATTTTCTACTGGATTTCCTAAAAGGATTGTATTGTGGGAGCTATTTTGGAGCTGCATTATGCTTTATATAGTTTCATATTTTTCCTAATTTAGATGATTAACTACCTTATGGAAACCTCTTCACATTTCAATCTTCTCTTCTATAATGTGAGGTTCCAATGTATAACTAACAAATAGGAAGCTGGTGCACAGCTGTGTGCCAGGAATTCGAACAAATTAAAAACGTGTGGCCCGTCGTTTATTAAAGTTTGTGTCATCAAAACCACAAAAGTACAAGTCTTCAGTCAGCACAGCTGAAGTTGTCTCTACATGTTAATGAAACATATTAAAGTAATAAGGTCTTTCTATGAGTCCTCAAATGTCCCCTTTCCATGTTCATGTCTCAAAGGACATCAAAGTCTGCCTTGATTCATTAAGTAAACAGAAACAGGATGGGATTGTTATGTTCTTTCAAGAAAAAGTACTCTTATTTAAAAGGACTCAGCCTAATAACATTACTGCCTCAAAATAAACAGACTACATGCAAACATTATTCACCAACATTCCCTGTCTTTATTTTTGTAATTGACTTAGGATGCATGATTTAACCAAAGTATTGGATTTGGAATGTTGTGATACTTTGATATTTCCACATCTAACACTAAGGATGGTTGTTGCTTGAAACATAGGAAACTGAAAGGCAAAGTTGTTTATATAATGTAGAAAAGGTGATTATTACTTCGAATGAAAAAATAACATTTTTATTTGTTATGGTGCTGGCTTTTATTGATGTAAATCCTGCAGTTCCTTCACCATTCATCTTAACTATTAAAACTGCCTTTCCCAGATTATGATAAGTTAGTTTTTGTCAGAGAAAGGGTTTAAAAATAAAAATGAAGACATATAAAGTGTGCCTTACGACGTAGCTGGTCGACAGGGACCAATCTCTAGGTGTCTTCTGCACTTTCAGTGAAATAACACAGCAAAGCAAGCAAGGTTTCAAGAGACTATACCATTGTTTTTTTAAAATATGGTCAAAATCACTCTTGGAAGTTGCTCAAAATATTATTACAAATATTACAGCTAATTGAGTGATGGTCAATTGTTTAGATATTTCATAGTGTTCTTTTAATTTTTGTATAACAATTTCTTTGGTATATATTTCAGATTAATAGATATTTATCAGCTGTTTCAGGATTGATTAAAGCCAGTTGTTTGAGTAAAGACTTCATGAACAGAGGTAACACATGCCAACTCTCCCAAGTTTATTCACTTGAATCATTGAGTTTAGAACTTGTCTCTCTCTTTGCCATTAATAGTGAATAGGAATAGGAGACCAGCATTTTCTCCCTTCTCTATGCCCCTCAACAATGGCCCATTTAAGTATATCTGCTGCACAGGACATCTATGCATATTGCCAGAAGTCACTGCCTTGCGGAGATGTGGAGTTCTGTACAGTGGCAGGAAATATTAGAAAAATGTAGCCCTCAACCACTTCCCACTCTGTTGGGAAAAAATGTATAAAAGTAAAATGAATAATCATGGTGGTGAGGTGACGGGTTGGTGGAAATACAGTCAGTTGTCTGAAAGGATAATTATAATTCACATTTAAACATGACACCCATTTTTCCATTAGCCTCACAATGTAACATGAATTATTTTAGCTGCAGGTCATGTTGTTGTTGTTGCTGCTTCTTAGTAATCAATAAGACATGGAAGCTGAATGGCCTCTTTCTGTGCTGTAACTTTTCTATACTTCTACAGAAATGTGGAGTCCACCTCTTCAAATAAAAGTGTGCGCTTTGTTGAGAGGATGCAAATAATAAAGAAAGAAGCAATAAAAAGGGGGAAAAAAACAAAGTTGCTAGGAAAGCTGAGCAGGTCTGACAGCATTTGTGAAGGAGAAAACAGAGCTAATGTTCTGGGTCCAGTGACTCTTCCTCAGATCCTTCCTCTTCCGTTTTTTTAATAAAAAGGGAAATTTATTGTAATAAATGTTATCACACTCATGACCATCCCAATCTCTGCCAACCCAAATTTAAACTGAGTTGCATTGTAATGTTGTGATAACAGATGGGATTTTTAAAGCTTTTTTTGTGAAGCATTTTCAGATAAAGTAATATAGATAATCTTAATAAAGGTAATGAGTGAATCGCTTAATAAATGTGAATCTATGCTGGTTTATTGAGAAAAAGGAGCAACTCATGGTAAATATACCAATTTGCTTGACCCTTTTCAAAGTTTATCTCATGATTTGTAAGCAAGTGGGTTTGGTAATTCTGGCAGAGGGGCACATTACAGTTCTGGATTCTTCCAACTTTGAAGATAAAAGTAATTTCATGTGCGCTTAGTGCTAGAATGGGATTTTCAAACTAAATTTCTATCCTTTATTTCATCATAAAATCTGTTGGCTCGTTCTCTTCAGCCATATTTCTGTAATTTGTATATTTGAAACTCAAAGACTGCCGATCAATATGTATGAAATAATATCTTTACATTACACTCATATCGCCTAGCAACACTAAAGGGAACATTGCATATCCATTTTACTGAGTTCATGGAGTAAATTTACTAAGGATCATAAGTAATTTTACAAGGTAGCCATGTGAATGGTTTGTAAAAGTGAGGGGAGCCTGAAAAATAATATGGACAATTGGCCTGCCATCTGCGTCTTTCTGTGCTTCCCTGCGGCTGTGGGCTCATTGAGGCCCTTAACTTTGGGGGGCTCATTGCTGCCACTGCTGAGAATTAACCAGACCCATCTTTTATCTTGTAGCTTGATGCACACTTATGTTTGTGCACAAAGCAGACTGGTCGAGAAGAAAGCAAAAACTATCTTCAGACTTCCGACTTCAAAGTAACACTATATACTACATTAATACATGATTATCAAAGATATACCAGGCTCTGACTTGTAGTTACATTAGGTAAGGACTATTTATCTTTGTGTGCTCATGTCCATGTGCTCTCAAGTCTCTCTCTTATTCTAGAGTGTTCTAATTCTATCTACAATGTGCTATTTATACTCAGTGATATACATCTCTATGATGTCATCAAAATGTTGCTCCAGGACCCTAAAAGCCCTTACACAACACCCCTCCCACATTTTTCCCCTTGTCATAAACATTGTTTTACAGTTACATCTGTATTCAAAGTGGATTACCTAGATTATTTATTTTTACAACATTTACTACACATTTTTCCGCATCTCTGCTAACCTCCTCCAAGCAGTGAACTTGATTCATTTGTTTCAGTAGGTAGACAGGGTTTAGAAACTTGAGCTAAAGTTAGTGGTTTTGCTTGTTTACTGCTGGCTTCCATTACATCAGAGACTCTTGCGGAAGGAACTTGCATGACATAATTGCAGGAACACATGGAGAAATTAGATTGTTTCTACTTCTCTGATATTAACATCTGGATCAGCTGATAGCATAATTTCTCTGAGAAAAGTGTGATGTTATTTGTCCATAGGTAGTTTTTATTTAAATACGAAGAAGTTTGATCCCTTGCAGTGTTGACATGTTCTTCAATATTCCAATCAAAGGCATGAATTACATTAGACAAAAAACTGAAAGAATTGTGAATGAAACGTTAACTCTGATTTCTCTCTAAAGATACTGCCAGACCTGCTGAGATTTTCCAGCAATTTCTGTTTTTGTTACATGAATGTACATGTTAGGTTTGAAATTACTTAATTTGATGCTTGGTATTTTGTTTAGGTTGTAGCATATTGTGAAGAAGTGACCACTTTCACTACAACGAATAGATTTTGGCAAAAGGCTAGACAGATTTGCCTTTGCTGATATAGGGTTTTAGACCCACACCTGTGGAAAGATATGGTAGAATTAGATTACTTCGGATTTCATGTTGATTTTGCCATCTCTGGTACATTGTTAAATTGAGAGTTCTGTCTCCTCTAATCAGATGGTTTATTGTGCTTTAAACAGTCAACATGCTCTTTAGAGTGTTTTGTATTAAATGGAACCTTTTACTTTCTCATTGAACTAGTGTCTGAATAACAGATGACCAGTGTCCTCCATGTAGTAGACAGGTGTGCAAACCTGTTCTTCATTTGATTTAGTATCCAGTCCAGATGCTGGTTCCAAGAATTGTACTTTCTACATCTGCCAATTCACTGAT
Source organism: Stegostoma tigrinum (assembly GCF_030684315.1). NCBI lineage: Eukaryota > Metazoa > Chordata > Chondrichthyes > Orectolobiformes > Stegostomatidae > Stegostoma > Stegostoma tigrinum. The sequence continues at coordinate 27,469,750 of NC_081369.1, forward strand.
CTACCAAATGAATCCAAAAGCTTAAATCTTTGATGTGGAAAGATTGATGCCAGTGAGTTTTGCTATAATGGTTGATAGGCACTTATAAAGTTGTTGATTATTTTCTTGATTTGGAAGAGTGTTGTTTTGATCTCCTTGTACAAGACTTGTTTTGTCACCTTGTAATGTTCAGAGTTAATTAAAGATTGTTGAAACAATACCATAGTGCTTAGAACATTTTCAAAGTGGTCTCCCTCAATAACATTCAATGATTTTTTTTGTCTTTATCAAAGATATCTGCTGTGACATTGTTCACACTAAATTGTTTTGCATCTGAGGTATTTTCACAGAATTCAATATGTGATCTGATTCACACTTCCTTGATTCAACGTTTCAAACTTTAATGAATAAAATTGTTAAAATTTCTTAGTTTCCAAATAGAACTTTCACTTTGTCATTCAAACCATAAAACTAATGAAGATAAAGAAATGAACTTCACTATCAGGGCTCTGATACTTTGAATTGCAATAATGATTTTTATTCCCTATATTTCCTTCCTTGAACAATCAGTGTTCTTTAAGCCTGTAGCTGAAGAATTACCTTGCTGTTATTAGCTTTGTCATCGACTAAATGGTTCAGAAATTCATTAACACAATTTTGGAAGTTTTCTTAAGGAATAATTTATTTGTCACTCCCTTTAGGGGGTCAGTATTCTGGTAGTTTTTCTGGGATGAGTTTTCTGTTCAGAGATATTTCCATCAAAGCTGTTGTCTTCTTTGGGCGTTTGCTGATTTGTTAGTGATTTTTATTTAATCTTGTAGTTACCCTCGGTAAGGACGAAGTTACCTTCTTTGTGTGCTCATGTCCAAGTGGTCTTTTCATTATCTCTCATTCTATAATGTTCCAACTCTACAGTTCTGCACTGCAGCCTCACAATTTAGGAGGGAAGAGGGTTTCCATGTTAAGTGGGCCAGAGGACTTTTTTTTTCAGGTCAACCTCCAATCTTTTCCTTCACCCATACCCTATATTCTTGGGAAACAGTTACTTCATACAATCTGTCCTGGATTGGCCAGCGAATGGTCAGAAGGCAGGCTTCAAGTGAGCTCTTGAAGATAGAAATCAGAGGTGTTCCAGTGTGAAAGCAAATACAGGATTTAACAGCAGGTTGTTGAGGCTATAGTGTTCCAAATGGTCTCCCTTTAAATTGTACAAAAATGGTCTTTCCTCTTAGACCACTAGAGAAGAAACAAGAACCATGGTAATGCCTGTCCATAGGATAACCTGTGGCAGCAGCTACAGGCAGGGAAGGCATCCACAGAAAGAAAGCAATTAAAATATGCTTCAGCCGCAGACTGTGTATAGCATCAGTAGAATGTGTGGAGGCAATGTAACTTGAACATAAACCTCTTCAGAATCATTACCTTATACAATACCAATCATGTATAAATTTTGATCAGAATGTCAGTTTAAATATCTGTTCTTTCAACAATATAATAAAAGTAAAAGTAAAAGGCAAGCCATACCAGACTTGAAACAGTCACTCTGTTTCTCTCTCCACAGATGCTGCCATACCTGTTGAGTTTTTCCAAGATTCTCTGTGTTTGCCTGATCTGTCAGTAATTGTTTTGTTCCAGGAAACTTGGGGCATTTTCGGTTCCTTAGTGTATTATTGAAATTCAAAGAAACAGGAAGTGAGCAAGGTCCTGAAGAGTGTGCAGACACGTTTAACTCTTCCTCTGTTATTCAAAATACAAAAAAAGTTCATAAACAATCTTTTGATCACACAAAAATGTTCAAAGGAAACTTATAAGAAAGGCAATCAACAAAATGCATGACAGCAAGACCAACTTCGCAAAAGAAAAACATCTTCTAAAATAGTACGAGGTTCTTGAATAACATTTTTCTTAAATTTGAAATGACTGCTAATCTATTCTGTAGCTACTATGATTCAGTGCATGAGAAGAAAAGATTTTTTAAATGTATTTTCAATCTTTCTCCATTGCAAACATTTTTATCTAATCCTGTTCTCTCAGAGAGAAGCTGTGGTAGCTGACCATGACAGTGGTGTGGGAAAAAGGCAAAATGTTCTTGGGAGCAGCATAAGGAAGACAGTACTCTGTTCAGAGTCTGGGTTATTAGGCAATTCAGGGAATGTTGCAACTGATTGGATAAATTATAAAAGGTTTAGCTTCCAATTACTACCCAGTGGCCCAAATAAGTGATGTTGCTTGAAGGCAATTATGCTACAGTCAAGCCTGTAAATACTGCTATCATTGCCGTCTCCCATCACATGTAGCTATGCTCCTGGGAAACTGCGGGGATCTATGGATCGGATACATGACATTCAAGCTATCATTGGCCAGGATTGTGTAATTGAACTGACAGAAAAATTGTCAGTGTTCACTATCACTACTCTGTGACAGTAAAATTACTCTGGCACCCGCACATTAGGACCCAAAATTTATATATCACGGTTCTCTGCTCTTCCATAGGACAAGTCATTGAAATCCCCATAAATAGATGCCTTTAACAATGATTTAATTTATGTGACCTTTCATTTTGAATGAGATGTCACTGAACTAATGACAGCCAAGCAAGATATAATTGCTGCTGAAGTACTTATCCATCCAAAGTTATAAATTTACGTTTGTGGATTTTTTTTCCAATTTCTTGTTAAAAATCCAGTTCTTTAAAAATCATTTAAAAACCAATCTTTTCCCTAAGTTTTGTTTGTGACATTTCACTTTCTTCCTTAACCTCATGTGTATGTCCAAGTCTTTTATTTTGCTTTGGTAAAATTATAAAAAGTGAATGATAAAAGCCTTTTTCCGATGAAGGGTCTAGGCCCGAAACATCAGCTTTTGTGCTCCAAAAATGCTGCTTGGCCTGCTGCGTTCATCCAGCCCCACACTTTGTTATCAATTGATAAAAGCCTGCTTAGTATTTCAAGACTATTTTTCCGTCTGATTGGCAACTTGGCCCGTTTGATGATATCATTCTACATTTGGTACAGGATAAAATTAACAGAAAGGTAAAACCCATGACATAGCATTCACCAAATTGTGATAGATAGCATCGAGGACAATGGTAAATGGAAACGCCGCATCACTGACTATATAAACTGTACTGTTATTTCAGGGTATCTGAGATGAGATAGAAAAATAATGGCAGAAATATACCTCACCAGTACTGAACTGAATACTCATCACTTACAGAACTTCCAATTCAACGGTCCTGCTCATTTTGTAGATTTGCTGCAAATATGAATGATTTTCACAGAAAGGCCAAATTTCCATCATTTCAGCAAGCTGGACATGCATAGATAGTCTGAAGAAATGATTTAGATGTAAAGAGTTAAATGTTAAATTTGGCAGGTGTATGTGCATGCTTGTGTGTGCATTGGTCTGTGCAATGTGTGAGCAGGCCACAGTAGCTTTTGTCATCAAGAGGAAATGTGATGAAAATTTGTTTGTGATATTTTGTAGGCAGTCTATAAAATCTTGATAGGACCTAAATTTGAATATTGAGATAATGATGAGGCACAAGTTGTCTATTTTGAGGTCTTATATGGTTGTGTTTTTAAAAATTTATAGACAATTTTCAATACGAAAGGGATGGTTGGAAGATCAACATGGTCACATCGCACTTCTCATTGCATGTTTAGATACCAACCAGGTCTTTGCAAAACATTAATTTCTCAAAAATATAAAATCTGGTGATGTACCTGACTTACGCAATTTAATAATATGGCTTTCATCCACCAATTAAGGTTGATGAAAAAACACCTTTATGAAAATTGGATTAGGCAATCACATTTCAGAGTCAAAACCTGTACTCGTTTAATTGGAATAATTAGAACAAGTGAAGAAATATTTCCATTTTCCACTAACATTATCTTTTCTATTATGAAACATAAAAAACCCCAGGAAATCCATTAGTATTAATAGCTGGCATAACCCAGCAGCTGTATACCTATGTATCAGTTAGCACCTTTCTAAAATTTCCAAAGTCAACAATTATTTAAGTATTACTGACAAAAAATTCTGTTTTATTTATAATTTACAAGAAACACCAAAATAAAGAGAAAATGTCATTTATAGTGTATGAAAGGAGAGTGCTGATTCATTGGTAAGCAGCGGAGTCATCTTATCGAGAATGTGCCAATTTGTTGATGACTGACAGTTTATTGCTAAGTTTTGTTTAAATTGTAAACCAGGCAATTTGAATGTGATTAATCAACGCATTACCATCAGAAATGAACAAGAAAATGGCTGTCACTTATTGTGTTGCAGTGAAGCAGGCAGTATGTGTAAATTCTCTCCCAAGGCTGCAAAGAACAGGGCCCTGTGTATAATAAATGCACTTTCCAGGGCATGCAAGTGCACACCACTGCATGCCTGACTGTCAATCCTAAATTGATTGTCAGAATAATTCTTTGCACACTCAATGATATTTTCCCAAACCTTTTACAGGCTCAAAATAACCAACTCCCCAATTTTCTGAAGAGAGTCATTTTCTTTTGTTCATCCAGTGAACTGTTAAGAATGGAACCTTTTGCCACATTTTATTAGCTTTTTGAAGTGAAGTAAAGCATTGAGTTGGACGTAGAAGAAATTTCTATCTGAACTGCACTATTGTGCTTTAACCCCTGCTTCAGAACAGCATCAACGAAATACTTCAATCATTTCTGTGCCTTATCTTATTCAGAGTATCCATTAGTGCCAAATTATAGCCAGTTTTGTGCTGTCACCTTTCACCCATGATAAACGGAGTTCAGAGTCCCCAAACTCATTAAAGCTAGGGTCTTTACAGCCGGTAAAAGGAGCAGACTTTCATCTCATCAGTCCAAGATGAATTTAAACCTAGATCCAGAGATGATTGGATTGTGTACTAACCTCCAGCATCACCAGTTCTGTTGTTAACCTCGACTTTTGCTGATTCCATTTTTTAAAAGCCTGGAGTCGATTATTTCCCCCACCCCCAACCTTTGTGTGCAAATGTAATCTGAACTTTAGATAAAAGCATGTTTCTGTGTGTCCAGCCAGCTGCTCTTCCTTATATTACAGTAACAATACAAAGAGTATGTGGAAAATATCTGTGTAGAGCTGGTCTTGTCTGTGTTCAACAGCTTGTTTTAGATTTAAAAAGCTAAATCCTCCCCTTTATCCACAGTAGGATTTAACACCTGAGGAATGTTTAGTTTATCAAAATTAATCTTTAGGGACTAAGAATAATAGGAAATGATACTAACCTTCTAATGAAAACATCTGTTGTATTTCTTCCATGCTCGATTTGAGAGAAACCATGTGGGCCATGATTGGTGTTCCTGTCTCTGTTTTACAGAGTTTTACATTTAAAGGACAGGAACATTAAAAATAAAAGGTTGCCCTGAAAATGTGAGATAGGGTGGAGCAACTACAGATAAACTGAAATACTATATATATAGGAAGAAAAAATGAAAAGCAAACGTACAGTATGAATGGTGATAGTATCAGCAAAGTTGAATTTGAAATTAACCTAGAAATAAGCATGGACTTAAAAGCTCAGCATGCACCAATATTGTGAAATGGCAATTAACAAATTAAACATGTTCCTTTCCATTATATCCAAAGTAGCGTACAAATCAAAAGAAGTTATTTTTATAATGCCTCTGAATAGACCACAGCATGAGGACCCTATCCGTTTCCAGTCACCAAGACACAAGAGTGAAATTCAAACCCTGGAGATACTTCAGACTTGTAAACTAATCCTTATCATCAAAGGATATGCATCAAAGAAAAATACAAAAACTTAGAATTATAGAAAAGGTACAAGCTCATTTTCATGCTAGCACTCCATGAGAGCAATTCAATGCATCCCACTTCCACATTCTTTCTCATTACCCCTACACTTAGTTTTATTTTCTCCTCTCTTCAATTGCTTCTCCAGTTCTCTTTTGAAAGTTCCAATTGAGTCTGCCATCATCACACTCTCAAACAGAACATTGCAAATGCTAGATAGCAAAGTGTGGAGCTGGATGAACACAGCAGGCCAAGCAGCATCTCAGGAGCACAAAAGCTGACGTTTCGGGCCTAGACCCTCTGATGAAGGGTCTAGGCCCGAAACGTCAGCTTTTGTGCTCCTGAGATGCTGCTTGGCCTGCTGTGTTCATCCAGCTCCACACTTTGTTATCTTGGATTCTCCAGCATCTGCAGTTCCCATTATCACTGATCACATTGCAAATGCTAACCACTTCCTACATGCGTTTGGTTTACCTCAAATTGCCTTTGGTTCTTTGGCCAATCCCCTTAAATCAGTGTCCTCTGGTTCTTGATCATTCTGCTATTCAGAACAATTTACCACCTACGCTGCCAACATCCCTCATGATTTGCATGTCTAGAATAAATCTGCTCTTAGCATTCACTTCTCCAAGGAGAACAATGCCAACTTTCCTAACCTATCTCCACAGCAGATGTTCTTTGGCTCTGAAACCATTCTCACAAATCTTTTCTGTAGCCCAGCTAAAGTCTTCACATCCTACCTAAAATGTGATGCATAGAATTGAACAAAGTAATCCAACTGCAACCAATCCAGCGTTTTATAACGGTTCGTAATAAATTCCTTCCCTTGTGCAGTGTTCCTGTACTGCCCATTGAGAAACCTCATAATGTACTTTCCTCCTGCACAAAAAAAATTGCACTACTTTCTGGTGCCTTTCACACAGCAACTTTGTATCTTTGCTAACACTTTTTGATCATTGGCCTTCAATTTTGTTGCCAAGTCTATCATGTAGCCCCTCTTCAAACACCTTTTGGATGTCCTTCTACAACACATCCATCGCATTGGTTCCTGTTTTGCATCTCAAATGTAATATCTTGCGAACCTCCCCCAAATCTCTGTCACAAGTCAATTTAGTTTAAATTACCAAACAGCCCCATCTAAACCCTAGTCCCAACTCTGATGAGATACAACCTTATACAGATCCCATCTTCCCTATATCAGACCCAGTACCCTAGGAATCTAAACTCTCTCTTCTGCTCCAGTTCTCCTTGCCTACTCTGTCAACTAATTTTAATTCTATACTTAATAGTGCATAGTACCAGGATTTGATCACAATTTTCTAACCTCTAAAATTCTTTTCACTAAGTCTTCCAAAACTCCCAAAAATCTGTCAGCTCAATCTCTTCTTTTTCTACCTATGTTGTTGATGTTGAGAGGAACGATGGCTGCTGGCTTTTCACCTTCCCCAGTCAGAGCACTCCACAGATATACAGTGACTTTGTTGACCTTTGCCTTATGGTTGGCTTGGTGGTAGAATGCGCACATGCTGTCCTGAATTCACATTTACAGCTCCCACATAAACATAACATGAAGCCCCAAGGAGTAAGATGCCCTGGTATATGCCTGTTCTTTGTATGATTAACTTAATTAGGTTTTTTAACACTTTGGAAATTTTTTGTGTTATGACCTTTTTTCTAGTTAAATATTTATTAATTGATTGTGTAGTGGAAATTGCCTCTGAATTGCTAAGCCTGAAGTTCTAGAGGTGAGGGTTCAAATCCCACTGTGGCAGATGGTGATATTTGAGTTCAGTTTTGTAGAATCATAGAATTCCAACAGTGTGGGAATGGGCCACCCATCCATCGAGTCCACATTGACCCACCAAACAGCATCCCACCTAGACCCAAATCCCTACCCTTTGGCAGTGCAGTGGCTCAGTGCTTAGCACTGCTGCCTCACAGCGCCAGGGACTTGGGTTCGATTCCACCCTCAGGCGACTGTCTGCATGGAGTTTGAACATTCTCCCCATGCCTGCATAGGATAATCCGAGTGCTCTGGTTTCCTCCCACAGTCCAAGGATGTGCAGGTTAGGTGGATTGGCCATGCTAAATTGCCCGTAGTGTTCAGGAATGTGTAGATTAGGTGGGTTAAAGCGATGTGTCTGTGTGGGATGGCCTGAGGGTCAGTGTGGACTTGTTGAGCCAAAGAGCCCATTTCCACAATGTTGTGATGTGATTCTGTTAATTGAACACCAATTTTCATTTTGAAAAGTTATCAAATTCAGTATATGTTTATAGTAATTTAGTCATCAAGTATTACTTTATAACTGATTATTTTAGTTCAAATTAAAAATTTATCACTATACTTACGTGACTTTTTGTCCTATGACATCTCTTTACAAATTGTTTCTTTCTGTTCAGTTCAGACTATTAGTCTATTCACAGATTAGAACCCGCTCTATGACATTTCACTCTATTCTGTTCCAAACCAACAGCCTCCACCCAGCTTTCTTCCACTTCACCCCACTTTAATCTGCTCTGCTCAAATCTATTCAACACTCAATTCCAATCCATTTCATTTGCCATTCAGTTCAAATCAATTCTGCTCCACTCTAATTCTCCAACCTAATCAACTGCATTTCACCCCACTCCACTGCATCCCAGTCCATTCCAATGTGCTCTGCTGCAATCCATTCAAATCCAGTGCATTATACTCCATTCAGCTCCGTTCTACCGTATCCCAATGTACTCAAGTTCACCCGACTACATATGTGCTTCTACGATGCTGCTTGGCCTGCTGTGTTCATCCAGCTCCACACTTTGTTATCTCTTACATCCTGCTCCACTCCCGTCCAGTGCATTCTCACACAGTATTTTATGAGCTTTTTCTTGAAGCTAACAAATTTTTTTTTTCATATCAGAGATAGTAAGAACAGGCAATGCTGGATTCAGAGATATCACAGGGTGGAGATGGAGGAGCACAGCAGACCAGATAGCATCAGAGGAGCAGGAATGTTAGCATTTCGGGTCGGGACCCTTCTTCAGAAATGGGGAAGAGGAGAGGGAGCTCAAATATCAGTAGAGAGAGGAGGGGTGGGATGATGAAAGGTAATTGGGATGGTGATAGGTGAGTGCAGGTAGGCAGTGGTGGTGATTGGTCAGTGAGGTGGGAGGAGCGGCTAGGTGGGAAAGAAGACGGATAGGTTGTGTCAAGCCAAGGAGCTGGGGATAAGAGGGAGGGTTGGTCATGAGATTTTGAAGCTGGTAAAGTCCCCATTGAGACAATTGGACTGTAGGCTGCCAAGGTGGAAAATGAAGTGCTGCTCCTCATTTCTGATACCTCTCTCTCCTTCCTGGGCATCTCTGTCTCCATCTCTGCTAACCACCTCAAAACTGACATCTATTTCAAGCCCACTGACTCCCACAGCTTCCTAGACTACATTTCCTCTCACCCACCTTCCTGCAAGAATGCGATCCCCAACTCCCAATTCGTCTGTCTCTACCACATCTTCTCCCAGGATGGGGTGTTCCACCCCTGAACTTCCCAGATGTCCTCTAATTTCAAGGACTTCAACTTCCCCCCTTCAGTGGTCGAAATTGCTCTCCGCCACATCCCTTGCATTTCCCACACCTCTGCCCTCACATTGCCTCCCTGCAATAAAAACAAAGACAGAACCCCCCTTGTCCTCACATATCATCTCACTAACCTCCATATCCAACATATCATTCTCCACCACTTTTGCCACCTGCAATCTAACCCAACTACGAAGGATATATTTCCTTCCCCACCCCAATCTGCCTTCCGCAGAGAATGCTCTCTCCATGATTCCCTTGTCCGCTCCACAATCCCCACTAGCCCCACCACCGCCGGCACCTCTCCCTGCAACCACAAGAAGTGCTAAACCTCCCCCCTCACCTCCATCCAAGGAACCAAATAAACCTTTCACATCAGACAGAGGTTCACCAGCACATCTGCTAATGTGGTCTATTGTATTCACTGCTCCTGATATGGCCTCCTCTACATTGATGAGACCAAGCGGAGGCTCAGAGACCGCTTTGTAGAGCACCTACACTCTGTACATGACAAACGACAACATCTTCCAGTCGTGAACCATTTTAACTCCCCCCCCCACTCCCTTAGTGTCATGTCCATCCTGGGCATCCTCCAATGTCACAATGATGCCACCCGGAAACTGGAGGAGCAGCACCTCATATTCCACCTTGGGAGCCTACAGCCCAATGGTCTCAATGTGAACTTTACCAGTTTCAAGATCTCCCGACCCCCGGCCTCGTCCCATGACCAACCGTCCCTCTCATTCCTGCCTCCTTGACCTGACACAACCCGTCCACCTTCTCTTCCACCTATCTGTTGCTCCCACTCTCACTGATCAATACCCACCGCAGCCTACCTACATTCCCCAGCTCCACCTCGCCTCTCTATTTATTTCGGAGCGCCCCGCCCCCTCCCCCATTTCTGAAGAAGGGTACCAACCTGAAACGTCAACTTTCCTGCTGCTCTGATGCTGTCTGGCCTGCTCCACACTGTTGTTATCTTTATCTTCACATCTTGTGTTAAGTAGTGAGGAATATCTCACAAATTCTGTTATTTTTATCAAGTGGTCAGATGTACATCACGTTCATGTGTTAAGACTTAATAAACACACTCGAACTGACAGTATGAAAGGTTTCAGGAATTGATTTACACAGATTGCATGCTGTAAAGTGCAGAATATCAATTATGAAAGGAGAAAAGTTAATTTTTGGGGTAGTGATTCTTCCGGGTCATACTTGTAAGATATTGATGAAACCATTTTAGGTATGATGCCTGGCTCAATTAAACAAGTTGAAGATTCTTGGTGTCCCATCTCCTTTAGTAACCACTTTTGTGAGATTCCAAAACAGTCAACTTCAGCCCTGACTTGACTCACAGCCTCAAAGAGAAAAATAATTTGAAAACAAATTTGTTTCCCAAAGTTGAGTTTTGTCGGGGTGTGATTTGGGCGGGGGGGGAGGATGGAATGTTGCTGGTGTGTGTGGGGGTTTGTGGGGGAAGATGGCAGGGTTTGGGGCCTGTTGAGGAGGATATTGGGGAATGGTCAGAGCTCAGTTTCTGGAACATAAATTTCTGAAGGTCATTTTATAGCGATCTCATTGAGCAAAGCTTACATTGAAATAAATAAGGAGCATGGTGTAAGTTTTTGATAAAAACTGCTGTGTTTGCGGCATGTTTTATGTTTTAATTCAACAAACTTAAAAAAAACACTCAATTTGGAAAGCTCAAATTGAATTTCAATGACTCAGTGTTTGTTAAGATTTTGACTATTTCCAGACTGAAAGACCCATTTTTAAACTAGACCTACGTCTGTGCTGTTTAGCACTGTAGATACCTTTTAGATATTGTCTAGTTCAATTGCCAGACAACAATATTGTAAACATGTGACTGAATGCTGTGATTGTAATTGCATGAATTGCATGCAACAACTGAAACTAAAATTCTTTGATATATTTCAAAGGAATTGTGCAGATACAGATCCATTGTTGAGGTTTTCAGAGTACAGCATTATTGTTGGCGGTTTCTTGCGCAAGACATTTACCATTGACTGAGCTTTCAGTCACCATAGGTCAAAAATGGGTCAACATTAGGCAAAGGAGGTGCATGGGGGAGTGGATTTTTTTTTCTGGAATGGTGAATTATTCTTCTGCTGAAATAGCTATGAATCGAAGTGGTTTCTCACTTGTCATAAATAGACCATAAATTTAAATGAATTTTGTTTCACTCTGAAGCAATAACAGAACAAATTTGTTCAAAAACCGGAATAGCTCTTCACACAGTCAACCAGGCAGAAGTAACTGATCTCTGATGCTGCTTGGCCTGCTGTGTTCATCCAGCTCTACACCTTGCTGTCTCAGATTCTCCAGCATCGGCAGTTCCTATACCCCAGAAGTAACTGAAAGTTGCATTCAATTCTGTTTGTAAAATAATAAAACTTTTGTCATATATATGTTGTCTCTGGAACTGTCTAATACAATGCAGTGATTTTTTGTTTTGTAAATTTATGTGCAAGGCGGGCACTGAATGGCTGGCTGGTATTTATTCTCCATCACTAGTTGTCCTCAGAAGGTGGTATTGAAGATCCTTCTTGAATCACTGTAGTCCAAACCCAGAGATAATGGTAACTGCAGATGCTGGAGAATCCAAGATAACAAAGTATGAAGCTGGATGAACACAGCAGGCCAAGCAGCATCTTTTTTCCATCCCCACCCTTGTCTGCCTTTCGGAGAGACCACTCTCTCCGTGACTCCCTTGCCCGCTCCACACTCCCCTCCAACCCCACCACACCCGGCACCTTCCCCTGCAACCGCAGGAAGTGCTACACTTGCCCCCACATCTCCTCCCTCACCCCCATCCCAGGCCCCAAGATGACTTTCCATATTAAGCAGATGTTCACCTGCACATCTGCCAATGTGGTATACTGCATCCATTGTACCCGGTGTGGCTTCCTCTACATTGGGGAAACCAAGCGGAGGCTTGGGGACCGCTTTGCAGAACACCTCCGCTCGGTTCACAATAAACAACTGCACCTCCCAGTAGCGAACCATTTTAACTCCCCCTCCCATTCCTTAGATGACAGGTCCATCATGGGCCTCCTGCAGTGCCACAATGATGCCACCCGAAGGTTGCAGGAACAGCAACTCATATTCCACTTGGGAACCCTGCAGCCCAATGGTATCAATGTGGCCTTCACAAGCTTCAAAATCTCCCCTCCCCCCACTGCATCCCAAAACCAGACCAGTTCATCCCCACCTCCCTAACCTGTTCTTCCTCTCACCCATCCCCTCCTCCCACCTCAAGCTGCACCTCCATTTCCCACCTACTAACCTCATCCCGCCTCCTTGACCTGTCCATCCTCCTTGGACTGACCTATCCCCTCCCCACCTATACTCTCCTCTCCACCTATCTTCTCCTCTCCATCTTCAGTCCACCTCCCCCTCTGTCCCTATTTATTTCAGAACTCTCTCCCCATCCCCCTCTCTGATGAAGGGTCTAGGCCTGAAACATCAGCTTTTGTGCTCCTGAGATGCTGCTTGGCCTGCTGTGTTCATCCAGCTTCACACTTTTGTTATCTTGGATTCTCCAGCATCTGCAGTTCCCATTATCTCTGGGTTTGGAAGGAGCTCTCTAAGGATCTTTGGTGAGTTTCTGCAGTGTATCTTGTAGATAGTAGACACTGCTGCTACTGAACATCAGTGATAGAAGGAGTAGATGTTTGTGGATGTGAAGCCAACCAAGTGGGCTACATTGTCATGGTTGGTGTCAAGCTTCTTAAGTGTTTTTGGAGATGCACCAATCCAGGAAACTAGGGAGTATTCCATCACACTTCTGACTTGTAGCTTGTAGTCGCTCCAGTATTCCTAGCCTCTGACCTACTCTTGTAGCCAGTTCCGTGCGAGTTTGGTTGAGTTGCTGGTCACTAGTTCAGGATGTTGATAGTAGGGCACTCACATGGAGTAAATTGAATTAGCTGAAGATTGGTATCTGTAATGTTGGGGACCACCACCGGAGGAGACTGAGATGGATCACCCACTCAGCATATCTGGCTGAAGATTACTGTGGTGCTTCAGCCCTATCTTTGGCACTGATGTGTTGGGCTTTTTCATCACTAAGGATGAGGATACTTGTGGAGCCTCCTCCTCCAGTGAACTGTTTAATTTTCCATCCATGCAGACAAGATGTGGCAGGACTACAGAATTTAGATCCAATCCATTTGTTGTGGCATCACTTAGCTCTGTCTATGTTGTTTGGCACGCAAATAGTCCTGTCTGGTAGCATCACCAGGTTAAAACATACAACACAGAACAGTGCAGCACAGTACAGGCCCTTCGGCCCACAATATTGTGCCGATCTATTATCCTACTATAAAATCAAGCTGCCCTGTGCCTATTTTATCTGACTCCACTACCACCACCAGCCGCACATTCCATGTACCCATCACTCTTTGGATAAAGAAACTACCTCTGACATCTCCCCATACCTTCATCCAATTACTGTAAAATTATGCCTCCTTGTAATAGTCATTTCTGCCCAGGGAAGAAGTCTCTGGCTATCTACTCCATCGTTGCCATTCATCACATTATACACCTCTATCAAATCACCTCTCACCCCAGAAAAGCCCCAGCTCCCTCAATCTTTCCTCATAACACAATATTTTTGATGCCACATTTTTAGGCCTGCCTGTTGCTGCTCCTGGAATCCCTCCTGCCCTCTCCACTGAGCCAGGATTGATTCTGTGGTTTGACAACAGTGATTGAATGGGGAATATGCTCGGCCATAATGCTGCAGATTGTGCTGGTGTAAAATTCCACTGTTGATGACTCAGAGCACCCCATAGATGCCTCGTTTTAAGTTGTTAGATCTGTACAAAATCTGTCCATTAAGCTTGGTGGTAGTACCAACCCACACGATGGAGGGGATTCTCAATGTGAAGGCAGGGCTTCAACTTCGCACAGGTTATGGGATGGACATTCCTGCCAGTACTGTGGAAAGCTAGATTCGCTAGTTTAATTTGCATTATGAGTAAGAATTTTATGTTGAGTATAATTTTTTTTTCTCAAATCAAAAAACAGTCATACAGTTAAGACAAAACAACACTAAGAAAAGAATCAAGTACATTTTTCTCAGTTTTAATTATTAAATTGCACCAAACTTGGATTTTACAAGTTCAAAGTTTGTAGAATTGTTGAGGCAAAATGGCAGCATTGATATCTTTCATTTTTGTCACTTCACCCTATATTTGTACCATGAGTGAGGCTTCTATCCAATGGAAATTCTGGTCACCAGGCTACACAGGTGCAGCAGGTATTCAGGGAATGGTATGCTGGGCCTTAGTTCAAGGATTTTGGTGTATAACAGTTGGGTTGTCTTGCAACTGTACAAGTCACTGGTGAGATCAAACCTGGAGTACTGTGAACAGTTTTTGTCCCCTTCTTTAAGAAAGGATATTATTTCATTGGAGGCAGTTTAGATCATGCCTGAGAGGATAATCCCCAGTAACAGATAATCCCTATTTAACAGTTTGGGTCTCTACTCACTGGAATTTAGAAGAATGAGAGATAATCTCATTGAAATTTACAGGATTCTTAAGGGGTAAATGCTGAGAGGACATTTCACTCATGGGAGGGTCTAGGCCAGAGGGCCTGGTCTCAGAAGGGGCAGCAACTTATGACAGAGTTGAGGAGGAATTTCTTCTCTCAGAAAGTTGAGAGTCTTTGGAACTCCTTGTCACAGATGGCTGTGCGAGAAGTGTCCTTGTGCATATTTAAGGCTAAAATAGACGGATTCTGAATCAGTAGGGGCATCAGAGGTTATGTGGAAAGGGCAAGAAAATGGACGTGAGATCTGTCAGATCAGCCATGATCCTATTGAATGGTAGAGCAGGTTAAAGGGGCCGAATGGCCTAGTCTTGTTTCTATTTCTTGTCTTACGGAAGCACTTGGTAATCAGGATGCTTGTCAATGAGGTAAAATTCAAAACAAGAAGAATGAGACACAGCTGACCATACTGGTGCCTGCCACCCAAGTCGGGATTCCTCCACCTCCCAAATCCCCAGCCGTACCCTGCACCTCCCCCACAATGTACCCACCGCCATTGGCCATGAGGCCACTGTCGGAGAGCCCACAGATGATGTCACATCCGCCACCGCCGGGTACACCACTTCCGGGACGGCGAACGCCATCGCTGGTGTAGCCATCGCCTCCATTTCTGAGACCAACACCACAGACACTATCATCACTGCTGCTCCTACAGCCTACCCCGCTCCGCACACCGCCAGTGCCTCTCTGCCCAGCACAGACGCGGACGCAACTCTGTCCTCTGCTAGTGCAACTCCTCCCACCGCTAATGCCGAAGCAAATTCCACCCACAGCCTCCACAGCCAGCAGCTCCAGAGGAGACAGCAGCACCCAGCCCTGCCGAGTCTTCACCATCCCTCCCAGACCTCCCCATTACTGAGGATGAACGGTCAGTCCTCAGTAAGGTGCTCACCTTATTCCCCTTCCGCCCACACATCAACAAATACTGGTCATGTTTGGACATTAAGCAGTTTTTCCAGTGCCTTTGCCTCTGTGCTTACTGCTTTAACCGTGAGCCTAACCCTCTCTCTACTGACCCCTTCTCCCGCCTCCAATGCAAACCCTCCTCCAGGACACCACCCCAAGGCCTCCGACCCTCCCTCGACCTCTTCATCTCCAACTGCCATCGAGACATCAATCGCCTCAACCTCTCCACCCATCTCACCCACTCCAACCTCTCCCCCAAGGAATGTGCAGCCCTCTGCTCCAATCCCAAATTCACCATAAAACCCGCGGACAAGGGGAGGTGCAGTTGAAGTATGGCGCAATGATTTCTACATCGCTGAGGCCAGGCACCAACTCTCCGACACCACCTACAGCCCTCTTGATCAAGACCCCACCCCTGAGCACCAAGCCATCCACAACTTCATTACCTCAGGTGACCTCCCACCCACAGCCTCCAACCTCATTGTTTCCCAGCCGCACACCACCCGCTTCTATCTCCTTCCCAAAATCCACAAACCCACCTGCCCTGGTCAACACATTGTCTCCGCCTGCTCCCACCCCACCGAACTCATCTCCACCTATCTAGACTCCCCCTTGGTCTAGAAACTTCCTACCTACGTCCGTGACACCACCCACGCCCTCCACCTCCTCCAGAACTTCCAATTCCCTGGTCCCCTACACCTCATATTTACTATGGATGTCCAGTCCCTATACACCTGCATTCTGCTTCTTCCTGTCTGGCAGGCCTGACTAGTCCCCCAACATTGACACCCTCATCCGCTTAGCTGAACTCGTCCACACCATCAACAACTTCTGTTTCAATTCCTGCCAGTTCCAACAGACAAAGGGGGTGGCCATGGGTACCTGAATGGGCCCCAGCTATGCCTGCCTCTTTGTAGGTTACGTGGAACAGTCCCTCTTCCGTACCTACTCTGACCCTAAACCCCACCTCTTCCTCCGTTACATTGATGACTGTATTGGCACCACCTCGTGCTCCCACAAGGAGCTTGAACAGTTCATCCACTTCACCAACACCTTCCACTCCAACTTTAAGTCCACCTGGACTATATGTGACACCTCCCTCACTTTCCTGGACCTCTTTGTCTCCATCTCGGGTAACCACCTAGAAACCGATATCCATTTCAAGCCCACCGACTCCCACAGCTGCCTAGAATACACCTCCGCCCACCCACCTTCCTACAAAAATGCCATCCCTATTCCCAATTCTTTCACCTCCGTCGCAACTGCTCCCAGGATGAGGCATTCCACTCCCGAACATCTCAGATGTCATCGTTTTTCAAGAACCACAGTTTAATTAATTGAAGGATGAGTTTTACGAGTTTCTCAGGCTGGATATTTGATAGAGGTTTTCATTGAAACAGGAGGCATCAACTCTCGAAAGATTGGAAGGAGATTCAGATTTTCACAGCTACTGCTTCCTCCCTTTAGATGTCTCTGTCCCTAAGCCACCTTCAACTGTTCATATCCTGAGCTTCATTATCTCTTCAGAGAGAACTCAAATGGAAAATTCAAATCTCTTCCAATCCCAAAGATGCCTCTGACAGTTCAAATGCCTCTTTCATGTCAAACACTTTTCTTTTGAACAACTCTTAATGAATTTTCTGCATAGACCAAGTACACCCCACCAACCTCCAGATACAACACATCATCCTCCGACACTTCTGCCATCTACAATCCGACCCCACCACCCAAGACATTTTCCATTCCCACCCTTGTCAGCTTTCCGGAGAGACCACTCTCTCCACGACTCCCTTGTTCGCTCCACACTCCCCTCCAACCCCACCACACCCAACACTTTCCCCTGCAACCACAGGAAGTGCTACACCTGCCCCCATGCCTCCTACCTCATCCCCATCCCAGGCCCCAAGATGACTTTCCATATCAAGCAGATGTTCACCTGCACATCTGCCTATGTGGTATACTGTATCCACTGTAGCCGTTGTGGCTTCCTCTACATTGGGGAAACCAAGTGGAGACTTGGGGACCGCTTTGCAGAACACCTCCACTCAGTTCGCAATAAACAACTGCACCTCCCAGTCGCGAACCATTTTAACTCCCCCTCCCATTCCTTAGGCAACATGTCCATCATGGGCCTCCTGCAGTGCCACAATGATGCCACCCAAAGGTTGCAGGAACAGCACAGTCATATTCCGCTTGGAGAACCTACAGCCCAATGGTATCAATATGGACTTCACAAGCTTCAAAATCTCCCCTTCCCCCACTGCATCCCAAAACCAGCCCAGCTCGTCTCCGCCTCCCTAACCTGTTCTTTGTCTCACCTATCCCTTCCTCCCACCTCAAGCCACACTTCCATTTCCCACCTACTAACCTCATCCCGCCTCCTTGACCTGTCCGTCCTCCCCGGACTGACCTATCCCCTCCCCACCTCCCCGCCTATCTTCCCCTCTACCCATCATCGGTCCGCCTCCCCCTCTGTCCCTAGTTATTTCAGAACCCTCTCCCCATCCACCTCTCTGATGAAGGGTCCAGGCCCGAAATGTCAGCTTTTGTGCTCCTAAGATGCTGCTTGGCCTGCTGTGTTCATCCAGCTTCACAATTTGTTATCTTACATTCATGAGTAAAACTCTTCTCCATACCTTGGGAAATGCTTTGAACATTTTCTGAACAAGAGGCCAAATCTAGAAAAAATGTACCCTTTCATATGTACTCTTCACCTCTATGTTTCTCTGTTATAATCTCTTTTGCTCTAAATTCTATGAGTGTAACTGCACTAAATGTTGCTCTCATTGTTTTCTGTTCTTAAACTCCAATTATGGGATCATAAATATGACACTTCACAAGCCAAATGTTGCTGTCTCCAGGTTTAATATATTCTTACACAAAGTCTGAAACTGTTTGGATTTCTCATTTCCCCAGATTGCTCCATTTTCTTTAAATTCTGTTGACCTTATCACCACCAACTTCCATTGCCAATCCCATCCTACCTCAGAAAGTGCTGGCCCTGAATCCATCCTGCCCACATCTCCCCAATCAAACATGTGATGGGTGGATACTTCCTATAGGGAGACAGATTTATGGAGTTGATTGCAGGATCAGGAACTTTCCCAACTCTTGATACCTGTGACCTTAATGAAAATCTAGCCGTAAATTTTTAATCATGGTGAAAAGTAAGATAGACAACTGCTGGACAATAGCCAAGAAGGCTATTGAGACAATCACAATTGCTGACACCACTTCTGAGTTGAGTATCAATCTATTTCGGACAAGAAATTGTGAAATCTAATTTTCATACTTCATATTACGTCTTAAAGTTAGGATGTTTTGCAAGACAGCTCATGGGAAGTAGCATAGTGGTAATGTCACTGGGCTAGTAATCCAGGGCTAAGCTCACAATCAGGGGACATTAGTTTTTGTCCCATCATAGCAGCTGGTGGAATTGACATTCGATCAAAAAGATCTGGAATGTAAATTTAATCTTGATAATGACATCCATGGCAATCATCAACATTTGTTGTAAAATGCATTTGGTTCACTGTTGTCCTTTAGCAAAGAAAATCTACCACCCTTACCTGATCTTATCTACGTGTGACTCCTGACCCACAGCAATATGATTGATTCTGAAATGACACAACAAACCAACCTGTTCAGGGGCAATTCGTGACAGCCATCACATGTTAGCCTTGCCTGTGATGCCCACATCATTTCACAGTTCTTTCTTTAACTTAGATTTGACTTAAGAAGTAACAATTTAGTTTAAGGCATCAATCGGCATTGGATTACATTTACTCCAATGTCTCAGCAAGCATTTATATCAAAAAATTCTGCTCCCATGTCTGAAAGAAAGCAAAAAGTCTTCATAATGCGTACCTCACCAAAATAGTCATATATGTACATTCTTTAAGCTGGAAAAATGTGCACAATCTTCTTATCTCAATAGTCATCTGACATCTTCAGGTACCACTAGGTACACCAGTCAACAAGAATGTAAACTTCCATCAAAAGCCTTCAGCAGGAAACAAACATTAATTTCAGAATAAGCACTTTTTCGTTTACTCAAGTACAAACATGTCATAGGCACCAAATCAAATTTGAGATGAAGTAAGTTGAAATCCTCAGTAACAGTTGTTTGGATGATTTAAATTCCACACACAGACTGTCTCAGACATTGATTTTAATCTACCCATTTCAGATAGTATACCCCAATGCAGCTGCTGACCATAAAACAGCACTCACCAGGAAATGAATAATGCTATCAATTCTATTGTAAGACTGTCATACATTTTTAATATAATAAAGCTAGGAAATATTAAGTGAGCTATTTAATGCAGAAATAAAATATTCATACATATTTAATATACTAGTTCAAGTATTGGCGTGAAGTGTGTCACTCAAAGTAATACTTCTGAGACCCATTTCTTTCACTGGAAAATTTCCTGTGCCAGCATGATACAATCTTTTTTTTGAGCTTGATACTATTTGCCTGCACTCGACATACATGTGCTAACGGCATGTCTGATACAGCAGTCTGCTCTGTCTGACAGCAGCAGGAGAAACTATTCCTCAAAAGTAGAGTTCATTACACCCTGCCTTCTTTGACTCACCCCCTTCTCCTAAATTTTAGATTTATGTTTCCATTAAACTCTCGGCCGTTCACAACAGATTAAAAACAAACGCCATTGGCACTTTAGCCTATACTGCCCACTGAGGTCATCATTTGAATACTTTCAAGAAAAAATTTGTCTGCAATTCTGCCTACTGTTGAGTTGGTAAATGAAACGTCTTGTCCCACTGGCAGCCCACCATTGCATCCAATAAAAGATAAATTGATTTGTAACCTATTCGGTTTTGTACAGCGTTGCCTAAGCTCCTTGTCAATCGGATGACAACTAAAAGCCATAACCAATGAGGAAACTTGTGCATCTTAACCTTGTTATTCTTAAAGTTATTTGAAGTGGGCATCTTGCTACATGAAGTCAGTGTCATGTTGCACTCGTTGTAGAAGCTATTTTTGTCCATCTTGTCACTATAATGTTAATTTTCTCTTTTGCATATTGTGGAATGAATTTAAAGCTATTCAGTTAGTCAGTGTGTGATCATGTGTGTCTCCTGACTGCTGTCTGTGCTGTCAGTCATGTTAGGCTGTGGTTACAGAGATACTGGGCTGAACCTTACTTCCTTGGCTAGGTGTCAGTAGCACAAGCTTTTTGGGTGTGAGGCCTAACTTAACCTCTCACTGTATCTTACAAACTGACTTCATCAACTATTGACCCACTCCTACAGCATCCCGCTTGTCCAATTCCAGCCTCCAGTTACCACGAGTTTGTTCTGGAACAACCCTCCACTCAGCAGATATCAACTGAAAGACTGGGATCTTTGGTGCATACATGAACATTAAAAGGCCACTACGCACCTAGACAAGCATTGGCAATCCAGCATTGCGCCCCCCCCCATCAATATAATGACAGAAGAGCCATGCTGATCATCGAACATAGCTAGCAGGTTGACACTTCCTCATACGTATAATGTCATTATCTCATCCAGCAGACTTTCATTCCATGCTTTTACACATCAAACTGATCCTTGGCATTGTCCAGCCATTTTCTGCTTGCACTTTGCATCAATGAAACAGCAAGTAATGGCAAGGAACTCAGGTCGTGGTGAATCTCATCAATGTCTGTGGATGATGGGTGTCTGCACATAGTACCCATGGATTGTACCAATGATACCATTATGTAGTAACCAACATGGAGTCTCTTGCCAGCCAGCAGTAGGATGAAGTCACCAGGTCCCTGTTCTGGCCTCAAAGGTGTGAACTCTTGGGTTCGAATTTGTTTGGCCTGTTGGATAAGAAAACAAGTTACATGCTAAAGAGATGAGATGTGCTACTAATAAGGCATTTAATAAGCAATAAATTGCCTCAACAGGCAACTCACCACTGCCAACCACGAAACTCACTTGCGTGCCTGGCAGATGAAAAAAGGATGAAGCCAGAAGTTCCAGCCAATGAGATAAGACTTATCTTTTGATCTTGCCACAAAATTGGCCGTTGTCTGCATTTTCAGACCCCTATGTGATTCCACCCACTGAAACTAACTGAAGCAAGAAGCTGTAAGCATGAGCGCACATGTTTTAGAAGCAGTGTAAATAAAACCATAGTTGGATAGAGAATCTGGAGTGCCGTTCCCACATTTCTCTCAGGCATAAAACATAATATTTAGAGTCGAGATGTTAAATAGTTTAAATTTATCAGCTCAGGGACATTTCCTTCCTGCAACCTGAGATCCGTCCATCGTGTGAAATCAGTAGATATTAAAGTTTAGGATCCAGTTGCTCACCACAGGGATGGAGGGTCCAGATGTGGATAGATTAATGGGACTGGATTGATTTAGGATATGTGGTTGGTATGGATGAGTTGGACCGAAAGGTCTGTTCCCATGCTGTACGGCTTTATGACTCGATGTAGCAACAACTCACGAAAAGCAAGTATTCAGTACCTCCGAGCAGGCTGCCAGCAAATATTCAAGCAGCTCACAGAAGATGCCTCTACATTTGTTTTAGTGGGAAGTGATCTCAAAAATATACTTCAGACTGGAGAAAAAAAGTGATGAATAAACAACATGTATAGTGCCAAAGAGTCCATCAATGTCAGATCATTAATTGTGAAGGAAACCATCAATTCCCAACACTTTGGCCAGCCTGAGGGAATGAACCCAACAAATTCTAAAGCCACTTATCGCAAATTATAACATCAAACACTCGCATCAAATTTTAAATGCCTCTAACACTTACTCTCACATTAGTATTCATGCACAAAGACTCCATTCAGATGAGGTAATGCACTTCCACAGAATACAATTATCTCCATCCCTGGTTTGTGATATCTGATCTTCCAAATGGCAGCCATCTGATTTTTTTGAATGGGTTTAATAATTCAAAGTTGAATTGAGGTCCTTGCAAAGTGAAGTATTCACTACAGAGAGCGAGCTTTCTTGTAGTCAAATATCAAGGAAATCACTAGTCTAGAGGCTTGCCCTTTAGAACTGAGATGTGGAGGAATTTCTTCAGCTGGAGGCTGGTTAATCTGTGGAACTCAAAGCTGCAGAAAGCTGCGGAGGCCAAATCATTGTTTACGGCAGAGATGGATAGGTTCTTGATTGATAAGGGGATCAGGGTTGAGGGGGGAAGACAAGACAATAAGATTGAGAAACATACCAGCCACGGTCAAGTGGCAGAGCAGATTTAATGAGTTCTTACATCCTATGGTTTTATGATCATTGTGATCAGGATGAAGGTAGATCAAATGGTTGCGTGATATCAGTGGTTATCTGTTGGATGTCAACATGCAATTGAGTGTGAGAAAATTGACAATTAACAAATGGAGGTATTTCAATTTTATATCAATTTTAACTCCTTCAAGTGTCAGAATTACCTCCTCTTTCACATGATTTGTGCAGCATCTTCTTCCTTGGTGAAGATGGGTACAAAATATTCAATGTATACCTCAGGCACACCCACTACCTCTATGCATATGTCTTTTTGGTCCCTGATTGGTCCTACTACACCTTTTGCCATCTCTCACTATTATTTTATGATTATAGAAAACATTTGGCTTTCCTTTTGTGTTAGCTGCCAATCGTTTTCACACTTATTGCTTTCCTTATTTGCTTTTTCAGATTTCCACTGAAACTTCTATTCACAGCCTGGTTCTGAATTGTATTATCCACCTGAGAGCTGCCATAAGTGCAACTTTTCTGATGCATCTTCATCTCTATATCTTCTGGTATACAGGGAGCTTTCGATTTGTTCTCCTGATCTTGCTTCTGTATCAAAATATATCTTGAAAATAATCAAAATATCTCCTCTTTAAAGATAATCTGTTCCACTACCATTTTGCCTGCCAATCTTTGGTCTAGATGTAACGTTTTCCCCAGTGAATTTAACTCTTCTTAGTTAATTAATCTTAGTCCGGATTAGTCCTCATCCTTTTACGTGTAAATGTTCTGTAAATGTCCTGTAAATGTTCCTCTATTAACATCTGACTCGTTTAACCAATCAAATTCCCAAGAACCAGGTCCAGCAATGCCACCTTTCTCATTTGTGCACCAAAAGGCTTGAGCAGCTATTCAGTCCTGCAGTATGCAAAGTACTTGTCGAAGCATCTGATTGGCCACCCTGTTGGGGGCCACAGTGTCCCAACATTTTGAGAGCGCTGTTTCAATGCCATTATTGTGTATACTACAACTGCTGAATGATCAAAATACTGAGGGAACTGCTTTGTTTCTGATATTGCCCACGGAGGCTCAATGGAACCGTCCCCACTGGATCCAGGCACTGAAGCTATAGATGTCTCTGTGTCCTCTGCAGTAAGTATGTCAGCAGGGATGGGCAAGAAAAATGGATGAGGAAACTCTGTGCAGATGAGAGAGGAGTGTATGTTAATACTCTGGTTAGAAGTAGTGATCAGATCACTTTATCACAATTTCCAGTGTATCTGCAATGTGACACCTTCTTCCACTGGGGCCACATGAAATTCGATTCCCATGCAGATCATGTCTGGGATTTTTGTTGCAGGGCAGCACAGACATACACAATACAATCCTATGACGCATTGCTCTGGACAACAGGAAGACAAAATGAGAGTATATGATAGATAATGAGGACCATAGAATCTGTACAGTGTAGATAGAGGTCATTCAGCCCATCAAATCTACACCAACACTTCAAAGAACAGCGAGTTTTGAGAAGATTTGTAGCTCAGGTTGAGGTTCTTGATGTGAGTTTGCTCGCTGAGCTGGAAGGTTAGTTTTCAGACGTTTCGTCACCATTCTAGGTAACATCATCAGTGAGCCTCCGATGAAGCACTGGTGTTACGTCCCGCTTTCTATTTATCTGTTTAGGTTTCCTTGGGTTGGTGATGTCATTTCCCATTCTTTTTCTCAGAGGATGGTAGATTGGCTCCAAATCAATGTGTTCTCATTGGAACAATGTTCTAATGCAGCTCCGTTTGTGGGTGTTGGGATGGTTGCTCCTGTAGTTCAGTATTTTTTCCATATGTGTTGTCTTCCTGTAGACGCTGGTTTGCGTCACATTGATTTGGAGCCAATCTACCATCCTCTGAGAAAAAGAACAGGAAATGACATCACCAATGCAGGAAATGACATCACCAAACCAAGGAAACTTAAACATATAAATAGAAAGCGGGACATAACACCAGCGCTTCATCGGAAGCTCACTGATGATGTTACCTAGAATGGTGACGAAACGTCTGAAAACTAACCTTCCAGCTCAGCAAGCAAACTCACATCCAGAACTTCAAAGAACATTTCACCAACGCCACCACATCACCATAACTCTGCATTTCCCATGGCTGATGCATCGAACCTATACATCCCCGAACACTATGGTTAGGTTAGTATGGCCAATCCACCTAACTTAGACATCTTTGGACTGTGAGAGGAAACTGGAACACCTGTCAGTAACCCATGCACACACCGGGAGAATGGGCAAACACCATACACACAGTCACCCAAAGATGGAACCGAACTCAGGTCCCTGGCACTGTTAATCAGCAGTGCTAACCATTGAGCCACTGCCCTGCCTGATCCTGGAGAGCTATAACACTATGCCAAGTAGAGAGATGAGAGCCCCTGCTGAGCTGTTCCAGCAATTTCTGTTTTTGTTTCTGATTAACAGCATCTGTAGTTCTTTTGATTTTTAGAATAATAAGAACATTCATCAGAATGAGCAGCACCTTCAGCGTCCTATAGTGCAGCAGCTTTAGCTAAACCAACCCTGGCAGGACAACTTTGTGAACCTTGTTTAATGGAATGCTGTTGCATCAAGTTATCCTCCACTGACTGGTAAATATTTTGATGCTGCTGAGGTCAGCATCTGCTGTGAAGTCCCAACTGTAATCCTGCTCTTTGGTTTAATTTTTTTAAGCTTTTCCTAACAAATGATGTTTAATAAAAGTTAAGGTTACAAACACTTGGAAGTCTCCACAACATCTGATCTTGCCTTTTACAATCATGACAACGTTTCATGCTAGTATGGGCATTACAGAAAGACTAGCTATCAGTCGTGCAAGATTAGAACATGGTGTGACACTGAGGATGGCTAGACTCTGTAACTTGATTCTTTTAGCTAATGATGAGAAATGAACGTATGTTCCAAATATAACTTACATACAATGAAATTTCACCCGTGTGCCCTCAGAAGGTTTTCTTTATCATTTCCCTCCTAATACATCTAGTCCTGTCCCAGGTTCATATTTGTAGTAGAAAGAGCCAGCTCGATAGTGGAGCATATTCATCTTGGAATTTTGGACAGGCAACACCAAGAACATTAATGTTTAAAGGGCTTGACATGCTGAGACTATCCTAGCCTAGAGACAGGCTCAAAGTCCTCAGCTTCAACTCACATTGGGTTGCGGATTTTTGGGCAAAGTGATAGTGAAGTGAGTCCAAAGAAAACAACCAGAACTTGAGGACTCCGTAAGTATCCCCATCCTCAATGATGGAACAGCCCAGCTCATCAGTGCAAAAGATAAGGCTAAAGCATTCACAGCAATCTTCAGCCTATAGACGCTACTGTATGATCCAACTCAGCCTCCTCCAGCCCATCGCGCATACCAGTCTCCAGCCAATGAACCATTCCATGTGATGTCAAGAAACAGATGGAGGCACTGGATACTGCAAAGGCTATAGGCCCTGACAACATTCTTCCAATAGTATTGAAGATCTCGCCACTCTCCTAGCCAAGCTCTTCCAGTACAGCTATGACTCTGGGATCTACCAATAACATGGGAAATTGCCCAGGTATGTCCTGTGCATCATCAATAAAGTGATGAAAACTGTCATCAAGCAGCCCAGTTTGGGATCCACCAGGGCTAATCAACTCCTAACCTCATTACACCCTTGTTTCAAACACAGACAAAGGAGCTGAATTCCAGGGGAGAGGTGAGAGTGACAGCCCTTGACCCATTTGACCAAGTGTGGCATCAAGAATCCCTGGCAAAACTGGAATCAATGAGTATCAGAGGCAAACTCTCCTGTGGTTACAGTCATACCTGGCATATAGAAGATTGCTGTGGTTGTTGGACATCAGTCATCTTAGCTCCAGAACATCTCTGCAGGAGTTCCTCAGGGTAATATCTAGGACAAAAAAATCCGTTTGATTGATACCACATGCATAAGCATCCATTCCTTCCACCATTGACAATCAGTAGCAGCAGTGCGCACTATCTACAAGATGCACTGCATAAATTCACCAAAATCCTTAGTCAGCACCTTCCAAACCGTCGACCACTTCCATCTAGAAAGACAAGGCCAGCAGATATGCAGGAACAGCGCCACCTGCAAATTTCCCTCCAAGCCTCTCACCATCTTGACTTGGAAATATATTGCCTTTCCTTCACTGTTTGAGTCAAAAATCCTGAAATTCCCTCCCTAACAACATTGTCAGTCTACCGAGAGCACAGGGACTGCAGCAGTTCAGGAAGATAGCTTACCACCACCTTCTGAAGGAGAACTAGGGATGGACAATAATGCTGGCCAGCCAGCAACATCCACGTCCCACAAGTGAATAAACAGGTAAATAAGTGTATTATTTGATAAGCCTAAACAAATAGATTAGTAGAATCATCACTGAGCAATACCTACTCTCTATTCATCTCAAAATGTTATCACAGTACTGAAGCATCACAAATGTTAAAAATAAACAACTGAGCAACACAGTTAGTGCCAGTGTAAAAATGTACAAGGCTTTCTGAAGACAAAAGGAAAGCTTCACCATCTGTCTAATTAGATAAGGCTTTTTTATAACCAAGTAACAGCATGAATGCTGGCAGTAACTCCATTATTCATTACAGATATCACTGTCAGAATTCTATTAGCAACAAACAGGAGTAAATGAGACGTAGACCACATCTAATGCTCATCTGAATGATTTTCAGTTTCATAACTTAGGCCATGAATGACTCAGGAGCAACAAACTTCTGAATGAGTTATGGTCGAACTAGGATTGGGAAAAGATAATTAAACATCCCAGAAGTCATTACTTGAACTTTGGGGATAATGGGAACTGCAGATGCTGGAGAATTCCAAGATAATAAAATGTGAGGCTGGATGAACACAGCAGGCCAAGCAGCATCTCAGGAGCACAAAAGCTGACGTTTCGGGCCTAGACCCTTCATCAGAGAGGGGGATGGGGAGAGGGAACTGGAATAAATAGGGAGAGAGGGGGAGGCGGACCGAAGATGGAGAGTAAAGAAGATAGGTGGAGAGAGTATAGGTGGGGAGGTAGGGAGGGGATAGGTCAGTCCAGGGAAGACGGACAGGTCAAGGAGGTGGGATGAGGTTAGTAGGTAGATGGGGGTGCGGCTTGGGGTGGGAGGAAGGGATGGGTGAGAGGAAGAACCGGTTAGGGAGGCAGAGACAGGTTGGACTGGTTTTGGGATGCAGTGGGTGGGGGGGAAGAGCTGGGCTGGTTGTGTGGTGCAGTGGGGGGAGGGGACGAACTGGGCTGGTTTAGGGATGCAGTAGGGGAAGGGGAGATTTTGAAACTGGTGAAGTCCACATTGATACCATATGGCTGCAGGGTTCCCAGGCGGAATATGAGTTGCTGTTCCTGCAACCTTCGGGTGGCATCATTGTGGCAGTGCAGGAGGCCCATGATGGACATGTCATCTAGAGAATGGGAGGGGGAGTGGAAATGGTTTGCGACTGGGAGGTGCAGTTGTTTGTTGCGAACCGAGCAGAGGTGTTCTGCAAAGCGGTCCCCAAGCCTCCGCTTGGTTTCCCCAATGTAGAGGAAGCCGCACCGGGCACCCCTCCCTATTTTCTGCATATAAACTGAAATTTTCTCAGCTACCATCAGCTACCTAATGTTTAGGACCCAAAACATTAACTCTGATTTCTCTTTCACAGATGCTGCCAGACTTGCTGAGCTTTTCCGGCAACTTTGTTTTTGTTCCTGATTTACAGCATCAGCAGTTCTTTCAGTTTTTAAACAAATCCCCTGCTCAACAAATTGCGTCAGAAGCTTCTGAAGCATAATCAAACATTCATAATATGATCAGCTATCAAAACAAACCAGTACAGTTACAATTCTGTTGAAACTAAAAGAGCAGATTTTTCTTTATAATTTCAAAGCAGATGTCCATCAAAGGACTGTAGTAAGTTGAGGGACGTCAGCTTTTGTGCTCCTGAGATGCTGCTTGGCCTGCTGTGTTCATCCAGCCTCACATTTTATTATCTTAAACTGTAGTAAGTTATTGTTTTGATTCCATTACAATAAAGCTACAGTCTATTTTTCCAGAATTAGAACACCCTGGGCCTTCAGATCACTGTTCATTTGATGACAGGATGATTCCTAGGTGTTTTTTAATTTCATTGTGAATGCATGAAAGCACTTTTTAAAATGGGAATGCACTCTAATGAATCCCAACACAATACCATGCTGGTTAATGTAGTGGTAACCTTGCAGGATAAAGTCCTGTGCTGAGTCAATGCAGCAAAACTACATCTAATTAATTTTAATATTTGAAGTTGTCAAAGCATTTAATTCTGGCCTGTTGGATTGCTTCACACACATCAGCAGACTTCCACCACAATAATTCTCTTAACTGATGGGTTTTCTAACCACTTCCAAAACCTGCTGAGCTCAATGAAAATGCTAAGGGGCCTCAAATTCATGCTGTCCGTGCTTTGGAAACTTTGACCAGTTTATGAATTAAAAATGCTTTACTCAAATGCTCTTGATGGTAAAGCAGGCAAAGGGACAGAGAATTTGGTTGGGGTTTAATGCAGTTTTATTAAAATATTCCTTATTAAAAACGCTGTGTAAGCATTTCCCAAATCCCCATAATATTTACTCTCTATCTAACTGTATCTATTTGAGGAACAATCCATGTGTTTGAGCTGGGTCATTGGAATCTCCTTCCTTTCTGATGTAGGACTGGCTCTCTTCCACAAAGCTGGATCTCACAGGTCAGGGTGCATCTTCTCCTGGATCTTCTTGGGTTCTTCTGCCATGAGTCTTGCTGTAAGTCTTTATTAACTGTGCATTTTCACAATGTACATTTTTATACCTGTTGCCCTGGACCTTCCTGAACGTTCTGTGGCCTTTGACCCATGAGATCACGAGTGGGGTTCAAGCACCCAATGAGTTCACACAAACACCTTTCACTGTTACCATACTGAGGAGGTATCTCGTGCACACCTTCAGGCAGCTTGACACTTCTCTAATACACAGCTCCTGGGCTGATTGTCACTGGTTACTATGAACCATTGTGACCTCCTTGATTTTGGTTTCTATTGTCCTCTGTAGCCAATAGCCTCAGGTTGCTGTTTTGTTCAATTTGGCAAATTTTCTGTCAGGATTTCCCTGCCAGTGCGTCAATTTGGAATGTCCAATTTTGGGCCCGTTGTTACTTGACCACACGCAGATATCACTTAGAACTGCCAATAACAAAACTGACATGTTAGGATATAAATATGGGGGTGGAACGTATATCCAGCCCACCTACTGGAAGTTTGTGTAGAGCACTTTTTGAGGGGGATCTTCAAATTCCTGGCCCCACAGCCTCCATTTTGCCAATTCTTGTACTCATTCCTATTTTTAGACACAACGCTCTGGCCTGGTATAATTTTCATTAGCAAGTGAACTGGCAATTTATTTTTCTGTGTCAGGAGGGGCAGGTACCCTATCCTGATAAATACTGCAATGCCAACTCTCCCATTCTCCCACAGCCTTTTCCCCCTTGCCTTACCAGTTTATCTCCCTCACAGGCCCCTCCAACTTCTTTCTGAAATAATTGATTGTCTCTGCTTCTATCACCCTCATTGGCACAAGTTTCAGGTTATTACCATTCACTCTAAAAAAGGGTTCTTCATCATATCACCGTGGACCCATTCCCTCATCTTTTAAATCTGAGATCCCTGGTCCTTAGGTGATCAACTAATGAAAACAACTTGTCTTTGTCTTCCGTGACAACCTGCTCAAAATCTTCTTTATTTGTATCAAATCTCAAGAAGCTATAGACTCATAGAGCTGTACAGCATAGAAATAGCCCCTTCAATCCAATTGTCCATGCTGACCAGATATCCAAAATTAATCTAGTCCCATTTGCCAGCATTTGGTCCATATCCATTTAA
Source organism: Stegostoma tigrinum (assembly GCF_030684315.1). Lineage (NCBI taxonomy): Eukaryota > Metazoa > Chordata > Chondrichthyes > Orectolobiformes > Stegostomatidae > Stegostoma > Stegostoma tigrinum. Next base: position 27,500,700 of record NC_081369.1, read on the forward strand.
ACCCTTTTTATTCATGCATCAATCCAAATGCCTTTTGGTCATTATACCAGCATCCACCACCTCCTCTGGCAGCTCATTCCATACACATACCACTCTCTGTGTGAAAATGTTGCTCCTTAGGTCCCTTTTCAATCTTTCTCCTTGTACCTTAAACGTATGCCCTCTAGCACTGGACTCCCCTGCCCCAAGCAACAGACCTTGACTGTTCACTCTATCCATGCGCTTCATGGTTTTATAAACTTCTACAAGGTCACCCCTCAGCCTCCAACCCTCCGGAGAAAATAGTCCCAGCCTATTGAGCTTCTCCCTGTAGGCTAAACTGTCCAACTCCAGCAACCTACTTTGGAGCAAGCAATGGGCTGAAGTTACCAGCTGCTGGCTCTGACTCCCATGCTGAAAATTCTCAATACCTGGTTTGTTCTATGTGTTTCATCAGAATGGAAGCTGAATATTAGTGAAGCAAGTTTTGGTAAAATAAGGCAATTAACTAGCTATAATTGTCTTATTTGGCAACTCGGTATGGCCTATCAAGAAATTTACCATTATACGAGGCAAAAGCATAAAAGGTAAAATGATATGAACCTAATGTTGAGATAGACGTTGCTGGATTTTTTGCCCATTTGTGCCACAAAATTAACCATAGTCCACATCTGTCAGGTCCTCATAAGATGTTGTCCATAGTGTGGAACACTGATCCCATCACCAATAAAAATTATGAAATGCAATCCAAGTAAAGTAGTAACAATAAAATGTTTCTTTTTCTATGTGTTCATTTTGATGCTTGTTTGAAGTCTTTATTTCAAAAAAAAACCACATGGATCAATAATTCAAAAACATTTGATATCTTTTCATTTTAGTACCACAAAATCTGTACTATTCACGTATGGAAATGTATTTTATCATAGTAAGTCAACATTTTGTACTTCAGTTAAAAGTGTATGATGCCAAGAAAATCAATAACAATACTTATTACACAGAATTCAATGCAGCTTGAGCTAGACTACTATTGCCTGCAATAGTAATCGCAGGGACACTAGTTTTATCTAGCCAGGAAAGCATGTAGTTCTCTCAAGGTGCTGTTGGTTTTAAGGCCTCTAGTTCCTTTGGATCATATTTCTTTTTAAAGAGATGTCTTTTTCCTTAGTCAACATAATATCATTTTACGGTAAAAGTCTCGAGTAATTTCCTCTTTTTTACAAGCAAAAGGAAGACTTCTGTGCAAGAAGAGGATGGAAAGAGGATGTCCTGTCTCTTCAGATAAAAGAAAGGAGTGATTTTTGTTCCATTCAAAGAATTGCTTCCTTTAAATGGAGCACATCAGGTTTGGCAGCTCTAAGGCTGTGGATTCTTTGCTGTTGCATGTCAAATCAGACACTGATAGCAGACAGTTCTTGATGTGTTCATTGAAACTGTACATTCTGTCAGAGCGTCAGAAAGAAAAGAAGAAGATGAATATGAAAAGAAGACCATTAGAGACCATCACATTTTGGAATGTCAATATTCTGACACATCTGCCAGAAATGGGATTTTGGCAGGTTCAGCAATTTGCACATGAACTAGTAGTGTATCATTGTCTTCCTTTTCAAAAGCAGAATTGTAATACTTTGCATGAACTATTTAAGTTCCTTAAAAATTACATATACAAAGACTGAATAACTCAGAATTGCAATATCTCTAGTCCTGAGATACATCATCAGGTATATCTCCCCTTTCACCTACAAAGGCACAAAGCTTACAGCTATTCAAAACAAAAATCACAATTTTACAAGACCATAAACAGACAAAGTTGTGCATCAACTGCCTTTCCCTAGAGGCTTGTGCAGTACAGCCAAAGCTTTGGTATGAAATAAAGCAAGCAATGCAAATAAAGTAGGTATTTGAAAATTTGGGATGAAAATATTAAATAATTTTATGTTTTATAGTTAGAATTAATTATTGTAAACAGAGTGTTTGAGGGTTTATGAAACAAAGAAATGCATAACACAAAAATACAAAAGCTGAAAATAAAGTACTGTAGTTTCATAGGAAACAAATACAACACATTGTACTCATCAATGAAATATCAGCCATTTAGAAGCATAATCTGAGGTACAAAGCAGTTGCATATTTGTTCTAGAAGGCAGATCGATTTGTAGATTCATAAGCACCTTTACTGAAGCCCAAAGATTTGTGACAGGCTGTCTCAGCAGTCCATGATTATTTTCAAAATGAACCTTTAGAATTTTAATTCAAATGATGGCGATCCTTAACTCACCTGCTACAAAATCAGTTAAAAAATTAAAAATAAAATGTGTGCACCTTAAGTCACATTTTAAATTGTGATGACACTGAAACATCTAGAACAACACAGGTCTGGTGTCCATGGTGTAGAGTTTGGGCTCATGTTCAAGCCAGAGTATTCCAACTGAATAAAAAAGGATGAGAGAACTAAGTAGCTTATAGTGTTGATTCTTAGTTGCTGGACTGAAAACCATTCAGATGTATGGCCAAAGAATGTCAGTGATGAGTGGAGAACCCTTAGAGATATTAATTCTTCTAGCCTGAAACAAAAGAAGTCATGTGGTAATTTTACCTGCCCAGAGAGCACAGTTCAATCCAGAACTAATTACTGTATAAAAATACTACTTCTGCCCTCAGCCATCTCTGTCACAGAAGTGTTTCTATAATGAGACATGAGTATTGTGTTGTATTGCTAGTCATCCTTTTTGTTCTCTGGTCTGTCAGACATGTCAAAATGGAGCTGGATTAAATTTTTAAAAAATTATCATTACTCTATCATCACCAAAAGGGCAAACAATGTTAAAATTCAACAAACAACATCCAATAAGCTCAAAATTAAACAGTATGCACATTCTGCCCTCCCACCTTGAGGGAGAACTCCAGTTCCCTTAATGAGTTATCTTTTGTTGACATAAACAAGGTTTAAATGTCCTTCATTTTATGACCCTTGCGCTCTTCAAGAATTATTTTTCTCTACACTAGACTTTGGAGGCCACGTGAATGCTTTCTACTAAATCAGAAAATTGTGTATGTCTGTGTGAGATGCAAAGAACCAGATTCAGAATTGTCTAAGCCTGTGTCAAAGGGGCCTCTTCCAGCAGTGGGCAATGTACTCGAAACTTTAACTCTGTGCTCAATGCCTCATGGGACCATTTGCCAGGCCTCAACAGTCATGCATTCTCTCAATTATATGCCCCTCTGCACTAACCAGACGTTCCTGAAGAGCTACGTGTTCTATAAATTAATCTGTAAGCCAACATCATATGCATAAAAGAAAATCAAAGTTGCAACTAAGTGCTCCACAGCCGGTTAATGCAGCCTGTTTGAGGTGCATTTGCAATTTAAAAAATAATGTTCCTCAAAATATATTGTAATAAATAAGTCAGGATTTTTTAATACAATTATTCATTCATGGGATATGGGTGTCACTTATTAGGTCAGCATTTGTTGTCCATCTACAATTAGAGGCACCAAGAAGGTGTTAGCGAGCCATTTTTTTGAATTACTGCAGTCCGTCTGGTGTAGATATAACCAGAGAGCTGTCAGGTAGGAAGTCAGGGAGTCATGGAATCACACAGCACAGAAACTGGCTTGCACCTGTACCTGCATCCATCACTTTCTCTGGCAGTTCATTTCACACACAAACCAATCGCTGTGTAAAAAATTTGTCCCTCATGTCCTTCTTAAATCTTTCTTCTTTCAATATAAAAATATGCCCCCAATTTGAATTTCCCTACCTAGAGGATGAAAAACCATTATCATTCACAATTTCAGTGCCCCTCATGGTTTTATAAACTTCAAAAAGATCACCTCTCAACCTCCTTCATTCCAGTGGAAAAGCATCGCAGCCTTTCTAGTCTATTTTTACACCTCAAACTCTCCATTTCCAGTGACATCCTGGTACATCTTTTCTGAACCTTCTCCAGTTTAATAATATCCTTCCGATAACAATGCAACCAGAACAGCGCACAGTACTCCAGAAGAGGCTTCACCAACACCCTGTACAATCTCAGAATGGTATCCCAACTCCTATGCTCAAAGATCTGCACAAGGGAGGTAAGCATGTTAAGCGCCTTCTTAAGCACCATGTGCACCTGTAATGCAAATTTCAAAGAACCATGTTCCTGAACCCCGAGGTGGCTCTGTTCTATAAAACAACCCAAGGTCCTACCTTTAATTGTATAAGTCATTACCTTGTTTGTATTGCCAAAATGCAATACTTCACATTTATACAAATTAAACTCCATTTGTTACTCCTCAGCCGATTGGTCCTATTGATCAAGATCTCTTTGTAATCTCAGATAGCCTACCCACAACACCACCAATTTTGTTGTCATCTGCAAATTTACTAACCATGTCTTCTATACTCTTGTGCAAATCGTTTGAAAAATGATAAATGAGAGCCAAGTGCCAACTTCTGTGAAACATTGCTGGTCACAGGCCTCCAGTCCGATAAACAAATGAAGGAACAGTGATACTGTGCCCTTTTGTCAGCTTCTCTTTCCTTTCTAGATTATAGAGATCATGATTTGGACAGTGCTGTTTGAAGAGCCTCAGTAAGGCATTGCATTGCATCTTCTGGTTGGTAAACACTGCTGTCACTGTGCATGGGTGGTGAAAGAAGTGCGTGTTTCTTGATGTAATATGATTTCCATGAATTCCGAGCATACTTCATAGGATATGATCAATCTTTTCACATACACCTTTGCTGTAATGACACCCAATGCAAACCTTTAATAAAATTTGTAACTTTGGTACATTTCCCAGACTGATATTTGTAGAATTGTACAGTACTTCTTTGTATCTCATCAACCTTAATTATATCTCTCACTGTATAAGGATCCCGCACACAACTTTCATGCTCCAGGTTTGGGTGAAGAAATATATGGTAAGCTATAACCCTGAAATCTTCATTACAATACAAAGATGCCTCCTCAGAAATCTGAGAATTCTGTTTCTTGTGTGCTTTAGATGTTATCTCTGAACATGGAATCCCAATTAAAGATTGCTTTAAAGATAAACACAGGTTCTACCTGTTGGAGAATATGATAACAGAAGTTAAACTTATCGGCTGGTGGACCTGGTTTGTTGGTAAAGCATATGGCATAGCTCTGGCAGTTTTTCAATTTCAGTAAGCTGAAATAATCCTGAATGCTTGCTGATATGGACGTACAACAGACATCCCCAAATAACCACAGCAACTTTTTAAAGTTATTCTGAAGTTATTTATAGATGTCAGAAAGGTCTCTACACAATTCCTTGGGGAACTCAAGACATCTTCATGAAAGGATCATTCCCAATCACAGACCACTCTTTCTCTTCTGTTGTTAGTGAAGTGCTGGATCTACTTTAATCATGTTGCCTTGTTTCAAAAGCAGTGACATTTGGACAAGATCTTTTCATAGGAAACTTTGAGGCTTTCGAAGGAAATAGTATTACAATGTGAATACTTCCAAGCTTGGGGTAGTGTGCAAATTTTCCCCGGAAGCTGTCAAAACACTCAAGAAAATTTAATCATGATAGCAACCAATCATAAAATGCCACCCTGTTAGAAGAATGGACAGAATCAGCAAGGAACTGCCCTTTCAATCATAGGCCAAGCCTCTTCTGTATTTCTTACTGAAAATCAATCATCAGTAAAGTGGTTCACATAAATCTCTATTGTGTGTTGTGATATCGAAAGCACTTACTTCTCCTTCCTTTTATTTCTTTTTTCCTGGCCGACCAGAAGCACTTAGGATTCTCCTTAATAGAGGTTGTAAGATAATCAAAAAGACAATCTTTCCTTGTTTTACTGAGAGCTCCTTTTAAGTTCCTCTGACAGGGTATCTAAGGTGTAAGTGTTCATCAGCTGTCACTCATTCTGGAATTGAATTGAAAACATTGATGTTAAATCCATTAGCACCTGTTTTCAGGAGTGGGCCAACTTCTATGGCTTTCTACCTTGGCAGTGAATATTAATCAAACACCCTGATGTATATACTAAGCAGGTCTTGCCAATTGTTGCTGGCTGAGACATTGGTGAGGATGCTGTGCTGCGCTGTGCAGGCTGTGATTAGTTTTTATGAATTTAGCAAACTTGTCCTGAAACAGGTGCAGGACATCCCTGGTTCAATATTGAAATGGTTTTGGGTAGCCACCAGGGCCACTAAAGTAAATAGTCATCATGAATATTGCAGTGCCAAATACAAAAGAATAAAAACAGTTCAGTGCAATGCTAGACTCCTTTTCATTGCACCCACTGATATTAAATCTGGAACATCCCTGCCCTGTGTGATTTGGTTCTATGTTAGACAGTGCATTAACCACACAACTACTACGAACAGTATCAGATTAATAATGTTTCTAGACTAGTAACCCACATCCTCCTGACTAATGCTGTAGTAAAATAATTTCAAATTCCACCATGGCATCTGGGGAAATATAAATTCAGTTAATTATTAAAACTGGAATGAAGTATGATTCTGAATAATGATCATGAAACCTATTTTGTTCACAAATGTTTTTCAGGAAAAAACATCTGCTATCTTAACCCATTGTGGTCTACATGTGATTCCATCCACACAACAATGTGGTTCACCCCTAACTGTCTCCAAAATGGCCTAATAAGCCACTCAGCCCCATCAAACTACAACAGAAATATCAAATTGGAATAAAGGCAGACAGATCACTTCACATCCTCAAAAGGTACATCCCCCATGATGGCCTCCTCACCAATGTTTCGAGACTGGTGCCAAAATTGTGAGAGATGTCCCACAGACTTGTCAAGCAAATAGTCTAACATTGTCACGCTCACAAAGACATGTTAGAGCATAGACAACACCATCACCATTCCTGGGAATGCCCTACTCCATCGACATGACAAATCAATAGAGATTTTCCCACAATGATATACAGTCAGGAGGCAGATACACCGGGAGATCTCGATTTTGACCCCAAAGCCCATGAGGTTCTCATGGCATCAAGTCACCCATAAGCCAGAAAACATTCTGCTGGTTATGATCAACCGCACGCCATCAATTGATGAACTCCTCCATGCACAATGTTCAGCACCATTTGTACTCGTCAAACACTGAAGCAGCCCATGTTCACATGCAACAAGATACGGACAATATCCAGGTTTGAGCTGACAAGTGGCAAGTGACATTCACGCCACACAAATGCCAGGCTATGATCATCACCAATAAGAGACAATCTCTGGATGTGAGTTTGCACGCTGAGCTGGAAGGTTAGTTTTCAGACGTTTCGTCACCATTCCAGGTAACATCATCAGTGAGCCTCCGGTGAAGCGCTGGTGTTATGTCCCGCTTTCTATTTATCTGTTTAGGTTTCCTTGGGTTGGTGATGTCATTTCCTGTTCTTTTTCTCAGAGGATGGTAGATTGGCTCCAAATCAATGTGTTTGTTAATGGAGTTCCAGTTGGAATGCCATGCTTCTAGGAATTCTCGTGCGTGTGTCTGTTTGGCTTGTCCTAGGATGGATGTGTTGTCCCAATCAAAGTGGTGTCCTTCCTCATCTGTATGAAGGGTACTAGTGATAGTGGGTCATGTTGTTTAGTGGCTAGTTGATGTTCATGTATCCTGGTGGCTAGCTTTCTGCCAGTTTGTCCAAGGTAGTGTTTGTCACAGTTCTTGCAAGGTATTTTGTAAATGACGTTCGTTTTGCTTGTTGTCTGTATAGGGTCTTTTAAGTTCATTAGCTGCTGTCTTAGTGTGTTGGTGGGTTTGTGGGCTACCATGATTCCAAGAGGTCCGAGTAGTCTGGCAGTCATTTCAGAAATGTCTTTGATGTGGGGGAGAGTGGTTATGGTTTTTGGGCCCGTTTTGTCTGTTTGTTTGGGTTTGTTGCTGAGAAATCGGTGGACTGTGTTCATTGGGTACCAGTTCTTTTTGAATACGCTGTATAGGTGATTTTCTAAGAAACAGGTACCCAATGAACACAGTCCACCGATTTCTCAGCAACAAACCCAAACAAACAGACAAAACGGGCCCAAAAACCATAACCACTCTCCCCTACATCAAAGACATTTCTGAAATGACTGCCAGACTACTCGGACCTCTTGGCATCAGGGTAGCCCACAAACCCACCAACACACTGAAACAGCAGCTAATGAACTTAAAAGACCCTATACAGACAACAAGCAAAACGAACGTCATTTACAAAATACCTTGCAAGAACTGTGACAAACACTACCTTGGACAAACTGGCAGAAAGCTAGCCACCAGGATACATGAACATCAACTAGCCACTAAACAACATGACCCACTATCACTAGTACCCTTCATACAGATGAGGAAGGACATCACTTTGATTGGGACAACACATCCATCCTAGGACAAGCCAAACAGACACACGCACGAGAATTCCTAGAAGCATGGCATTCCAACCGGAACTCCATTAACAAACAAATCAATTTGCTCTCAGATGAAGGGTCTAGGCCTGAAACGTCAGCTTTTGTGCTCCTGAGGTGCTGCTTGGCCTGCTGTGTTCATCCAGCCTCACATTTTATTATCTCGATTAACAAGCACATTGATTTGGAGCCAATCTACCATCCTCTGAGAAGAACAGGAAATGACATCATCGACGCAGGAAATTACATCACCAACCCAAGGAAACCTAAACAGATAAATAAAAAGCGGGACATAATACCAGCGCTTCACCGGAGGCTCACTGATGATGTTACCTAGAATGGTGACGAAACGTCTGAAAACTAACCTTCCAGCTCAGCGAGCAAACTCACATCCAGAAACTCAACCTGAGCTACAAATCTTCTCAAAACTCGCCAGAGACAATCTAACTACCATCCCTTGACATTTAATGGTGTTACCACCTCTGAATCCCCCACAAATAACATCCTGGGGGTTACCATTTGATCAGAAACTCAACTGGACTCACCACATTAACGGAGTGGCTATAAGAGCAAGCCAGAAGCTAGGAATACTATGGCAAATAACTCACCTCCAGTCTCCTCAAAGCCTATCTGCCATCTACAAGGCACAAATAAGGAGTGTGATGGAACAGTCCCCACTTGCCTGGGTGGGTGCAACCCCAACAACACTCTAGAAGCTTGACACCATCCAGGAAAAAGCAGCCTGCTTGATTGGCACTACATCCACAAGCATTCACTCCCTCCACCACCAACACTCCGTAACAGTAATCTGTGCTAGCTATGAGGTGCACTGCAGAAATTCACCAAAGACCCTCAGGCAGCACCTTCCAAACCACGATCACTTTCATCTAGAAGGACTGGGGCATCAGATATATGGGAAACCATCACCTCCAAGTTCCCCTCCAAGACACTCAACATCCTGACTTGGAAATATATCGCCGTTACTTCACTGTTGCTGGGTTAAAATCCTGGAATTCTCTCCCTAATAGCACTGTGGGTCAATCCACAGCAGGAGGACTGCAGCAGCTCAAGAAGCCAGCTCACCACCACCTTCTCAAGGGCAACTAGAGATGGGCAAGAAATGCTAGCCAGCCAGACACACACATCCCACAAATGAATAGAAAAAAGCTTATATATTTCTAGGAAGCAACACTGAGAATGGCAATGGCACAGAATGTGCTTTGACTGGGAGTCTTCAATTTCCATTATCAAGAGTGATTCAGCGGCAATATCACTGACTGAACTGGCTAAGTCCTGACAGGTCAGGCCTACAAAAAGAGAGAACCAACAAGATAGACAAACCTACCTCACAAATTTACCCTTTGCAACTGCATCTGTCCATGATAATATTGATAGGAGTAATCACTGCACAATCGTTATGGAGATGAAGTTGTAGCTGCCCATTAAAGATGTATGCCATTATGTTGAATGACACTTCGACACTTCCACAATACTAAATGGGATAGGTATGAGTAGGTGTAGCTGCTTAAAGATAGACATCCCTGAGACATGGGGGGCTATGAAGAGCAACAAAATTATTTTCAACCAAAATGTGTAACCCATGGCCCGGCAAATTTCCATCTCTCACAGTTACAGCATGCCAGAGGGCCAATGCTGATTCAGTGTGGAGTGTAGAAGAACATGTCAGGAGCATAATTAAAGTTGAAGTGCCTGGTGAAGCTACAGCAGAAAACCGCACAATGGAAGCAATATGCAACTGACACAATTAACTGATGCCATGACTGATAGAACAGATCAAAGCTCTGTATTCTTGCTGTACCCAGTCATGGAGGGTAATGGATAATTAAACAACTAAACAGATGACATGGCTCCAAAAACATGCTCAGTCTCTATGCTTGGGAGCCCAGCATGTCAGTAGGAAAGAAAATATTGAAGCATTTGTAACCAACTTCAGCAAGAGGTGCCAAGTGAATAATTGACCTCTACCTTAGGTCCCCAGCGTCACAGATGCTAGACTTCAGACGATTTGAATTACTGAATATTATATCAAGAAACAGCCAAAAGTACTGGATATAAAAAAGTTTATGGATCTTGATCACTTCCACATTAACATTAATAGTACTGAACACTTATGCTCCAGAATTAGGTATGCCATTCACCAACCAATATAGCTCTATCACTGGCAGCTACCTACCAACATGGAAAATTGCCCACATATGTCCTGCCCAAATAAAAGGACAGGACAAAAGCTGGCCAATTACCACCTTATCAGTCTACTTGGCATCATTAACAAAGTAATGGAAGGTGGCTCCAAGTGCTATCAGGTAGCACTTCCTCAGTAACTACTTGCTCACAGCTGCCTTATTTAGGTTCCTCAACTCTAGTACCTCTCTCCATTGAAACGTGAAGCCACAGAGCCACAGTCTAACTCATCTTGCCTTCCTTTGCTTGTAAAGACACTGATCAACTCAGCACAGGGTTTCTGACACCACTCAGATACAGATAGTTGGTGTACTGGTATTGCTTGCCATGTTCTCTGCTGTAACCTTGAAAGATTCCCATCATGGTAATATTAAGAGTGATAGTGACCTTTCCAATGACTGCCAGCACAATCATCACCCTGCTGTGAAGTTGCAAGTCCTGTTAAAGGAGGAGATACCGTTATGTGACCACCTTCTCAGTTATATTGCTTGTGGCTGAGCTGGGAGTAATGGAAATGTTTGCTGTGGAGGGCCCTTTTCTTCATCCCTCTATAAAGAGCTTCCACTTTCTAAAACCTTTACATTACAGATCCAGAGATACAGGAACTGCAGCCTTTGTGGGGACAGGTCACTAAATCCTTAAACCTCAACCATTCCCCAACCCCCAGCCACTAAATGTATTAATGTATTAACACTCTGGGCAAAATCCAGCTAGTTACAACCACAACTCTGAAAACACTCCACAGTACATGCATACATTTTCCAGTAGAAGAAGTCTAATGCACCTCAGCTGCAAGTTAGAACCATAGGGAGATGGATGATCCTCAGGCAACTGAACATGTAAATAAGAGAATAACATAAGAATTCCATAAACTTGCGTGGTGCAAGTTGCAAAGATGTGAAATGAATCAGCCTGAACAAAATCAGACACCATAACCTGCCAACAAGACCTTCCAGGGTTTGCAAGGCAAACCTGCACATGGCCAATCAAAGGATGGGGGACAGACCAATTTTTGATTTCAGAACTTCCATTACCCCAGCACCACTGGTGCTACTTAGTCCCATTTCATGGTTGAAAGGCTTCAAATAGGTTTGTGTGGCACCTGCAGCTTTAAAGATTCACACATTTAATCTATTTCAAAGATAGAATAGATGAAAAATTGCCACTTTTTAGTTGCTTTTTTCACAATGTCAGGCTCGCTGAAACAGCGAGCAGCTTGAAATTTGGCTTTCAAATAGCTTTAGGGCCAACAGAAGGGAAAATCAAATGTAAATTCTTAAGCACCAGACAGAAGGGCTCCTCCAACAAAGGCTCTAGGTCTCTTAACAGAAATGAGATGCATTACTCATAAAAAAAGCTGGGTGACATTTTGAAATGTGAAGGCACCCATTACAGTGGCTTTAATGAATCAAGAACTTATAACTTCTCCCAAACCCAAATCTACCTTCAGGCTATTTCAGACAACAGACCCTTTATCCTCCAACAAACATCAAAACATTGATGAAAAGCCAAGAAAAATCAGGCAGATTGCCAGAAGTAAAAAATGTAAATATAAGATATATAAAATCCATTTCTACTAAGTGCTGTGTAGTTATAGTAGGTTGAAGTAGAACAGAATTTATGAAATATTCAAGCCAAGCTCACAAAAATGCACTTAATTATATTACCTTGCCTTGTTAAGGATCTAATGTTAGAGAAACATATCTATCTCACAGACGAACAAAATGTTAACCAGATTGTAGGAATGGACAAATTACAAATTTATGATTTATGGAAATATGATTTTGCAAACAGCTTTGGAAAACTAACAGAAGACAACAGTGCACCTGCAATAATGACCTTTTCAAAATTAGAAAGCCTTTTACCAAATGATGTTGGAGAGATTGGTACACCAGCTGTCGAGTGTGCAGTTACTAAAGAGAATGCCTGAGGGCGGCCATAGCAAAAACTGATTTACTGAATAGACACAGTGCTCAGTAATAAGCGCAGGAATGGAGTGAACTGAATATGTTTTTGATAAGGAAAAGGCCAATCCATCCCCTAACATGCAAAGATAGCAGAGACCATGTGTGACACAACATTTATGACTGGTAGAAAATGTAGAATAGTGGGTACACTTTGTAGAAAAGCATAAAGGGATATCGTGAATATGGCTGTAAAGTGGCAAAATGAAAAATCTATAAACAAGAATAATATGAAAAAGATTTATTGAAAGTACTTGAAAATTATTTGTATTAATGAGAATGTTACAAGTAAGGTAAAAGGGAAAATAGCAAGTTATGTTATTGTCACAGTGTAGATGTCATGATGAGAGAAGAAGAATACTAAAGGAAGGAATGTCTGTAGACAAATCAACCATCTCAATCCATGGTGTTTTAGTGTTAAAGAATAGCATTGATACAGGAAAGGAGATAACACACAGGGCAACAACACTCACATCTTCAGCTCTGTGCAAAGCAGTGGTTGACAAATGTCATTAACAGATCCTATCCTGTGTTACATAGCTTCTTCATTCAATAGTACAATTGTTTAGACAATTTTTGCTTCTGTTCTTGCTGAGGCTCCTCAATAATCAGCAGACTTATTATTCTGATTGAGGTATATTGTCTCCAAGGTTTTCTCGAGCAAGCCTGCTTGATTGCATGTCAGCAAATCAGATGTCATGTAAGACTCAGTGATAACATACTTGTCTCTGACTCGGAAGGTTATAGATTCAAGTTGGACTGCAGGGATTTGAGCACATAGTCAGCATCTTTAAAATTTATTCATGGCACGTGAGCCTCACATGCTGGGCCACTTACTATTCATCCCCAGTTGCGCTTGGTAAGACGATGGTGAACTGCCTTACTGAACCACTGCAGTTCATTTGATGTAGGTAGACAGACAATGATATAGGGAGGGTATTCCAGGGTGGTGACCAGCAACAATGAAAGAATGGCAATATATTTCCTAGCCTGAAGGGTGAGGGACTTGCAGATAAACTGGCAGATGGTGACATTCTCATAAATCTCTACAATTATCTTTCTCGTTTGTGAAGGTCCTAGATTTGGGTGGTGCTGTTGAAGGAACTTAGGGAGTTATCTATCAGAAAATCATTCTCTAATTGGATAGAGTAAATGTGGATAAATGGAGGTGAAACCATGTTTGACAAACCTAATAGATTTTTTAAGGAAATGTTACTCGAAGTGTTAATAAGGGGGACCCAAAAGGAACAAAGTATAAAGCTGGATGAACACAGCAGGCCAAGCAACATCTTAGGAGCACAAAAGCTGATGTTTCAGACGTAGACCCTTCATCTAGGCCCAAAACATCAGCTTTTGTGCTCCTAGAATGCTGCTTGGCCTGCTGTGTTCATCCAGCTCTGCACTTTGTTATCTCGGATTCTCCAGCATCTGCATTTCCTATTATCTTGGACCCAATAGTAGATGTATTTGGATTTTTAGAAGACTTTTGATAAACTCCCTCACAGAATGTTGGCAGACAAAATTAAAGTGCATGGGATGGGGTATAATAAACTAGAACAGAGGCAGAAAACAGAGAACAGCAATAAATGGCTCATTCACAAGGTGACAGGCTGTGACCAGTTGGGTGCCACAAGGATCAGTACTTGGACTGCAGCTTTTCACAACCTATATCAATGATTTGAGAAAGGGGCCAATTTATGATATTTCCAAGTTCAACAAAGACAATGGAAAGAAAATTTGGGGGACTTAGATTTGAGTGAGTGGATAAGAGCATAGCAGATGGAATGTACTGGTGACAACTGTGAGGTTACATCCTTTGGTAAGAACAGTGAAGATGCAGAGTATTCCTTAAGTGGCACTAGACTGGAAAGTGTTGCCCAATGGGACATAGGCATCCTTGCTCATAAATCATTGGAAGTCAGTATGCAGGTGCATCAAGCAACCTAGGAGCCAACTGGTATGTCAGCCTTTATTGCACAAGGAATTACATACAGGAGCAAATAAATCTTGTGTCAGTTGTATAGAGCACTGGGTGGAGTTTTCCATGCAGTTCTGTCCCCTTGCCATACAGGGAGATACATCAGTGGTTCAATGACATTACCCTTCCTCTTCTCTAATGGCTCAGAAATGGCACCGATATCTGAAGGGTGAAAAGTGTTGGTGGATCAAAAAGGAGCTGGATTAGCACCCAACCAGCATATTGAGTTGTGAAACAGCATTATCACTACACCAGACAGATATCTTGCTGCCTCATTTTGTTTTTGAAACAATGTATAACACTATACAACCATTTTAGTTCAGAATGAATTCTTTCCAAAATGATACAAGGAGGAAGCTGACTTGTACTGTCATTCTTCTAGACATTTGACAGTGGTGCCAGGTGAAAATTTTGGATATGTAAGTAGCAGTATCTGTGTTAGTATAAAGCTGCCTACATAGGCAGTTATTGGCAAATTCAATATCTTACAGGAACGATGGTACTTTGTTTTCACTTCATTTGGTCGTAAAATAAATGTTTCTGATATGCATCAAATTTTTAAATCTAACACCTAAAATCAGGATTACAAAACACCTATTTACCAAGCTATAGGATCCGAGATATTTTGTAAATATGTTCAGTTCACACTTTGACACCAGTGCATGCTAAATTGATTAGGGTACTTTAAGGTATGAGTCTACAAATAGCTAACCCTTTTGCCTTTGTCATGGGAGTTTCAAGTCTCTTTCCCGTTCTCAACCTTGAATGTTCAGTTAATTTCCTCCAAATGAATGCAGCTGAATCAGGAGAGTTCTAAAGGAATTATTGCAGATTGCTACAATAACATAATTTCAAACATGGAGTCAAGAGTAGTCTTCCCCCAACTTCTGATCACTACCAGCTTCCCACTATTCAGAGCGGAGATACCATGTCCTCAAACATAAATAGTGCAGAGATGCCATTTGTTTGTTGCAATAGAGTCAACCTGAAATGTTTGTTCACTTGGTATGCTACTAGATAGAACCAAACTGCATTTATAAATAAAATATATTTTTGGAATTTAAAGAAAAAATGGTGTGGCAGTACATGAGTTGCAAGCCCACAACAGGAGATTCAATTTTACATGTTCTTCCTGCATTTTAATTTGCTACACAGCCTAAGTTCACCAGGTTTATGGCTTTATTGAAACATAAAAAATAACTTTCTGACAGTGGAGTGGATTGCTCTTCAATTTCAAAGAACTGAAGAAAAGCAAGTGTCTCAATTGCAAGAAACTATTACATCAGAATGGAGAATGACTCTCAATGCATGTCTCTCAGTAAGTAAGCACAGTCAGTTTTGGGGCTTTTTGAAAATCACTCAAGAAATATGAGCATAACACATCACCAATCCTGAATTTTTCTTGAAAAAATGACAGTGAACTGTCTTGTTGAACTGTTGTAGCCTGGTTGTTATAAGTACAGTCAAAGTGCTTTAGGGAGGGCTTTATAATTTTGACCCAGGATAATGAATGTGTTTTCAAACAATTTAAATCAGGATGGTGAGTGAATTCAGCAGCAACTTGCAGGTGCTGTATTTCAACGCAACATTTGCCCTTGTTCTTGTAGGTAGTAGCGATTGCAAGTTTAGACTGTACCTCTAAAGTAATAAAAGGCTTGTCTCCACAAGGCCCAACATGTTTTCTCACACTATCATCCTAAAAACAACTCATCAACTACCTAACTTGCCCCTCTGCTGTCCCCTCAACTGATGCTCAGCTGATTCCACACTTGCCATAGCCAGAAGAACTGACCAGATATTCCAGAATAAACTGGCTTTCCTGGCACAAACATCAACTTTAATCCTCAGCCAAATACCAAGCCAAACATTAATATTCTGGACTTGTCATTTACTGGCAATGAAATGAAACAGTAACAACAAGCAAATACTACTCAGAGTCATAGTTGGCATGGCTGACACTGGCACAATGCAGGCTCAACATTCTCGCCCCAGTCACAACCCAAACACCAGGCCATACAATCTACCTGTCAATAACTACGTTCAATCAACCACACTTTCTCTAAGTCACTGCTACTCTGTCCCTCTGCCTACTGCATGCCAATATTTTGTTGACCAGTTGTGGATGGTTACAAACAGTAAAGCTCTCAAACATCAGCAAGGAGATTTTATTTACAATCAGGAAAAGTGAAATCAAACAATATGATAGAGGCTGCACTTCACCCCCTACAATACAAACCAAATGCTGAAATGGTGATGCACAATTATTTAACATTCCATGATTGTCTGCAGCGCCCAGCTCTCATCTACTGAACCCAAGTGACAGTCAGCTCCTGGTTTGTAACACCCGACACAGCTCAGCTCTGCCATGCATAAGGAGGGTGTCTTCCTCCCCAGTGTTCTCATCCTCCTTCTCTGAAGGCTGCTTCCATCCTCCAGTTCTTCAGCATTTAGGACATCTCCTCATTGCTTGCTCCCCTTATGCAGAACACTGCATGCCAGGATGATGTGGCGCGTTCTGCCCAGACTGTGCTGGTGGGATCTCCCCTTGCAGACTTCTTACGATTTTCCCAGGTCTCTCACTATAGCCCACATCAATCAAGCCCCTTTAAGATTCCACCCACTCTCATTGAATTCAATAACTTTCTTGTAATTATCTGAACAAACTGTTACTCTTTTTAGCATTTTTAGTCTGACCTACCATAAACATGAGATATTGATGTCCGTGGTTTGGACACTGTAATCGGTTTATGTATCGAAAACACTTCATCCAAGTGCTCTTGTTGGTCAGACAGACAGGGGGGGTCAGAATTTGGTTCGCTGTTCAAATCAATTTTACAAACAAAATATACTTTATTAAAATGCTGTGAGCATTTAACAAATTCCTACAATATTTACTCTCTAGCTAGCTTTATCCGTCTGAGAAAGGATATTACCTGCAAAGGGCTGGGCTGTTGGAATCTCCTTCTTCTCAGATTGTAGGGTTGGCTGTCTTCCATGAATGTGGCTCTTACAGGTCAGGACAGATCTTCTCCCTTCCTCTCCCTCCCTCCCTCTGCCTCTCTCTCTCTGTCTCTATTTCTCTCCCTCTCTCTCTCTCTCTCTCTCTCGCCCTCGCTCCATCTCTAATTCTCTTTCCAGGTGGTTGGAATTCCGCTTCTGGGCCAGGTCAAGGCTTCTCTCAGTCCTCACTCGGTCTTCATGTGATTTTCACTAAGTCTTCATTGAGAGTCTTAACTGAGTGAGTGGCATCTAGGAAAGTGTTCTTATCCCTGCTCATTCCTGACCTTCCAGAATGTTCTGTGGTCTTTGGCCAATGGGGTCATGAGCTGGCTTCAAATCATCCAATGGGTTCAGGCTAACATACTTCATTGTTGCCATGCTGAGAGGTGTAAATGCACATACTCAGGCAGTCAAGATGCTAGAACATCCGAATGACACCCCCAATACACAACCCTTGGGCTGGTTGTAATTGGTTCCTCTTGAATTTTTACGACCTCTTTGATCTCGATTACCACTGCTGTTTGTAGCTGATAGCTGCTGGCTGCTGTTTAGTTGGCCAATTTTTTTCTCAGGCTTGTGGGTCTCCAGCTGTGGGCCAATTTAAGATGTCCAGTTTTGAACTTGTTCACATTGACATTAAAATAAATTACCAATACTAATTCTACAAGATTTTTTTATGTTGCAGTTGCCACACAATGAATTATTTACTTTAAAGTCCTGCAAGTCGTCTGGAAGAGCACAGAAAATAAGTCACCTCAGATAATTTTAGCTCCTTTCTCCTCTAACAGTTAACTTATATTCCTGAACAGGCATATATTTTCTGAATACGAACCAAAAGAACTGCGGATGCTGTAAATCAAGAACAAAAACAAAGTTGCTGGAAAAGCTCTGCAGGTCTGGCAGCATCTGTGAAGGGGAAAACAGAGTTAACGTTTTGGGTCCAGTGACCCTTCCTCGGAACTGCTGAGCTTTTCCAGTAACTTTGTTTTTGTTATATATTTTCTGAATGTATTATCTCAACTTATATTCAGTGTGCTAGTTGGCAGTCTGTTTCATAAGTTGTTCTTCAGTTACATTTCATCATACTTTCTTAGCTTTTAATCACACCTCTAGTTATGGTTAAACATGAGGAACTTCTCCACATTTATCCTTTTGATTGCTTTCAAACCGTAGAAGGAAGCAATGTGGCCCACTGTGTTAGTACTAAATCTTTTCTAGAATAAACCAAGAGCTAATTTCATTGCCACGTGTATTCTCCTCTTGGCTCTGTGTCCTCTTACACTTCAAATATTTATTTACTTTTCATGCTCCAATATGACTTTGGGCTCGAAGACTTTTTCATTTGAAGGGAATTTTGTAGAGTATGTCTTAATTATTAAAGAAGCTTTTCTTTCTTCCAAAGTAACTTTCATTATTAGTGAACCTTCAAATAATTAATTTTGGCTTAATGTGAAATTGGCAGAAATTGTTCACTCAGTTCTATGAAAAGACTGAAAGTAGACCTTTTACTGTACTTTAAAAATGATTTACTACAGACATTTTGAGGAAAATTCACACAAGTACATAGGAAATATCATCAGGATTGTACTATGTGCCCCCTCAATATTCTGCCTCAATGCCACATCCTATAAATATTGAACCTGATAAGCCCCATTAAATCTTGTTTCCCTTAATAAGATTTTGTTTCATTCTTCTAAACTCCAATTCATTCAGAAATTTGTTATAGGTCAACCCATGCATCCTAGTACATGATCTAGAGAACCTTACCGTACTAAGTTAAATGTATGTATATCATTCCTTAAATATGAAACCAAAACATGGTATTCCAGATATGGTGTCACCAGTATATTGTAATAGACTTCCTGTATTCCTCTCTCAATAAAGGCTAACATGCCATTTGCCTTCCTAACTACTTGTTATAGAGTTATAGAAATGTACAGCTCGGAAACAGGCCCTTCAGTCCAACTCTTCGATGCCAACCAGATATTCTAAGTCAATCTAGGCCCATTTGCCAACATTTAGGCAATATTGTTCTAACCCCTTCCTATTCATATACCCATCGAGCTGCCTTTTAAATGTTGGCATTGTACCAGCCTCCAAAACTTCTTCTGTCAGTTCATTGCATACATGCACCACCCTCTGCATGAAAATGTTACCCCTTAAGCCCCTTTTAAATCTTTCTCCTCTCACCTTAAGCCTATGCCCTCTGGTTTTAGACTCACCCCACCCAAGAGGAAAGACCTGGGTTACTCACACTATCCATGCCCCTCATGATTTTATGAACTCCCGTAAGGCCCCAGCCTATTTGGCCTCTCGCTACAGCTCAAACCCTCCAATCCTGGCAACATCCTTGTAAATCTTTTCTGAACCCTTTTAAGTTTCATATTATCCTATAGCAGGGTGACCAGAATTACACGCCGTATTCCAGAAGTAGCCTAACCGGTATCCTATGCAGCCACATCATGACCTACTAACTCCTATAGTCAATGCACCGACCAAAATAAATATGCATACCAAACACCTTCTTCCCTATCCTGTCTACCTGGGACCTCTTCCAAGCACCTACGAACTTGCACTTCAAGGTCTCATTGTTCAGCAACTCTCCCCAGGACCTTACCATTATTTGTGTAAGCCCTGCCCTGACTTGTCCTACCAAAATGCGGCACGTCACATTTATCTAAATTAAACTCTACCTGCCACTCCTCAGCCCCTTGGCCCATCTGATCAAGGCCTCATTGTACTCTGGGGTAACCTTCTTCGCTGTACACCACACCTCCAATTTTAGTGTCATCTCCAAACTTTCTAAGCATATCTCCTATGTCCACATCCAAATTATTTATATAAAGCAGTGGACACAGCACCAATCTTTGTGGAACAGTGCTGGCCACAGGCCGACAGACTGAAAAAGAACTCTCCATCACCTCACCTTCAAGCTAGTTCTGTCTCCAAATAGTTAGTTCTCTCCGTATTCCATGTGATCTAACCTGTACCAACATTTTAAATTTCCGTATTCTTTGTACAAGTACACTCAAGTCTCCTTTATATTCAGTTGTTTCATGCTTTTAAAAAATACTTCACTTTCATATTTTTGTATGAATGTGAGTAATTTTACATTTGCCATATCGTAATCCATCTTTTATCTTGTTGCCCATTCATTCGACCTTGTCTATTCTCAGTCTCTTTGTGTCCTCCTCATAGGTTGCATTTCTACTTAACTTTGCATCATCAGTAAAGTTAGATACATACTCTCTGTTTCTTTGTCTAATTCATTGTCATAGATTTTAAATAGCTAAAGTCCTGTCATTGATGCCTGCAGCACTCTAGTCAATTAAAACCTGTCAACTTGAAAACACATCGTTTATTTCTATTCACCATTTTCTGTCCATTAACTATTCCTCCTTTCAAACTGATATATTACTTCCAACTCCATAATCCCTTATCTTACCAATCAACATTTTGTGTGGAAGCTTATTGAATGCCTTTTAGAAGTCCAACTATTTTACATCTTTATCTTCCTACTAGCTACATCCTCAAGGAAAAAAGCCAAACAGCACCTGCGTTTCATAAAACCATGACTTTGCATAATTCATATTATCATTTTTAACTCAATTGGTGGAATATCAAATATGAAAAATAGCAACATTTACCCGATGACTGATAGTTTGTAGCTGCATGTCTTCTCCCTTCCTCCTTTCATGAATAGTGATGTCAATGTGCTAACTTTCAATCCTTAGGGAATGCTCTAGAATCTAAAAATGTTTGGAAAACCATAAACAGTGCACGAACAGTGACAACTTTGAGAACTTTTGGAAGTAGGCCATAAGTCATAGGGATTTGTCAAGCTTCATTCATATTGTTTTCTCCAATACTCTCCTGTTATTACTAATTACCTTAAAGTTTTCACTCTTATTTACTTCTTGGTAATTCTCTATCTTTGGTATGTAATTTATACCTCTTCAGTGAATAAATGCACAAATTATTTGTTTAACATCTCTGTGATTCTCTATGATAATTCCTCATGTGTCTAAAGGGTCATCATTTACTTTTAACTACTCTTCTTGTTATATGCTTGTAAATGTCCTACAACCTGTTGTTTTTTATATTCCTGGCTAGTCTCATATTCTACTATTTTTTCTCTTCTGTCAACTTCGCAGTCTGGTTTTACAAATATCGGATCATAGAAAAACACTCACTCCTAAGGGCATTAAATTGAATAGTTACTGAAATAGTAGACGCATTGCTTTTAATTTTCTGAAAGTTCCTATTGGATTCCAAACAGCAAGCGTGGCGCCCGTATTCAACTGATTGGGAGGCAGAAAGCACAAAATGACAGGCCAGCTATCTTAACATCTTTCGTAGGGAAAATGCTGAAATCTTTTACTAAGAAGGATATAAAGGAGTACTCAGAAAATCACAATGCAATTAGACAGAGTCAACATGGCTTTCTAGAAGGGAAATCATGGTTGGCTAAGTTATTAGAGTTTTTTGAGGAAATGACAACCTCTGTGGATACAGAGGAGAATGTATTGTACAACACAGAAGGCATTTGGCAAGGTGCCATATCAAAGGTTATTATGCAAAAGAAGACCTCACGATGTGCAGGGCAACGTAATAGCACTGGTAGAGGATTGGTTAGCTAAAGAAAACACAACTGTGTCAAAGGTTATCAGGGTTGGGTATGGGATATGGAGGAATGTCAATTTGAGGCCACAAGAAGAGTAGATGTGATTTTATTGAATGGTGGCCTACTTTTGCTCCTAATACATGCATTCTTTTAAGTTAGCATTATCCTTACTTTGATTCATAAGTCACAGATGTAATGCATTTGGTAAACATATTGAATCATTTCTATTCATTAACTGCCATTCCTTTCAGTCTATTTACATCATGAATCTTAGTCAGCTCCTCCTCCCCTCCACTAATATCAATTAAATTGGCTATAAGGTATTTTTATTCAGTGGAGTGTTTAAGTCTCAAATTTAATATTAAATTCAAATATATTGTAACGACTTTTCCCAAAAGTTCTTTTACAACAAAGTTATTAATTAAATCTGCTTCATTGCACCATATCAGATAGAAAATAGTTTAATCCCTAGTTGTTCCACAATCTGTTGTTCCAGAAAGGTGTCATGAAATGATGTACAAACTCATCTTCCAAACTACCTTTGTCAATTTGATTTCTCTAGCCTAAACTCTCGACAGGATAAAGTGTTCAACTGTCTGTTATGAGTAGCCTAAATCCAAAGATTGTGAGTCCAAGCCCCACTCCAGAGACTTGAATATTTAATCTAGATTATCACTTCAATTCAATACCAAAAGATTGCCACTGAGATATTACAGAAATTCATTACAAAATACCCATTGACCATTCCTCTCTATTTCCTATCATCAGCCAATTTTTTGTCCATGCTCTTGCTGTCCCTTTCATACCGTGAGCCATAAACCTGCATGACACTACATCAAATGCCTTCTGTAAATCCATTTACACTATTTCAATAATGTTACCCTCATTAAACTTTTTTAAAAAACTTCAACATGTTCTTTAAACATGATTTCCCCTTTAGAAATTTGTGCTGACTCTTCCTAATCAACCTATCTTTTCTCACTAGTTCCATTCCGAATAATTGTTTCTGAAAGTTTCCCCATCACCAAAAATAAACCGACAGATCGGTTCCCTTGGTGTCCTGGCTACCTTTATACTTCAACCAACACCAAATGCAAATGTATACCCATGAACGTCATTAATATTTGGGTAACTATTTTGCATGGAAATTGGTTGCCACCTTTCACTACTAGCGTTCAAAAGTGCATCATTAACTGTAAAGTGTTTTAAGACAACCCAAGGTTATTAAAGTTACTATATAATGTAATATTGCTTTTCAGAGTATAATTGTTAACCTGATGCATATTTGCAGGATAACAAAGTGTGGAGCTGGATGAACACAGCAGGCCAAGCAGCATCTCAGGAGCACAAAAGCTGACGTTTCGGGCTTAGACCCTTCATCAGAGAGCATATTTGCACATAGCCCTGGTAAGTAGTTTTCTGTTAAATTTTAAAAAAACACAAAATTGACACTTAGATATTTCTAAAATTATTAAGGGAAATGCTTATATTTACAAAACTTTAAATTTGCGCAGTTGGTACTTGTTCTCAGAACTCACAAGTAATAGCATGATTCAGATGAGCAATTTTTCCAGAAAACTACATGTATATTTTCAAAGCAATAAAAATACAAGTTGTGCATAGTAAACATTGATATGGATGGGACATGCAATCACGCTAGTTTAACTGAAGAAATATGTGTTCAGAGTTTCAAAGACAATATTGCCTTTATTATCGCTAAATTCCTGGCTTTGTACTCAATTCTTCAACAGAAAACTTGTGCCTTACTGTTGGCTGAAGTTCTTTGTTATACCTGATCTAATTGAATTTATTGCTTCTTCACAATCCTAATTTTACACAGGAAATCTGTGGTCTTGTCCCAAACTTTCATTTGAGTTTGGACGCATGTTGCTACAAGGTAGCTGTGATATGTAATTGAAGTCTTTAATTAATGAACTGAAAGATCAACAGATTGGGATTCTTTTGAATGGTTCAGCCATTTTTGTATATCTTGCATCAACTGCTGTAGATATTAAAAAAGCAATCAGTATACTGTACTCCAGTATCAGTTCAAGAGTGGGATTTAATGGCCTCCACCCACTATCCTTAGGTGCATTTAGAGGTAATGGGAGTTATTTAATTCACTGAGAGGGTGTATGGTGGGAACTTGCTGCCTTCCCAACTCTGCCCAGTCATGTCCCGGTGGAAATGACTCATGCATGATCTTCCCACCTTGCACCAATTGGCACAATATGTGGGCAATTAATACTTGATCAAGGGTCTCATCCTACCACCATGGAGGATTTGCCATGCAAGGCCAAAAAACAGCCCTCTAATGGGTTTGTTTGCAGGCTGCCCAGTGCTCAGGATAGGGAGGTTCCTTCTTCAAGCATGATCAGAAAACACAGCATTGAATAGAATAGAATAGACTTTATTGTCACATTTACTCAATGAGCATAGTGAAAAGTTTATATGTCACCAATTGCAGCACTGACTTAGGTACAAAAGTATCGAAGAACAACTTCTTCTATTACAAACTTTTTAGACAAAGATTTAGAAAGTGGATATCACCGAGGTTCACACCCCTCACTGTTTCCACTGCTTTCCCCATGACTCCTACCCTGTGAACACCTCTTCCCAACTTGCCTTAATGCAGCTTGACCAGAGGTCCCTCACTGATGCAATTTCTCTACTCAGCAGCTGCCACTGCTTACACCAGTGCTGGTGTAAGGCATTGCTGTCAGCTTCAGACTGACTGCCTACTCATGGGGTTGAGGTGAGAAGACTCTGCTTCCATGGTCCTCCATTATTCCGGCCTTTCCACCAGGCATCAGTCACCACCTCCCCAAGGGAACATGCTGTTCCATGGAACTACTGGCCTCCAATTAGCTCACCTCTCTTGGCACAGGGACATCCGCCCCCAGAGACTTGTTCCTGTCAATGGTCTATCAGTGACCACTCAATTACCTGACTGGCATGTAATTGTAGAGGAGGCAGCACTGGTCTCTCACAGGCTCCAGTGATCGTTATCCCCATCACCTCTTTGACATTCATTCCAAGGATTCTAGGGGGATGGATCTTTACTTTGCATCTTACTACACAGCAGGCAATTGTAAGTTACTGTAGTACCTTTAACAAAGCTCTCAATGGTTATTTCCCTTGACTTCAAATGAGGCACAAACACCATTTTGGCGCATGTCTCATGTCAATATCGACAGGTCACGGTTATGTCTGATTTGTCCCTGTTTCTCTAAAAACTGAATCTTGCAGTTTTCGAGCTTGTTTCTCCTCTAATTCTCATCAATCATAAGAATTGTAAGGTGCTTTGAATTTACCCTCAGGGTGGTCTGCTTTGGAACAACTTGATTCAAAATAAAAAAAGAACTAATGTTCTATCAATTAAATCGGCCAATTCCCACTGATCCTATATTAGACGTAACAACTAAAGATAGTTTATGAGCTGATTAGAATCAAACCCCCAGTTCATAAATGTCCAAAAGAAGAAAAAAATCAGTAGAAAACCATGCTTGTTAAAAAAAACAAACCAGATGGCTACTTCATTACATACTACACTGTTAATGATCTTTACAGCAGTTATTATCATTTAATGATATTTTCCTACCACCTGTATTTACAGTGAAGTCTTTATTGAACCTTTGGGACCAAAGCAAACTGACTGGCTCACACTGGAACTTTTTAGACTAACTGACAACTGTTGAAATTGACATAATGCCATCATAGCAGAAACCAGAGAGGTTGTAACAGCAGACCCATCTGTGTTTAAGATAGCTGCTTATTCAAATGTGATTTCCTTACTCTGTTATTTTGTTGGTGGCCAAATAAACCAGCTTCTTGGTGCATTCTCTATCTTCAGTTCCTCCTAAATTAAGCTCAAAACTTGTTAATTCTAAGAAAAACTGCATGCATAGATTTTTAAAAAAAAACTTAAGTAAATTGTAATGTGTCAGAGCTTTGTTGATTAATAATCCATAAACAACGTTTGAGAGTGGGTGGAGGAAAGAATATGTTGAATGCTCTTTGTCCTATTCATCCTTCCAGATCTTTTCCTCTATCATGTTGATAACTGTACATGCAGTTCCCACACACACTTTTTGATTGTTTGTTCGTCCTCTTACGCTCTGAATCACTTACCTTCTGTGGTGCACTTTTTACTGATATGTATTACAAGCCCACAATCATTTGAAGAATTTTTTTCCTCAGTTCCACACTATGTAAATTCCCCATTCAGTTGGGACTGCTTCCTTGTCCTATGAACCTATTTGGATAGTTCTAGATTCTGTACCAAGGTTCTGGTGTCACCTACTTTTGACTCAGCCAGGGATTCTTCTTTGCTAAGGTTAACAAGGTCTTACTGAATCTACTACATAGTCCATGCTTTTTCTTTGAGGTTTGGTTAGCTCAGTTCTTGTTTCAGCTGATTTGCAATGCAAAGTGATACCAACAACATGGGTTAAATTCCCATATTGGCTAAATTCAATTTCTTCCACTTTATCAACTTCCACCCTTGCCTCAGGTTAAAATTACCACCAGTCATCTCTCTCTCGAATGAGAAAGCAGTCATATGATCTTCTGGGACTATGGTGACTTTACGTTCCTTCTGTCTTGACTCACAATTATGAAAGATTCTAAGAAAGATTATCCGTGATCTGCATTTCTGCCTGAACTGCCTCTACACATAACAAATTATCTTCAACTAATTGCATAACCTCCATGTGATTCCATTTACAAACATTTTTCCCCACTTTCCAGAGGGGCTTATCCTTTAGCGATACCATGGTCCATTTTTCCACTATCCTCACTTCCAGTTCCCTTCTCCTGGGCACATACAAACACCTCCCAATCATCTATTGCATGACCACTGTCCAGAGCCTCAAACATTCCCACCATGTGAGACAGCACTTTATATGTACTTCTTGTCATCTGTCAGCGCATTGTCATCTGCACTGGAAACATCAGATGTAGATCAATAGCCACTTTGAGAATTGCACATTCTGTGTATGCATTTTTCAAATTAATTCTTGTAATATTGGCATTGCTAACAAGGTCAACTTTACTTGTTTATCCCTAATTGCCTTGGTAGTGGGCCTTCTGCCTAGGCCAGTGCAGTCCAAGATCTGGAAGAATAAAGGCTTATATTTCTAGGATTTCAAAGTGCTTTAACAGCCAATGAAGTATGTTTTGAAGTGACATAATGCTGGAGATGCACTAGCCTATTTAGCTCACAGCAAACTCCCACAAACAGTAACGTGATATCTGTTTTTGTAATGGTAACTGAAAGATAAGTATTGACCAGAACACCAAGAATATCTCCTCTTCTTCAAAACTGTGCAATCAGATTTTTTACCTCCAGCAGAGAATGGAGATGTCGCCTCGTTTTAACCTCTTGTCAAATAGAACAACTAACAGTGGCCAATGCTAATGCTGCAGGACAAGGAAGATGATACCTTCATGTCAATGTACCCTCAAAGAAAAATAAATTTCTTTCGATAAACCTCAAGCAGTCCTCAGTACTACACACAGTGCCAGCCTTATGTGGGACCTCACAGCATTGAGTGGGATGGGCAACCTTCAGGGATAATTAGTTTCCATTTCTGTAGAAGCCCTTGTCCTTAACTTATGTAAGCAATAAAATTATTTCAATTAAAACAATAGGGGTAATCCAAAACCTGTTGGAGGAGAAATATCACCTCTCTGAATTTTATCTCAATTATTCAAGAATACTGCTCACCATGATAGTTGTAGGACCGTTCAGTATAAGCTCGGAGGGATGCAGGAAACATGGTCAAATCAGAATT
The DNA here is from genome assembly GCF_030684315.1 of Stegostoma tigrinum. NCBI lineage: Eukaryota > Metazoa > Chordata > Chondrichthyes > Orectolobiformes > Stegostomatidae > Stegostoma > Stegostoma tigrinum. Next base: position 27,528,613 of record NC_081369.1, read on the forward strand.
TCAGTCATGTACAGATGATGTGGTCCCTAGTCTAGCTGTTGATCACTAATGTTCAGTACTAACAAGCCAATACTGTTCACAGGAAAAGTCCAACTTCTAGAAAGTTGTGCAGAGCATATTAAACACATCTTCAATCAGCCTTTATCCATCAGTGAAAAAGTAATCAGCAGGCTGCCATCAACTGATGTCTTAATGACCCTCTCAAACTGTTAGAAACAATGAAGGCAATCAAAACTTTGTTGATCAGCAAAGATCAGACAGCTAATGCTATCCGAGCTGAGATCTACAACGTTGGAGATCATTGCTTGGTCAAGAATCTCACTGAACCCTTTCAGTCTATGCAGGAGCAATAAACTATCCCACAAGAAGACAAAGATGGCTCCAATAGCCACCTGTACAAATGAAAATGACCAACAATTACAGAGGAAGCTCACACCTCCCCATCACCATTAAACTCAAACTAAATTTTGGTATTTGTTGTGCAATCTATTAACCAGGATCTGCTGCTAGAGAGTTCATGCAATTTCAGACACCGTTAAGGAACCACTAATATAGCATTTTTTTAGAGTTAGAGGAGAAATGTCAAGAATAAGGCACGGACACCTACATCACATTTGCAGCCTTATCAAGGCCTTTGACACAGTCTGCCATGAGGGCCTTGAAAGGTAATGGGAAAAGTTGGAATCATCTGAGAAATTCATCACAATGATTCACTAACCCTGTGACAGCATGTTTGTGCATGGCCTGGAAGATAGTGAACCCTTTACCTCATTCCCACTCATTAGTGAAGTTAAATAAGGTGACATGCTAGTGCTGAGCCTTTTCAAAATGTGTGTCTCTGCTATACGCTCTGATGCCTTCCATGATGGTGATTCTGCCACCAAAATCAGATATCATATGGATGAAAAGCTGCTCGTGACTCCAGGCAAAAAACAAGGTTTCTAGGGATATACATCATGGTTTCTTGTTTGCCTATGATTGTGCACAAGCTGCCCAAAGTTGGGCATGCAAAGTTGCATGGAATTGTTCTCTAATGCTCGCAACAACTTTAGTCTTATCATGTGCACAAAGAAAATGTAAGTAACCAGTCTGCTCTCGGAAGCTCTGTCTTGAACCCAAGTTTCAGCCCATTACCAGAACATGTTAGCAGTGGATAAGTTCACTCATCTTAGCAGCACACTCTCTTGAGCTGTCTATCTTTGTAATGACATGTATCAATATTTTCCAAAGCAAGGGTAGCCTTCAACAGATTTGAAGCATTAGTCTGGAAATGAAGTGAAATAATCTTGCCTACAAGACCAAAAGCAATAGCTGCGCACATTCTGCTGGATGCAAACAAGACATATGCCAGAGTCATGCCAAAGAACTCAACCACTTTCACTTGAGCTAGCTTCAGAAGCTTTTGAAAGTCAAATAGCAAAACAAAATACATCCAGCCAAGAGGTGCCTACCCAAGCTGGCAAGTGAAGCATCCACACTATATTAAGGCAGTCACAATTGAGTTGGGCTGGTCATGTAGCCAGAATACCTACAAGTTATTGACTAAAATGAATCTTCTGCGCAGAACATAAGTCTGAGAAGTACTCACATGGTGATCATAGGAAATTCTGCAAGAACATTCTGAATTTCACCCAAGATTATTACACAATCATAGCAACTATTGGGCTATATAGCTTCACATATAATTGGGAGACACTCAGACTGTTTATGAGAATGATTAATATAGCAATACCTGAGTCAATATTTAAGCCGACAGACTAACTTTGTAACAGGAAACGAAAAGTTGAATATTGTAGACTATAAAGCACAGGAACAGAAAATATAACTTTGCAATAAGTGGACTTAAGATAAATATTCCTTTGTCCAAATCTCTCATTTACTTTCGTCACATATATCCCTTCTTCCTTTCCATACCGAGTATGGAAAATGTAACTCACAAAGGAATATGCTATCACAGGAACTGAATGCCTTCCATTGGCCTTAGGACTATTTAACTGTTGGGCTATCATACCAATATCTATCATGTCCCTATTCAATTCTTACTTGGTCACATTCTCGGTATTTTTAATCAACCTGTTCGGATTTTTTATGACGCAAGCCTGGAGTAGATTGGACTTGAACGTAAGCCTTCTGGCTCAAAGATAGGGACAGTACTACTGTGGCACAACAACCTTCTCACTCACATGAGGAAATAGGTCACTGAATAGTGACTAGTTGTGTTTTGCCTTTCACTAACCTGATTCCAATTGAAGCAAGCTTCCAGCTCTATCATGGAAATGAGCTAACATTCATATACGAGCAATTAAACCTGTTAGATCTTGTTCACAAGTTGAGGAAGAACTTGATTCTCTGACATTATGCATTACAGAAGTAATGGCAATGATTTCCTTCCTAATTTCTCATATAAATATTATCTCTTTTACCACATGCTTTAGTTATGTTCCCTTAAAAAGACCTACCTTAACAATTATCACCATTAAAAATCCAGAAAATTCAATATACGTAATTGTGTTTGCAAGTTGTAATTTTAGTGAATTATATTTGAATGTCATAGCCGTCACATGAAATCTTCAAGACCTCTCTCTAGATTTTTTCTATGTATCATTATCAGGTCTATATATCAGCAGGACATGTCTGGTTTAGCTAGGGCTAAACATATAAATGTTGACAAAAGACAGATGTTAGTGTCTGATGCTAACACAACCGAAGAATGAGAAGCTGAAAAAGTAAAACAAGACTGACAATTCTCAGCAACACACAGTGGCTTTGAAGGAGGAATAGTTGCGCCCTATAGCTGGAGCAAATCTGAGTGTTAGACCCGGGTTACTCAATGATACTCAGCAGATTTCTCAGTTAATAAGAGAAAGCAAGTGTAAAGTGTAATGTCTGGAGGTGACTGAGTATTTTTTACTAAAGAATTGGAGTAATCTGGATTTACAAATAAGCTGAAATGTGACCAGGTGACTTTTCACATTGTGTGGTGTGTCAATTGTTTGAGGCATAAAAATGAATAAATATGAAAATATGTGGGGGCTATATTAGAAAACGCACAATAACAGACACACGGATTATGGTGCATTACTGACCAGCACCCATTTAATGCCACTATATCTACTTCATGCTGCCTGCCTTCACCACATAACTCATTCGCAGCACACAGCAGCAGCATTCAAAATGTTAACTTTCTGTCACCTGATCAACCAGCCTACATTGCACTTCCAGCGGGTGCTGGACTTTGTCCAGAAAGTGAATCTGACTTGGTAATCAGTGAAGAACGGCACAACATGGAAGAGAGGGCAGTCTGAGGATTTTGATGCTTCATTAGATGCCTGTGGCGGAGATGGAAAGAAGGAGAGATAACTGCAAAGTCCCGAACTACAAAGGACCAGCCTGACCTCCAGATATATGCTTGAAAATAGTGTGAGAAAATGCATATGGAGGTCAGTGCCAGAAATGAAGACCCAAAGACCTGAATAAAACCACAAGAAGTTCAGTTACTTCACATTATTTTCCAAGCTCAATGAATGTATTTACAAACAACACATTCTATTGTCTGCACCATTACCTTCAGATTTTGCTAAAGTCACTAAACATCCACCATTCCCCACCATCAATCTCTACCAATGAGGCATTGCATTTCACATTCATAAGCTTTACCTAAACCTCACACACTTAGCGTTTCTGCAAGCTCACAGCCCTATTGCATACACTGACAATTCCAAGTATGGCAAACTGTAATAACCCTTATTAATGACTGATGGGGAATCACTAATTAATGCCCCTGTAGAGCTTATTCAATAATAGGCAATGACCGGCCCAACCGGAACTCATCACCTGAACCCTTCATAAAGCAAACCCAGGAATGGGCCTGTAGAACTGTCTGTCCTGGGCTGAAACGAGCCTATATACAACAAAAATAGTGACTATATTTTGGAGTTCAACAGTAAATGATCTTTCTCCCCAGTCAGGCTTCCTGAGTTATTACATAAACAAGTTACACTACACTTATCAATACACTTCCATCTAACTTGCAGATCAAGGTGATGCACAACAGGAGATAGCATGAGCTAACCAGAGGGGCAGAGGCAAACACGCATGCAGTATCCCACACAGAGGAGTTGATAATAGCTATAAATGGAACATCTACCATTGTGATTGTGGCCAGATGTGAGGTTGAAACTGTCAAAAATGACAGTAATCTCAGACATAACCTCCCTTCTTGAATCTCACATATGCTTTATTCTACATTCGGTCAATTTAACAGCAGATAGCTTAAGCATGAACCTTTTGCATTGTCCCAAACATCAAACTTACCCTTATCCTGCAAAAGAACACTAACAGAGGCAAAGAAACACAGAAGACAAATATTAACAGTAATGCAAAAATGAGTAGTTAATTTGAGTAAGCAATGTGATTGGGAATGTTTGTTCTGTGATTGATTCTATTCTTGCATTGTATCGACAGGGGTATTGTGATGGTCAATGATAGAAGGAATGTAAGGAACAGAAAAACCATTTCCTGGTGAATAGGAAATTGGGTTCTGATTCCTGGCATGAGACTAAGATAAGATCATCAGACTCAGTCTATCCAAAAAGGAATGGTATAAGTTGGTCTCTTTCCCTTTTCCTCTCTTACCCCTATTTCTCCTCATGCTTCTGTTCTTAAATCTTTGTTGCAACAAACACTGTCTCCTCACAAATCCAGGTTGTAATATGCCTGAGATCATCATGACTCTTGTACTTGTCCTGCTGGTCTTCCAGAGCGGGCCAGGCTACAGAAGCATTGCTTCTGCACACCAGAGATCTATCACACTTCATATGACAGCATGGTTTTTACTTTATGTGAGATGTCCATTATGTGCATAAGTTGTACTACAGAGTCATCAGCCATATCATCGCAAGATGGTCCTGGTCACCCAGTAGCCTCTGTTTAGTTTGCTTTGATAGCTCAAATAGACAAAGCACAGTGAAATATCACATAATGGGAGTTTCAGGACAATGCATTGCTCTGTAATATTTTCTGTCTATTGTTACATATCAGCTAGATATGGAAGGAGTAGAATCACTTTGGCTTTGATATGAATGAGTTGACCAGGTGATGTCCATGCACACTATCAATGGTATTCTGCGACCCCATTGACGCTGCCTGCATGTTTGTCAAGACAGAATGAAATGTATTACTCTCTCATTAAATACAGTACAACAGTGACCTCCTTCATGTAACAGTGTAAGGCAAACTGCGAAATGTTGTAAATATCTCCAGGACTGACCTTGAAAGACACAAACAGATGAAAAACCACATAAGCTTTCATAGGTCCTTGCCCTGATCTGCAGTTGTGACAAACAACTTGAGAACATTATACTGAAGCACAGATGTCTATGCATTTTCATCTTCAGAATAGTCCTCAGAACATCTAAGGTAGACATTGGCATCCTGTCGAAACCTCTTCTCTCTTCCTGCAGCTTATCCTGATCTGTGTGACCTCTATTCATTCTCTAAGCAAATCTGGACTCCATGCAGAATGCCAAACCATGCACCTGTCTCTGGAGGCAACTGGTTTGTCCAGAAGATTTGAAATCAGCAAAAGTTCCTTCAGAAGCAGCCACACCACTCCTTGTAGATCTTTTCAGCTGAAATAATTACAGAAAGTATTGAGTCCTTGTACCAGATGAAATTAGCCAGCAACTAATCTCTAAGTATTGGTGGTTGCTTCAAATAATTGTAATGTTGGCTCCTTCATGATGCTGTGCAAGGCTAAAAGAGTGCATTAGCTAAAACAATAAGCCTGCTGTGTATATTTCTAGAAGATGTTCACATGTTATTGCCCTCATCAGAATGGCATCCAGTGTGATTTGTTCTGTATATGAGTGCACATGACATAGACTCACCAGTCAGGTTAAAATGTAGCACGAAGCTCCCAAAACAAAGGAAGCTAACAAGCCCACTTTCTCAGCATATAGGTTTTATTTTGACCGTTTCTAGGCTTAGAATATACTGAGATAAATTTAATCGAAAACAATAATCAGTCACATGGAGGTGGAAGTGGCAGGACAGGGAATTTGTGAAAGTGGCTTCATCTACCCATCCAAGCAATTTTGTCAGAGGTGAGATTAAACTATCTCTGGCTACCTGCCCAGCAGCAAAGAGATCAATTAATCAACTGGGATCATTTAATGGTTGGTGCCTAAAAGTGCCCTCCAGCCACAATCTCTCAGTAGCAAAAATGAAGGTAGCATGTTAATGGCCACCTCCAGGAAGAGTGTGCATCCAGGTAAGCCTTAGGAAATGCTGCTGGCCGGTATTCAAAAATAATGTTGGTGAGGTTCTATCCTTGTTTCTACAGCTTAACTATGTAACAACTGTAACAGGCCTCCAGTGTCAGGCAGCAATAATGCAGGAGGGCAGGCAGCAGAGCTAATGGACCAATTGAGCTGGGAAATCCAGCAACAGGTGCTGGCAATGAGGAAGGCCACCAGGTGGGCAGCCAGAAATATCAAATAGACCGTCCCTGGAAGAAAGGACATGTTTGGGGAAAAGAGTCCTTTTCGATACATCATGCATCATGCAGAGAAAGGACTTCCTCAATAAGATGTAAACCGTGGACATTTATATGCTGTGCCTTCCTTGTTTAACATTAATTTCCCTTCATGTTTGTGATGACTTGATGGCAGTGGAATAAAGAATATCAGCCTTCCTGATCTCTAGGCCATCTATGTGCTGAAATCTCATGTCAGAATATAGTACTCATTTCCACATGTCAGCACCACTCTTGAGTTGTGGTATTTTGCATGTTATCTCAAGAGCTCTTAATTCACTTTTATTAGAAATCTAGGTAGGCGAATATACACTGCACAAGTGCAGGCCTTGAGCACACAAACCCTGGCCCAAAAGTGACAACAATGCTAACAGTCAGGCTGGTATATATTTGATACAATTTGAGAAACAATGAAGATAGCCAGGGTATTTTGTTGCCTGTCAGCTGTTTCAGGCTTTACTGAAAAAGATGTGTATGCAGGAGTTAATATTAAAATGGTTTCAAACCTATTTATTCATCTGACTCCCAACAAACTCTCCTCCTTATTTCTAAAATGCAAAATAAATGTATGCAATGTATTCAGCTTTAACAAGCCAGATTTGCAGAGACTCCAAAAGAACACACACAAAATGTAAAATCTATAAAGACTTTAATTCAATACATCTGACAAGACAGATCTCTACAGACGTACATTTCAACTCTGTTTTAATTGCACTCTACGCACAGTAATCGGAAAGGCAGATTTGTCAGGCCATAATCAGAACAAGTTCAGTAATGCAGAAGTAATCAACCTGAAGTGTTGATCATGCAAATAATTACCACACAAAAAGGAATCCATCAATCTAGTTGAGGTTATTTGTGTTTTCTGTAAAACAGAGTGGATTTTCTGATCCAAGTACGATGGGATGTTAAAAATATTGCCTGTAGCTAATGACAGATTTTGTAGATAACTTCAGTGAATGTTTCAAAAGCAACATTAATACGGAAGACACATTCAGAAAATTAATGACAGTTCATCCATGTAGACATTGAAGGCTCCGAGTTCAACTGCGACATATTGATGAGATACTGTATTTGTTGTGGTATTTCTTTACATTTAGCCAAAAATTCTTATAAATACTGAATAACTGTTACATGTGTATTAGCTTATGAAACGCTTTATTATTCAGCTTTTATCAGATGATAGAATCATGTTGCACACCAGTTCTGCATACCGTACTGGGGAGTCTGGAATTTAGAATTCTTTGCACTGCAATTTCTAACTATTGACATCTTCCATCACTTTATTGATGATCAAGAGTAGGCTGATAGGGCAGTAATTTGCCAGGTTGGATTTGTCCTGCTTTTTATGCACAGGTTTTAATTGGACAATTTTCTACACTGCCAGGGAGATACCAATGTTGTAACTGTACTGGAAGAGCTTGGCTAGGGGAGCAGCAAGTTCTGGAGCAAAAGCCTTTAGTATTGTTGCCGAAATATTATCAGGGCTAGTAGTCATTACAGTATCCAGTGTCTCCAACCATTTCTTGATATCACGCAGAATGAATCAAATTGGCTGAAGACTGCTATATATAATGCTGGGGACCACTGGAAGAGCCCAAGTTGGATCATCCACTCGGCTCTTGCTACAAATGCTTCAGTCCTATCCTTTGCACTGATTTGCTGGGCTTTTCTATCATTGAGGATGGGGATTTTTGTGGAGCTTCCTCCTCCAGTGAGTTGTTTAATTGCCTACCATCATTCACAATTGGATGTGGCAAGACTGCAGAGCTCAGATCTGATCCATTGTTTGTGGGATTGCTCAGCTATGTCTATCATTTGCTGCTTCTGCTGTTTACCATGTAAGTTTGTAGCTGTTTGGTAGTTTCACTGTGTTGACACCTCATAGAACATAGAACATTAGAACATTACATTACAGCACAGTACAGGCCCTTCGGCCCTCGATGTTGTGCTGACCTGTCATACCAATCTGAAGCCCATCTAACCTACACTATTTCATGTACATCCATATGCTTGTCCAATGACGACTTAAATGTACTTAAAGTTGGCGAATCTACTACCGTTGCAGGCAAAGCGTTCCATTCCCTTACTACTCTCTGAGTAAAGAAACTACCTCTGACATCTGTCCTATATCTTTCACCCCTCAATTTAAAGCTATGCCCCCTCGTGCTCGGCGTCACCATCCTAGGAAAAAGGCTCTCCCTATCCACCCTATCTAACCCTCCGATTATTTTATATGTCTCAATTAAGTCACCCCTCAACCTTCTCTCTAATGAAAACAGCCTCAAGTCCCTCAGCCTTTCCTCATAAGACCTTCCCTCCATACCAGGCAACATCCTCATAAATCTCCTCTGCACCCTTTCTAAAGCTTCCATATCCCTCTTATAATAGAACATAGAACATAGAAAAGTACAGCACGGTACAGGCCCTTCCGCCCACGATGTTGTGCCGTGGAATAATCCTAATCCAAAAATAAAATAACCTAACCTACATTCCCCTCAATTCACTGCTGTCCATGTGCATGCCCAGCAGTCGCTTAAATGTCACTAATGACTCTGCTTCCACGACTATCACTGGCAAACTATTCCATGCACTCACAACTCTCTGGGTGAAGAACCTCCCTCTGACATCTCCTCTATACCTTCTCCTAACACCTTAAAACTATGACCCCTCGTGGCAGTCAATCCTGCCCTGGGGAAAAGTCTCTGGCTATCGACTCTATCCATGCCTCTCATTACCTTGTTCACCTCGATCAGGTCACCTCTCTTCCTTCTTCTCCCCAGAGAGAAAAGTTCGAGCTCAGTCAACCTCTCCTCGTAAGACAAGCCCCCCAGTCCAGGCAGCATCCTGGTAAACCTCCTTTGCACCCTCTCCAAAGCCTCCACATCTTTCCTATAACAGGGCGACCAGAACTGGGCACAATATTCCAAGTGTGGTCTCACCAGGGTTTTGTAGAGCTGCAGAATAACCTCGTGGCTCTTAAACTCAATCCCCCTGTTAATGAAAGCCAAAACACCATATGCTTTCTTAACAACCTTATCCACCAGGGTGGCAACTTTGAGGGAGCTATGGACTTGGACACCAAGATCCCCTGTTCCTCCACACTGCCAAGAATCCTCCCTTTAATCCTACATTCAGCATGTAGGTTCGACCTTCCAAAATGCATCACTTCGCATTTATCCAGGTTGAACTCCATCTGCGATTTCTCAGCCCAGCTCTGCATTCTGTCAATGTCTTGCTGAAGCCTGCAATAGCCCTCGATACTACCAACGGCACCTCCAACCTTTGTGTCATCAGCAAACATACTAACCCACCCCTCAACCTCCTCATCCAAGTCATTTATAAAAACTACAAAGAGCAGAAGCCCAAGAACAGAGCCCTGCGGGACACCACTTAGCACTGACCTCCAGGCAGAATACTTACCATCTACAACCACTCTCTGCCTCCTGTCAGCCAACCAATTCTGAATCCAGACAGCCAAATCACCCTGTATCCCATACCTCCTGACTTTATGAATGAGCCTGCCGTGGGGAACCTTATAAAATGCCTTGCTGAAGTCCATGTACACCACATCCACTGCTCGACCCTCATCAACCTGTCTTGTGACTTCCTCAAAGGACTCAATAAGCTTTGTAAGGCATGACCTGCCCCTCACAAAGCCATGCTGGCTCCCTTTAATCATGCCATGCTTTTCCAAATAGTCATAAATCCTATCCCTCAGAATTCTTTCCAAAACCTTGCTGACCACAGACGTAAGACTGACTGGTCTGTAATTTCCAGGGATTTCCCTATTCCCTTTCTTGAAAAGAGGAACAACATTTGCCTCCCTCCAATCATCCGGTACGACTGCCATGGAGAGTGAGGAAGCAAAGATCTTCGCTAGCGGCTTAGCAATCTCCTTTCTTGCTTCCCGGAGCAACCTAGGATAAATCTGGTCTGGCCCTGGGGACTTATCAATCTTAATGTTTGCCAAAATTTCCAGCACATCAACTTCCTCAATCTTGATCTGTTCAAGGCTGTTTTCCTGCTCCTCAAGGTTCTCATTCACAACAAGGTCCCTTTCCTTAGTGAAAACCGAAGCAAAAATCTCATTGAGGGCTTCCCCTATCTGCTCAGACTCCACACACAAGTTCTCTACGCTATCTCTGATCAGCCCTACCTTCTCCCTGATCATTCTCTTATTCCTCACGTATGAGTAAAATGCCTTCGTGTTCTCCCTAATCATTCCTGCCAAGCCTTTTTCGTGCCCCCCTTCCTGCCAAGCCTTTTTTGTGCCCCATCTTCAGGTATGCCTGGTGCTGCTCCCGGCAAGCCCTCCTGCACTCTCCATTGGACTCGGGTTGATCCCCTGGCTTGATGAGAATGGTTGAGTGGGGGATATGCCGGGTCATGAGATTGCAGATTGTACTGGAGTAAAATTCTTCTGCTGTTGATGGCCCACAGTGCCTCATGGATGCCCAGTCTTGAGTTGTTAGATCCGTGTGAAATCTGTCCCATTTAGTACAGTGCTAGTGCCACACAACATGACAAAAGTAATTCTCAATGTGAAGGCAGGACTTAGTCTCCACAAGGACTGTGCCATGGTCACTTTTACTGATGGACATGGATAAATGCATCTGCAATTGGCAGGTTGGTAAGGATGAGGTCAAGTATGTTTTTCCCTCTTGTTGGTCCCCTCACCATCTGCCACAGACTTAGTCTAGCAGCTATGTCCTTTAGGACCTGACGAGCTGCTGAGCCACTCTTGGTGTTGGATATTGAAATTCCCCCACCCAGAGTACATTTGTGTCCTTGCCGCCCTCAATGCTTCCTCAAAATGTTGTTTAAAATAGAGGAGTGCTGATTCATCAGCTGAGGGGGACTGTACATGCAGGAAGTTTCCTTGCCCATGTTTAACCTGAAGCCATGAAACTTCATGGAGTCCAGAGTGAATGTTGAGGATTGCCAGGGCAACTCCCTCCCAACTGTACACCACTGACCTGCTGATGGGATAGGGCATATCCAGGGATGGTAATGGTCATTTCTGGGACATAGTCATACTTACAGGATCATACCTTACAATATCAGGCTGTTGCTTGACTAATCTATGAGTCAACTCTCCTAATTTTGACACTAACCCCAGGTGTTGGTGAGGAGGACATTGCAGGGTCAACAGGGCTGTTTCTGCAGTTGGCTTTTCCAGTGCCTGGTTCGATGCCTGGTGATCTGTCCAGGTTCATTTCTTTGAGACTTTGTAGCGATTGGTACAACTGAATGGCTTGCGAGGCCATTTCAAAGGGCAGTTGAGAGTCAACCACATTGCTGTGGATCTGGAGTCATATGTAGGCCAGACTAGGTGAGGATGGCAGATTTTCTCCACTGGTCGGGATTAGTGGACCAGGTGACTTTTTCCTACAATCATCAATGAATTCATGATCATCAGTAGATTCTTAATTCCAGATTATTTTATTGAATTTCAATTCCACCATCTGTTGTGGCGGGATTCGACCCAGGCCCCCTGAACATTAGCTGAGTTTCTGAATTAATAGTCTAGTGATGATATAACGAGGCCATTTACCTTCCCTAAGACATGGTTGGAAGATTGACTTGCTAACAGAAAAGAGAAGGTGTTTTTAAATGCATTATTTCTGTTGAGAATGATTTAACAAGTGGTGTGCCACAGGGATCAGTGTAATCAATTTTTTTCACAATTTACAATGCTGAGTTTGATGAAGTGACCTGAGGTATGATTACTAAATTTGCTGATGGTATAAAGGTTGGTAGAAAAGTAGGAAGAGAATATATAAGGAGGCTACAAAGCAATATAGATAGGTTAAGTGTGTGGGCAATGAACTAGCAAGTGGAATATTATATGAGAAAATGTGAAACTGCCCACCTTGGCAGGAAGAATAAAAAATGTCTGAATAGCAAGAGATTGCAGAACTCTGAGATGTAAAGGGATCTGAGTGTCCTATTGCATGGAACACTGACACTCAGTTTGGGTTTTCCCAGACCCACTCAGTTTCTGACATTAATACAACCCTGGTTAAAACATGGACAAAAGTACTGAATTCCTGTGGTGAATTGTGAGTTATTGCCCTGAAATCCAACTGCATGTTGCATCTAGGGGACCTAGTAAAACTAGAGACAATGGGAATAAGAGAGAAAACTCTCTGCTGGTTGAAGTCATGTCTGGCACTAAGGAAGATAGTTGTGGTTGTTGGAGATCAGTCATTTCAGGTTCAGGACATCTCAATAGGAGTTCCTTTTGGGTAGTGACCTTAGATCAAACATCTTCAGCTGCTTCATCAATGAATTTGCTTCCATCATAAGGTCAAAAGTAAGGATTCCTCACTGATGAATGCAGAATCTTCTGCACCATATTGGACCAGTCCAAGTCCAAATGCTGCAAGACTTGGACAAATCCAGATTTTACTTACAAGTAGCAATTAACACTTACCTTACACAGTGCCAGGCAATTGGCATACCCAACATGCAGCAAACTTGATTGACACCATATTCACGAACATTCATTCCCTCTACCACCAATGCTTGGTAACAGTAGTGTGTACCATCTTCAAGATTCCTTAAACAGCACCACCAAATGCAAGTTCTCCTCCAAGCCACTCACCATCCTGACCTTGAAATATGTCATCATTCCTTCAATGTTGCTGGGTCAAAATCATTGAACTCCCTCACTCAAGGTGTTGTGGATCTACATGTAGCTAATAGACTGCAATGGTTCAAAGATGCAGCTCACCTTTTCAAGGTCAAGAAGGGATGGATAATGTTGGTCCAGTTGGTGATGCCCACATCCTGTGAATGATTGAAATAAATCATAAATTGTTACTATGCAGGTACAGTAACAGGGAAAGGTAATAGAATGTTATATTTTACTATGAAGAGAAGTAAATTCAGAAGTATGGAGGTTATACTTCAACAATACTGGACATTAATGGAGTACACCTGGAGTACCATGTATTATTGGCCTATGTATTTAAGAAGGATGCAAATGCATTGAAAATTGTGTGGAAAAGGTTTACTAAAATAATTCCTGGATGGGCAGGTTATTTTATGAGGAAATGTTGGATAGACCAGTCTTGTATCTGCTGTGTTTAAAAGATTAAAGTGCAATTTGTTTGAGTCATATAAGATCCTCATAAGTCTTGACTGGGTGTAGAAAGATTGTTTCTTTCTGCGAAACAACACACAACTAGAGCTTACTGTTTAAAAATAGCTCTTCTTTAAGTTTTAAATTCTTTGTTTTCGGTCTGCTTTCTTTCAATGAGTAGTTATATTTCAATGTAACTTAATGATTTTCTTTTTATTTTAAATTTTTAAAGTGTAAGTAGAATTAAAGACTTAAATATTACAGCTCATTGATTTGAATTATCTTCCTCATTTGTCTTTGTCGAAGTCTCTTGACATAAATATAGATCGTCTTTGCTCATCATTTTCTTGAAGACGCGTATTAATAGGTAATCAGACAAGAAGTTTGGAACAATCTGGGCCAAAATCTTTTTGTGGATTTTGTTTTTGAAAGCACTAGCAGGTGTAAGTGAAAGCAAGATTATTTTAAAAAAACGCAAGTTCTCGGCTTCATTCTTCTAAGTTGTACATCTAGCACTTCAGTTTGAAACTGATCAATCTCTGCTTCTAGAAGGTGTTATAACTCTGACTGGAGGCATGTGCTGGTAATCAAGCTTTACCACTCCACGTGCATAACCCAAAATGGTCAATGTGTCTCTCTTTTGGATACTACAAAAGAAATATCAACCAGGCATTTTTCATAAACTCAAAATAATTCCATAATAAGCAAGATTTATTTTCTAAACAAGTGGCAAACTAAACTACTATTTAGAATTAAACTATATCCCTTTATTCACCAGCACACACATTCATATATAAACAGGACAACACAAATTTGCAGAAATATTATGAGATTGGAAAAAAAAAGAAAAAAAGAGAACAACATTGGGTGACACAGTGGCTCAGTGGTTAGCACTGCTGCCTCACAGCGCTAGGGACTCAGCTTCAATTTCACCTTTGGGTGACTATCTGAGTGGAGTTTCCACATTCTCCCTATGTCTGTGTGTATGGATTTCCCTCGGGTGCTCCAGTTTCCTCCCATAGTCCCAAGATGTGCAGGTTAGATGGATTGGTCTTGCTAAATTGCCTACAGTGTCCAGGGGTATGTAAATTAGGTGGGTAAAAGGGGTATGGGTTGGAAGCTCTGACGGTTGGCGTGGACTTATTGGGCCAAAGGGCCTGTTTCCACACTTTAGGGATTCACTAACATTCCTGTGGATCAAGGGTACCAATTCAGAAGATAGATTGAGCTCATTTCTCAGTTCCTTTGTTTCCTGTTAACAAGATCAGTTGATGACAGCCACAGAAAGAACTTCAGACTCGTTTTCAGATTCAGATGGATAACAGCCAGAAATCCTGATATGAAAAATTATCAAATTTCACAAATATTTCACTTAGAGATGTTTCAACTAGTTTTATGTTGTCTCTTATTGAGTGTAAGACAATGACAAGGAGAGAGAGAAAGAAATAGAGCTATATTTTCCCAACCAGCATCTTTAACTGCCCAAGTCTAGGTCTACAAAAACACACTGTAACTTCAGTCCAGAGGCTGTTGCTAAGTAGCACACATCACAAATCCCAGGGTTTTTCCAAGCTTGTTTATTTAGCACTTAAGGGCCCTAAAATCTAATTCTTAGCTCGCTTGTTGTCTTTACTGGACTCTTCTACTGATATTATTTGTTTTTCCTGTACAGGTATTTTACAGATTTTTATTTTAGCTTTTTCCTTTCAACAAATCACAAAAAAACTCCATCAAACCAGAAATGCCTGAACCATTTCATATTCCAATATATTACTATCCATAAATATATACATCCCTAACAAAGGAGATAACCCTGGTTGACATGGAAACATAGGACTTCAAATTTATAATCTTCAAGCTGGGTGTACATTGAACAAAACCTTGAGCAATGTGGTTGCTGTCTGAAAGAAGCAATGCTATTGAATGATGCTGTATTTTCTTGATGTAAATCTGCCATTTCAAGAAGATTTAAAGGAATCTATGATCAATAAATGTCTCTTGTTTAACTAGCGTTGACAAAGGCTGTCTAGACTATAAGGGAAGAATAATATTCCATTGTGCAGATAGAATTTTTATTTTGCTTTGATATTCTGATCTGCTGCCTAGCCAACTGTTTGTAACTTGGCAAGTCAATGTTATGTTTATTGTAGCATCTAACACCACCCAGCTGTTCAAAGAATTCAGGATATATTAATTGTATAGAGTATAAAATACCAAGCATATCTTCCTGACTGATGTCTTCTTGAATAAATATTCCTGAATGTTTAATGCTGTTATTTATTTTCTCTTTCAAATAAGACTTTGTGAACACATTTCTTCAGAGCCCTTGAAATAAAGATAGAAACATCCCAACCCGTTCAATTTTGTGGTTCGCATGATTATTCAGAGACTGGTACTGAAGAATATTTTGGACTTCATGTTAATATGAACATTCTTCCCTTCTAGTTGGTAGCACCCATTTCATGTTCTCCATAGGGGCTATGAACAAAAGAAAGCCTCATCCCTCAACACACTGTGTCGATGACTTCCCTTCACTATCAAATATAGAATAATGAGTTTTTTTTTGCTTGAAGAGTAGTACTTTACTCTGGCTGGGCACATGTCAGCAGTATCACATTTTAGGTTGAGCTTCTATCAACGAGTAATGGGAACATGAGGCGGAAGGAAAATTTTGTCCTGATTTTCACACAATTTCAAAATTGGGCTATATAATAGTTATTGCTAAAATTTAAGATTACAAAAACCGAAGCTGAACAACCACTCATAGGACCAGAAAATTATTAGAAAAATTTCAACATTATTATTTTTGCAGGAGGATCATGTCAAAATGGAAAAACTTTGGGGATGGAGTAAAAATCCATAGTACAGCTTACAACCCAAATTTGAATAACACCAGACAGAAACAAATTAGATCAGGAAGTAGTGATATGCCACAATAAACACAGGCTTTAAAAGTCTCAAGATTGCTGGAAGCAGGAGAAAATGAAGGGAGGTAAAGTAGCTTAGCAGCAATGGTGTCCTGTTATAGAAGGTTACTGCAGGAGATGTTACAGTTTCTACGGCAGGAGTGGTGAAATAAGATGAAAAAAAGCCTCTTACGTGCAAGTGTCAGCTAAAAATAAAATTTAGCGACAATCTCTCAAAGTGACTGCTCCATTGCAGTTTCAATGTGTTTACTTTCATCAGTGCCTCATGCTTGTATGCTGTAATCAAACAGGAACTGTCCAGTACTAGGCTATAACTTCACTTCCCCAAATCTTGAATGCCCTTTCCTTTCATTATAACCCTGTCCTTTCTAAATTACATCAATATTCAGACATGTCAAAGACCGTTAATGGGCTGTGATGCATTCTGACCCTTTCTGAAGGCTATCAGGAATAGTGTTCCCCCTTTGTGACATGGCTAATTTTTCCAAAATCCCCAACTATTCAATTTCACTTGCAGGCAATTCTCCACTCACAAGATTCATATATGCTTTGCAAGTAAGAAAATCTTTTCACCCAGAGTCATGGACATGTTAGGAAATTGTTGAAATTAGCACACTGTGTTTTGTGTTATTTTATATTAATGCACACCCCCTCTTACCCCGCTTCCTGCTCCATCACACCACAAATAACAGATATGTTTAGACAAGGAAGAGGTTGAAGTGGTAAAAATCAGAATTGTGACCCCAACATGCCTCTAACCTGCCCACATTTGTCCAATCAATGGGAATCAGGGATTAAAAATCTGCTGTAATAAAATGTGAGGCTGGATGAACACAGCAGGCCAAGCAGCATCTCAGGAGCTCCTGAGATGCTGCTTGGCCTGCTGTGTTCATCCAGCCTCACATTTTATTATCTTGGAATCTCCAGCATCTGCAGTTCCCATTATCTCTGATACCATTAAAAATCTGCTACCTGGAATCATACCTGGTGCAAAGGAAGATAGTTGATCGTGTTTGGAGGTCAGTTATTTCAACTTTAGAACAGCTCTGCAGGAATTCCTGTGGGTAATGTCCGAGGACCACCCATCTTCAGCTGCTTCATCAATGACTTGCCACCTGACTCCTCAGATACTGTGTGCCCATCTTGCCTAAGTTCTGTGATTAGGCGTCTTTCTGACTCCATTGATTTAAACTCTGTCTTTCTCCCCATCAAGGCCTCCAATTCAGAAACTTTACTCAGCCTTTGATTCCTGATCTTCAACTCTCCCTTTCCCTCCTGTCATCCCGCTCTGGGTTTGGCCCTTTCTGATCCCATGGCATCTTCTCCAAACTGCCCATCTTCTGGAAAGTTATGCCTGTCAATCAAGCTGATGTCAGAGTGGGGAACCTGACAGTGACATCACACACTGTAGAATCTAATATCACACTTTAAGATTTCCAGTACACTGCCCAGTACTAGACATATGAACATCAGTCACCAACTCCCTAGCTGTTAATCAATATAAACAATTGCAGCGGTAGTATGTGAAAATACTTCAGTGATTTGAACACATTATTCATGCATTTGAAACACTGAATAATTTAACAATTGGTGAGCTCTGCATCAAGAATTTAGCTTAATGTCAATCTAAATTAGGCTCTAATCTCTGTGTAGACATTTTTCTTTTATTGAAATAAAGAGGTGAAATAACTCCACAAAGGCCGGTATCCTATCGACAAGTCAGTCTTTATTTATATGGTACCGACCCAGCTAATACAGAGCCAGCTCCTAAAGTGAAGAGAACCTCTGACGCTCCTGTTCTGTCAGTCAACCAGGGCTCCCTGAGTGCTCCTGATTAACAGCCCCAAATTGGAAGACATTTCAGCTTTAGAGATAATGGGAACTGCAGATGCTGGAGAATCCAAGATAACAACGTGTGAAGCTGGATGAACACAGCAGGCCAAGCAGCATCTCAGGAGCACAAACACTGATGTTTCAGGCCTAGACCCTTCATCAGAGAGGGGGATGGGTAGAGGGTTCTGAAATAAATAGGGAGAGAGGGTGAGGCGCACCAAAGATGGATAGGAGAAGATAGGTGGAGAGGAGAGTATAGGTGGAGAGGTGGGGAGGGGATAGGTCAGTCCGGGGAGGACTGATAGGTCAAGGAGGCGGGATGAGGTTAGTAGGTGAGAAATGGAGGTGCACTTTGAGGTAGGAGGAAGGGATAGGTGAGAGGAAGAACAGGTTAGGGAGGCGGGGACGAGCTGGGCTGGTTTTGGGATGCAGTGGGGGAAGGGAAGATTTTGAAGTTTGTGAAGTCCACATTGATACCATTGGGCTGCAGGGTTCCCAAGCGGAATATGAGTTGCTGTTCCTGCAACCTTCGGGTGGCATCATCGTGGCACTGCAGGAGGCCCATGATGGACATTTCATGTAAGGAATGGGAGGTGGGAGTTAAAATGGTTCGCGACTGGGAGATGTAGTTGTTTATAGCTGTGGGAGTCGGTGAGCTTGAAATGGGCATCAGTTACAAGCTGGTTGCCTGAGATGGAGACTGAGAGGTCCAGGAAGGTGAGGGATGTGTTGGAGATGGCCCAGGTGAACTTCAGTTTGAAGTGGAAAGTGTTGGTGAAGTGGATGAACTGTTCGAGCTCCTCTTGGGAGCAAGAGGCGGCGCCGATACAGTCACCAATGTAACGGAGGAAGAGGTGGGGTTTGGGGCCAGTGTAGGTGTGGAAGAGGGATTGTTCCACGTAACCTACAAAGAGGCAGACCTTCCACCCCGCCTCCTAACCTGTTCTTCCTCTCACCTATCCCCTCCTCCCACCTCAAGCCGCACCTCCATTTTCCACCTACTAACCTCATCCCGCCTCCTTGACCTGTCTGTCCTGCCCGGACTGACCTATCCCCTCCCCACCTCCCCACCTCTACTCTCCTCTCCACCTTTGCAGAAGGACAATTCCTGGAACGGCGGGACTATCATATGTTGAAAGATTGGAGCGACTGGGCTTGTATACTCTTGAGTTTAGAAGGATGAGAGGGGATCTGATTGAGACATATAAGATTATTAAGCGATTGGACATTCTGGAGGCAGGAAGCATTTTTCTGCTGATGGGTGAGTCCAGAACCAGAGGACACAGTTTAAAAATAAGGGGTAGGCTATTTAGAACAGAGTTGAGGAAAAACTTCTTCACCCAGAGAGTGGTGGATATATGGAATGCTCTGCCCCAGAAGGCAGTGGAGACTGACTCTCTGGATACTTTCAAGAAAGAGATGGATAGAGCTCTTAAAGATAGTGGAACAGGATACTGATTGTGGATGATCAGCCATGATCATAATGAATGGTGGTGCTTGCTCAAAGGGCTGAATGGCCTGCTCCTGCACCTATTGTCTATTGTCTCTCCACCTATCTTCTCCTCTATCCATCTTCAATCCGCCTCCCCCTCTCTCCCTATTTATTTCAGAACCCTCTCTCCATCCCCTCTCTGATGAAGGGTCTTGGCCCAAAACAACAGCTTTTGTGCTCCTGGGATGCTGCTTGTCCTGCTGTGTTCGTCCAGCTTCACACTTTGTTAACATTTCAGTTTGCTTGTTTGTTTACAGAACTGCGTGGAAATAGAGCATATAGACAGCTCATCACCAGTAATTTCTGATATTAACCTTTTGCACTCAGGATCTTTATATTTAACCCATGTCACCTCCTAGTCTTCAAAGCTGTATCTGATGGATGCTCAATCTTTTGCTACTGACAACCTCTCCATCTCATCTTCTTGCCCTTTCCATGTGAAATGTGTGCCAGTGGTATAGAATCATGGAATAGTTGCAAAACAGAGGGAGACCATTCAGCCTGTCATGCCTGTGCTAGGTTCTCTGCAAGAGGAATTCACCTTGTAGTACTCCTCTGCCTCCTCATTGTCGCTCTGCATATTCTTTTGCTTCAGATGCAGATCAGTGTTCCTCTTGAATGTTTTGATTGAACCTGCCTCCACCAAGCTCTCAGTCAGCAGATTCCAGATCCCAACCACTTACTGTATGAAGATCCTTTTCCTCATGGTGCATTTGCTTCTTCTGCTGATTACCTTAAATTTGAGCCCTCTGACTATCGATCCTTGTGCTAATGGGTTTAATCATATCTATGTTATCCACACTGCTCAAATCTCCCCTCAACCTTCTCAAATTAAAGCAAAACAGTCTGAACTGCTCCATTATATTCATATAAATTGAGTTTCTTTACCTGAGGAGCAATTCTCGTGCACATTCTCTGCACCCTTTCTAACACCTTGGCATACTCCTACTTAAATAAGACTCAGTTGAAATTGACATGGCATCCTGATGCTTCTGTCAATTGGAAAATTGTCGCAGCAATTTTGCAGCAGAAACCCATTCAGTTAAAATTCAATTCCCTATATTCTGACTTCAATTTGTTACAGAGCAATACATTTACAAATAATTAAATTTTGCTCAATTACATAAGTAAATAGAAATGTTAACTAAATTGATTCTGAGTGAAATGAGCAAAATCGTACAAAGATCAACAAGAAACAAAAGCAGGAATTGTTAAAAATGTTACCTTGGTACAAGTGTGTGATGTGTTCTGCCAATTTATCTTTACTGTTCTAATTTTGCTTTGCACTGGCAAAGGCAAAAATTGTGAAGAAACATCAATTTTGCAGCTCACTTTCGGAACCTCACAGCTGTGCTTTAGCCTGAGAAGAGGACCTCAGACAAGATCTATGCCTTGACCTAGCAATGATCTCATGCACTAACAATTTGGAGACAAAGTACCACAGTACAAGGTGGTCAAGCTGACTTAAAACTGGAGTGAACACCTTGAAAGGGTAGCCGAGTGTTGAACCAAATGAAAATCTTCACATTGCAGGCATCTAGCCTTGAGGGTTTGCTGTCCCAAACGACTGAAACAAATCTGCCATCACTACCCTGTTCATATTTTTTTGGTCTAATATCATAAATCCAACTCACAAAAGATCAAAAAATGCAAAGACTGGAGTTCTCTTAAAAAAAGTGATCTTCTCATCACTGGTTCAAAAATCGTTGTTACTGTCAAAGTGGGGTTGTGACAATATCAGAAACATTAAATCTGATTAAATAGAAGGGGAAAATGCTTCTGCAAAATAGTATTTTGCCAGTAAAGCAGGATTTGTTAACATTGAGAGTCAGTTGTCTTCTAAAGGCCTCACAAATACTGAGAGGAAGCCCAAGTGAAAGAAAATCCTTTATACACCCTCTGTTCAAAAGGTTGTCTAAATATTTGTCTATGGTTTGGCGCCATATTATTATCTGTTCATCGTGACATTTGATACTTTTTAGTTACAGTGTATCATGCAAGAATTACTATTAATCCTAAAAGCTATTGTTTTAAGTCCTACAACAATGCAAACTAAAATAGGAAGGTCAGGGAATGTTTGAACTTGCGATTGTTTATGAGTGACTCAAGCAGGAGAAACCTCTTGGGTAGTAAACGTTACATGCGAGCACAGAAGGAAAAATTACAGATTCAAAAGGAGTCTACCTAACATCCAAATCAAATGTTTCATGTGTTATTTATATGTGGTTCAGGATCACTCACTTAAAAACATATAAATAAATATACAAAGGAGGAATACTTCACACTATCTAAAGTTTCAAATATTGCTCTGTGAAGAGCTAGCTCCTGTTGAAAATCCTTTTCAAGAGTACAGACTTTACATTTTGTAATAGAGTCCATGTTGCTGTTAGTCCATTATAACAGTTGTTTTCTATAGCCCACAGCCTACACTATTTCAAGACAATTTGTAATTAATAATATAGTACATTATGATACTCACCCCAGCACAAATTAATAGATCATTTTTTTTGTCAGCAGGTCCCTTACATCAGTTTGAATAAGCTGTAGTGTGCCTGTAATTATGGGCACTCTAAAGAATAGTGTGGTAAAAAATACTGTTGAATTGCTAAAACTGCGAGTGTTATATATTTCAACATGATTACTCAGCTTTTGACTTTTTTTAGACACATTTTTTGTCCAGATCAGTCTTTAGGATAGTTATATCACTATATTTGGGATATAGACAAATGGCAATTTATCATGACCATTCTGGAGCCAATTACTAGGACTTCACCAACAATAGCTTGGAACAATATGCAAATGTGAGTGGGTGTTGAGAGTCAGTTGAGTGATTGTGGTAGGTTACCGAGTAGGTGGGGGTTAGGGTGCCAGGTGGGTGAGGAGCTTGGAGTTGAGCCAGGAGGGGATAGCATAGAGGGATTGTGGTATCAGGTCCAGCAGTGTCAAGTCATTGGGATGATATCGGATTGGGTAAGTATGGGGGTCAGAATCAGCAGTGACAAGTCAGGTGGTGGGGGGATGTGTTGGTGGTAAGTGGGGGGTAGAAGGGTGCAGTGGGATGTTGGGATGGGGAATGTGGATCTGGAATGGTCAGGGGAGGTAGATTCAGATAGAGGGGGTTATTAGGTTATTATGCCAAGAAGTGTCAGAGGCCAGGGTGGGTGTAGTCACAAAGATGAGTTAGGTCTTCAATTTAACTTTTACCGGGCTAGAGCAGATTTTCCTCCAAATTTTCCTGGTAAACTATTAAGCTTAAGTGACTGAGAGCCATCTAAAATTCTCAATCTGAACTTAAGATTTTGGCTTTTTTCAGAAAGTTCCAAGCACAAGATCATTGCCCCAAGCAAATTTCAGTTTCTTGGCAATTCCTACAGAGTCAGTTGCGTCAGAATTTTCACATAGTCCCAATGCACAATTAGAACAAGAATTAGCTTTGTTATTACATGCACTCTAATCAGTGTCATGAAATGTTTGCAATGTTGCCGTTATGACGCCGTCTTAGGTACAAGACACCTGAGTACACATACTTAAGTATTTGATACAAAATTGAAAGAATAATAAAAGTCCACCATAAGAATAAAAGGAAAAAATTGTACTTGGTTTACAGTCCTACCACCCCAGTTTGTGCCAGCACCAAGTATCAAGACTTTAATGACAAGTCTCCCAACTACACCAGGCTTCAAAAGTCAAGGCCTCACCTCCCCATGGAGCCTCCTGACTGGGACTCACCTTCCCCATGCTGACCTCCGGTCTGGATCTCATCTCCGGGACCCATCTCCCAGCACGGGACTCACCTCCGCAGCCCTGGCCTCCGGCACGGGACTCACCTCCCCAGCACTGACCTCCGGTAGAGGACTCACCTCCCCCGCATTGGCCTCCGATCAGGGCCTCCCCCCCCAAGCCTCCAACTCTGGCCTCCAGTCCGGACTCATCTCTGGGACACACCTCCCTCATGCTGGTATCTAGTCAGGGTCTCACTTCCGCCATGCTGGCCTCTAGCCCAGGACTCATCGCTGGGACACACCTCCTCAGCAGTGCCCCCCGGTTGGGGACTCACCTCCTCCAAGCTGGCCTCCGGTCCAGGACTCTTCTCTGGGACTCTTCTCCTCCACACTGACCTCCAGTCCGGCACTGATCACCAGGACTCACTTCACCTGTTTTATATTTGCTACAACAAACAATCTCCGACATCAGAATTCCTGAGCCAATGTGTAAGTTAAATGCAATGATATGTAAGAATTAACATACATTATCTTTACAAGAATTATGTGAGAGTAAAAACTATAATATATAGGCTGTTATATGTTGTTCTTGTGACAGCTGACGAAAAACTATGGTGCATAATGTGGTACCAAGCCACAAAAATAAATGCATCTACCAATCACAAATAAAAAATAACGTTACAAAAGAGAAACAGAAACCACTAGAAAACATCAGCAGTCCTGGTAGCAGCTATGTAAAGAAAAATTAAACCAACATTTGGGTTTGTGACCTTTCATCAGTTGATCACTTGAGATAGTGTATCATGATGTGAGACATTAGCTTTGTTTTTCTCTACAGATGCTGCCAGACAAATGGAATATTTGTGCCATTTTCAACTTTTATTTCAGGTTTCAAGCATCCCCAGTATCTTCCTTTTGTAATAACTTGAAAGCATTATTTATTTCCAGAGAACTACTAATTCCCAACTCTGTCAACACATAAAATGTTAGTGCAGCAATACACCCTTTCCTGTGACTTGTTCCTCTGTTTCATATTTGTTTCACAACTTCTAAAATCAACTCAAATTGTTCAGATCTTTTGATTTCAGCCAGGTTAAGATCTGTGCACAGCAAAAATTGTTCCCTAATGTGACACACTAAGGATTTTCCACAATATTGCAAACAAAATAATTTACTGTACAGCAAGGAAATAATAGGGGAATATGGCACCAGACAAAGGAGGGACACAGTTTGATCTTTATCATGCAGGGAGTTGGTGTTGGAAGTGAGAGGAAAGCTTTCTGCCGTGAATGTAGCCATGCCAAATAAAAAGAGAAGAGGAGACAAAGCAACAAAGAGACTTCGGGGAAAAACGTCTCCTAAATCCTGGGGAAACTAATCTTATGGAAATATGATCCTCATTAAAATCAGAATCTCAATTTTAGATAAAATATCATTTGACAGGAATATCAAGAATTTCCTAGGCAAACTATAGCTTATTTTTCATCTCCAAAGGATGCATAAAAAGGATAACATGACTTTAAATAGTAAGGATGATTCACAGCTATGTATAACATTTCACATTAAAATAAATAGCATTTAATGCCACTTATGTATTGCATTTCAATGTAATTCCATCTTAGGTTTAATTTTGTTTTAAATCAAACTGTAGAACGATGCTCTTGTTGACAAATGTTATGCACCGTCACCCCTTGTACTAGTAACAAAAGATAAAAAAAATTTCCTATTAATAATTTTCTGAACACCCATGAAAACTAGAATCTTGCAGTATTATGGCTTTTAAAACATTTGTCAAAAATTACACGTAAAAACGCATGTTGTACGTGGCATATGTTTCACATTGAATTCAAAGGGAGCCTGTTGTGATGGTAACAATTACTTTGTGAGGCGGCAGAAAGTAAGTTAAAAGACCATCTTCACCATCATGAATTAAGTTCAGGGGAAAAAAATGATATTTATAAAGCCAAGCTGTTTGTACTTCAAAAAGGAAGTGGTACTGCCTCTAGAGCATAGTGCTTCTGGACCTTCCTGGTTTTAAGTAGGCAAGGTCATGTCAGTTACAACCTTAAGGTCACCGCAGTAAACAACAGCCCATCAAGATAAGAGTAGATCAGCAGACGATATTAATTACCTGCTCTTTCAAGTCATCTCTACTTCACATCTGGTTTTCTCCCTGTAATGTTCAGTCGAGCCAATAAAGGCAGATAGAGACAGTGCTCCACTAACCTGAGACAGAACAAGTTTTTTTTCGTCACAGAAGACTGATTTTCAGAACTCTTCCTCAAGTTTTGACTTTGATATTCTATTTTACCCTAAACATTTTTTTTCTTTGGAAAAGTTCCTCAAAAAGATTACACAAAAACATGTAATTAAAAATCCCAGCATGGTCCTGATACAGAGAATTATGCCAGAATGTATAATCTGCAGGCAACTTTATTTCACTCTTAACATTTTGCATTTTCTTACTTGTTATTGTAGATTTTCAATTAAAATGTCAAACCATATTGACCCTCTAAAACTTTAGTTCATGTTCCAATGCGTAAGTTAAATTTGTGCACTTTCAACACATTTACTCTGTATCTAACTATGACATATACAGATATATTATTTGCATTCATAGAATCTCTTCAATGTGGAAACAGGCTCTTTGGCCCACCACCCCCTGGAAGAGCTTCCCATCCAGGCCCACCCCCCTATAGCCTACCTAATCTACACATCTCTGATGCTACGGGCAATTTAGTAAGCCAATCCACCTACCTTGCACTTCTTTGGACTGTGGGAGGCAAACTGAGCACCCTGAGGAAACCCATGCAGAATATGCAAACTCCACACAGACAGTTGCCCAAGGAATTGAACCCAGATCCCTGGCACTATGAGGCATCAGTGCTAACCACTGAGCCACCATGCTGCCCCATCCTTGTTCTTTTCAATGAATTTCATAAACAAAGGTACTAGACCACAGCTAGCACTAAACAAACGACACCTTACATACTGCTGAGAAACTGGACACAACCGTACTTGTTGATCAAATTCCTACTTCCACTAAAAATGTCCTTGAGTTGTCCTTTCTATCAAGTGCTACTTACCTTTGAAACACGCTGCCTGCAGATTTGACAAAAAAAATCATATCAAAACATTTGATAGCCTGATCTGAATACTGTGGGTGCCAACAAGTTAATACTTTTTTTAAATCCACAGATAGGTGAAGGGTCTAGGCCCGAAACGTCAGCTTTTGTGCTCCTGAGATACTGATTGGCCTGCTGTGTTCATCCAGCCTCACATTTTATTATATTGCTCAATCCTAATTGCCCAGACAGCGGTTAAGTGTCGACCACATTGCGGTGGGTCTGGAGTCACGTGTAATGCAGACCAGGTGAAAGCAACCGTTTCCTTCTATAAAGGACATTAGTGAAATATAGGAGTTTATAATGCAATAGCATCATAGCCATCATTAGACTCTTAAGTCTAATTAATTCAAAAATGTTAATTCAAATGGGATTTGAACCTAGTCCTCAGAACACTATCTGGGTTTCTGGATTGATAGTTTAATGGTAATACCAAAGACCATTTACTCTCCGGTATATCCAAATTATAGGCTGAATTTTGACACAAACTTAGAAATTTCAAAGCCAACGTAAGTTTCACAAAAACTGAAAATCATTCAAGTTTCACATTCTCTGTTAACTCCTTATGGGTGAAATTATTCAATTGCTATCATACTATTTGCATTTAACATTATAATGCAATTAATCCCATTCTTGATCCATAAATACAAACATTCTTCTCAGTGGGCATATTTTGTAAATAAACTCAATCCTTGCACAATTGCCTTAAACATGCATTTTCTGTGCTTACTTTAGCAGGATCCCAATGTATTGCTGTATAATGACCAAAAAACTAATTATTATGGAACAAATCCAATAAAATGAGCCAAAAACTGTTTTGCAGTTTGTTTGATATTTTCTGGTGGAAAAATCAATTAAACCAATCTGTGATTCTGATCCACATTTAAAGTTTACCTCAGAACCAGCCTCCTAGACATTAGGCAATCAGAAACATCACAGCTTTCTGAGAGACCTTCACTTTACAGCTTGAGGTCACAGAAAACATCCAAGAACCAACACCTGCCCTGAGGTTTAATGGAATTTACAACTCAGAGACTGAGATATTAGTATTTTGCAAAAGAGCATTATCCTTGTAACTTTGAGCTGGTATGCAAGTGAGAAAGTGAGAAGATGAAATTCTGTTCATCTTTTGCACATAAAGAATATTTGAAGGTACAATACTTGCATTTAATTAAGGAAATGCCTTGTCACAAGCCTAGTACACATCTTTCATTACATGACTGTCATCAATTAGGATTATTTACCATTCACTACAACAAAGTCAAGGAGGAATTTAGTAATTGTAATGAACCTGGCATAAACTGCATAACATCAAATGGAAATATCATCCTGTTTCACATGGAGCTCCCACTTTTATACACTAGCATAAATACAGCCATTGAAATTCTAGTTGCCAGCCATTTTAATGGACCTTACTGCAAATTAACTAGGATTTCCATTGTACTCTGAATTTTTAATGGATAAAGGTCTTGCACTCCTTTTATGGCTTAGGCCCCACACGTGAGAGGCTGGTGCTGATAGTTTTATGGTTAATGTCAACATGGACAGAAGTGTTCCCTTACTATCCATGACCAGCATATTTGGTGTGGAAACAGGTGTCTCCATCCATATCTCTTTGAGTTGCCCAATTAAATAATTTAGCAGCAAAGTTTTTAGTGAGTTTACATAAAAAAGTTACTTATTCTCCCACACATACACTGAATTTAAATGCGACTTCCTACATATTCATTCTCACTTGGATACTCACTCAAATTTAAGATACAAAATGCAACGATGTCAGTTTCTGAGGTAAAATTTCCCATGTCTTACAGGAAGGCTTTGGTTGTTAGATTTTTTTTCTGTGACTTTAAGCTGAAGTGAGGATTTTGTAAAGTGAGGGATTCTCAGGAAGCTGTGAGATTCTGATTGCCTCATATCTAGGAGGTTGGATCTGAGGTAAACTTTAAATGTGAGTCTGGATCACAGATTAGTTTAACTGACATTTCCACCAGAAAATAGCAAACAAACTGCAAATCAGCTTTCAGCTCATTTTTAAAAACAAAATGTGGCTCCCGCATCATGTGACTTTCTATAACTTCAAGTCCTCTTTGATACATGGGCCAGAATTCGTGTTAACTCCAGCACTTGTGTTGTGGTTTTACACCTTTGAGATTCATTTAGTTTAGTTTGAGCCATCTATGAAAATTTGGGACAGGGATGTGGAAAAGCATCAGGATACAGCATCTATTATAAGTGATAAGTGACTATTCACTTCTGTTTGCCACAATTTGAGTTTCATCCTTTCCTTTTATCCAGCATGAAGAAGAGAGATAGATACCCTGGATAATCAATGGGTAGCATCTTGCAAAGCCCTAAACACTGTGGTCAATAGCAAGAAAGTTGAATGAGACCTATCTAAGCATCAGGAAATCTAATTGCATTTTCCAACAGAGTTCCAAACATCAAGATGGGATTCTTGCTAGGGAGTGGTGCGAGGTCTTTTAATGCAGATAACTGTAAATCTTACCTCATTAATATGCAACTTCGTCTCAAACCACAAGATAGATTGAAACTAGCTACTAAGAATTTCCAACAGGAATGTCAGAACAGGCACCTGGTGACTAGGATCAGTGTTTCAGGGCACCAGATAAACACACCCCACATGTGAGGACAATGGCATCCGTCAGCTGCTAACCTCTCTGTGCTACCATAGCCCATTTCCAAGCAACTTTCACCGTGCCTCTGCGATTCAATGCTACACTCTGGAGCACACTGGCAACTATAATTAGTTGCTTCTACTAGGACACTTTACAGACTGGGCCACCACTACATCTCAGGGCTGCTTAATCTCCTAGCACTCACTGATTTTGTGCCTACCTAGATGCCCACAGCACCCCTGCCTCGCAAGGCCTTTTTGCATTTTGTCCCCTCAGCCACAGTTTAAATGCTCTTGGTATTGTTGCCCTGGCTTGTTGTTCAGTCCAGAAAAAAAGCCAGGCAATTTTAGCCAAGAGGATGAACACATTGCAGTATAGCCATAGTTGCCTCAATCTCACACAGGCAACGTGTGCCAACAGCTTATGTGGCAAACACACCACATGTGCTGCAAGCAAATGATTATGTTAACATCCAACAGAAATGTTCTGAAGTAAAATCCAGGGAGATACTCGACAGTCAGGGTGTGCTTGCACACAAAGCCTCTGATATCAGTCCATCAGATTAGACAGGGTCAAGTGATGCTCCAGGCAGACAGAATCAACATCCCACCAGCTTTCTTGTCTCTTTCCACCCCAATATGGGTTGCTTTGACCTGGAAAGTGTGCAATGTTTTGAGATTCAAGGGAGAGAAACAGCTGACAGTTGACAGATTTGCAGCGGCTATTTTAATAGCTTACTTATGTCTAGTTTATAAAACAATTTACTATAAGTTCAAAATATGATGCGTCAGTTCTCACCATGACAAAATTTAAGCCCTATCCAAGTGGTCATCAGTGTGACAGTTGTACTAAACTTGGATGCAACTGGCTCCTTCCAAGGAACGACTGGGAAGTATGAGATTTCTGAATCCTCAAATGTATCCACAAATGTGTCAATGCCAATTCTGAGTTGATTTGTGCAGGTCACACTGTTTCTTTCTCCATGACAAAATCAGTGCTGTTCCCCAGCCAGTAGATCAGGAGTAAATTGTGTAAACATTGAGCATGGTATAAGGAACTGTCTGGAGAGGTTAGTTAGCTAGCTCAGGACAAAGTAGTCTGATCAACTACTCAGAAACTGGTTGGAGAGAACTGATCACTCTCTCCATTTCATGTCTCAGACAAGCTCAGGCAAACTTGCACACATGAACACAGGTATATAAGCCTTATTAAGCACAAGTTTCTTTCTGAGAGTTGAATTAAGAATAATTTAGGAGTCTCAAATTGTTAATACCCAAAGTGAACCATCAGTTACTCACATACAAATGCATCATTTGAGCAGGTTATGCACATAGTTCTATCTTGCGCTGCAAGAGCCCCTTGACTCTATCATCCAAATTGCTGGATTTGAGTTACCCATATTGAACTGCCTGACCCAAAATTCAGAAAGATCCAACATCTGGCATGGTCCCAGTCCCAAGGATGCCAGATTTGAGATGTTGTACTGGTGTATTCAAGTGGGCTATTAAATATATCATTAGGCTTCCTGCCACCAACAAGCCACCACTGATTTCATTGCTTACAAATTTCCCATTGCCAGGAGTCTTACATCTGGCCTCCCATGTAATTTTCCTTGCCCACCTATAATCTTACCTGCTCCAGTAAAGTTGGTAAAATCCTACCCAATAAGACAAAAATCCAAAGAGTACCATAAGGGGCAGGCAATCTGTTGTCCCATACTGCTCCCCAGGTAATGGGCATGAAAATTATAGTTAGACAACTTTTAAGTTTAAGGCACCCATTATTCAGGGAGTCCAGGTCAATAAGGTCAGCAATGATGAGCAACATGAATTAGTTTGAGGTGGAATTCATACCATCATGTTTTCAACAAGAAATACTCTTTTGATATATATCTGATTTATAAATATATATTTACGGTAAAGATTAAGATATACTATAATCAGACAATCATAGATATCCTGCACAATAGAACAAAATTAGGCTCTCTGAATGTTAGTTTCCCTTAGATTCCTTTTCAGTGATACTAACAAAGATAGAAATTTGTTTGAAATATATGCATGAATGCCACTATTACAATACCAAGAAAAGAACTTAAGTGTAACTGCATTGTATGCATATTGCAGAGGTTCAAAGCACTGCATTCCAAAGCATGTATTTTCATAAAATTATCCACAGCTTAAATTATGGGTTAGTGAATTAAAGAATAACATTGCCCTTGTTCTTGTTTTGGGAAATCCTGGAGCAACAAGCAAAATTTAATCCTAAAGGGTAGACATCAATGCAGGCACCTGAAGTTATAATCGGGGAGAGGAAGAGAGTTGATACTTTTACTTTATCATTCTCCATTAAAAGCTGGAAAAAAAACTAACAGAGTGCCAATTCTCTGAGAAAATTGGAAAATCCCATCCTTAAGTTAATCGAGCAGTGATTTTGCAGTAAAAAGAATCCAGAGTTGTGTGAATTAAATATACATAAAATTGCATGACTACTCAGGAGTCACAGTTTCCTCTTAGGATCACCAACTCTTCACTCAACTGGAGACCACCTTCAAATATATGCTGCTTTTATTACATGAGTTTGTATGGAAGATAACTTTTCTTCTGGCTCAAATTGACAAAGATGTCTTTTCTAATGGAAGAGAATAAACGGTAAAATGCACAATTCAGCAGAAAGAAAAGTAGAAATTGCTGGAAAAACTCAGCAGATCTGGCAGAATCTGTGGAGAGAAAGCAGAGTTACCACTTTGGCTCCAGTGACCCCTTTTCAGAACTGTTTGCAATGTGGGGGCTACATCATAAAAAGGACAATTGATGGTTACAGTTTTCAGATTCCTATGATTGTGACAGGAAAATTAAAGAGAAGTAACAGAAAGAGATGGTAAACATTTTCAGCTGTTCAAAAAGCACCACAATCTTTCAGCAGCCAAAATTCTCCCCACAGCCTTATGGAGCACCATTATTACCCCACTAACCATCAATGAGATTTTGAGAGTTGGGGTATTCTATCAATGTAGACTCATTCCCGCTCATTGGCTTTTCTTGTGCTTTTAACTATCACTAGTTCTGCCTTGATAAAGCCTACCAACAATTAACTTGTTCAATTGCTAAGCTACTTCTTTGCAAGCAATTTTGTAGTGCAATGTGTTTATTTGGACTGCTACCTTGGCATAGCTGCTGCTATTTTTGTGATGTCAACTTATAGGTCTCCTGGTCAACTATGTTAAACAGGTGTTAGATTTCTGAACTCTATTATTGAAAGGATTAGTTCCACCATGGCTCCTGAGTGGTGTAGGCTATGAGTCTGCTCTGCCCAGTTTTTTTGGTCAAAGTTAGGTCTAATCATTTTAAAGAGATCAGCTGATATTGCCACTGAAAATGAACAGCAATTTTAAATTACATTTAATGCGAGATGAAAGAACAAACTGCTCCTTCCAGTTATAAAACACTCACATAGACTATTTGTCTCTCACAGTCTCCTATTCTCCTCCATCACAGGACATCTTTGTTGGTCCCTGCAGTTGAGGCAGACTGCTGAAAAATACTTCCATCAAATCTGCCTCTGGAAACCCACTTGACATCAGTGAGAATATGCTGATAAGGCCCAAATTCATGTCAGCCTTCATTCCTAGCTTCTAGCACTTGTAAGAATGTACTTACTTCAGATCCTATAGGCCTAACTGAATTTTAACCCATCAACTGCATACACATGTTGCTCAGCGCCCACCTGTGGTTCTTCAACATAGTTAGTTTCACTCATGCTAAGTTATTGGCTGTAATATCAGATAGAGAAAAGAAAAGTGAAATGCATTTTTCCTAGAGTACTGTGTTTGTTTCTGATGCAGCAATGCTTATGTTATTCCTCATATCATAAGAACTGGACATGGGTATTGTGATATTGAAGAATTCAACAGGACATTTTTTACGTCATATTGTTAATAACAAACAAAAAAGATGTGGAGGCATTTTGAGAAAATCGCTACGCAAAAGAATTGGGTAAAGGGGGACTGGACATTAGTTATGCAGAGTAAGTTGACAGGTAAGCACAGAGAATATATGCCACACTGTCAGACGAAGTTTCTCGGGATTACAATGCAGTGAAGAAAACTAGGTTGGCTGCAAATGAGGTCATACCTGAGGTACATTAAGATTTTGTGTCAAACATATAAGCCAAAGATTTTGAGATTTAAGGAATCAGCGTGGTCAAACATAAAGTGAATCTGAAGAAGTTCTGAGGAAAGGTCACCAGACCTGAAATGTTAACTCTGAT
Organism: Stegostoma tigrinum; assembly: GCF_030684315.1. NCBI lineage: Eukaryota > Metazoa > Chordata > Chondrichthyes > Orectolobiformes > Stegostomatidae > Stegostoma > Stegostoma tigrinum. The sequence goes on from NC_081369.1 coordinate 27,562,239, forward strand.
ATTCTCTTCACAGAAGTTGCCAGACCTGCTGAGCTTTTCCAGCTACTTCTGTTATTGTTCCTTATTTACAGCATTCACAGTTCTTTCCATTTTTATTCTTGTATAATTAATCTGCGATGGTTGCAGAACACAATTTTGACAGGTGGATAGGGGCATTAGAATGTAAAACCATGCAGGAAGCTTTCAGAGACATTTACTTACTGAGAAGAATTTAAAAGCTCACTACCGCCTGTAATAAGAACAAATGCTGAGAACCAAAAAGTTGAAACTCCTAGCCAGGCAGCAATAATAAATGATGATTATGAGCTACCATAAAACCATACCTTTCTTACATCATCCCCATTTATTTAAAAGGAATAAAAAGTAGGAAAGTGAAAGGAGGACAAATAGCCAAGGTGCGAATGGGTAACTGTGAGAGTCCTGAGGTCTCTGCTCCAGCTAAGAGAGGACAGTACTGAGGCTGAAGGTGATAATCATAAGCCTAAATGTTTCCACTGTAAAAAGGTGAGACACATTCATTCAAAATGCTGAAAGGTGAAACAAAAATTCATGGAAATTATTGGAGTTCATAAGAATGCCTAAAAACAACATCAGAAGGTAAAGGCCAACAATTGTAGCTTAACTACAAATAAGATATTCAAGATAGACATGGTAAATATGGTAGATGTAAGATGGAGTCGTAGAGTTATATTTACAGCACAGAAACAGATCCTTCAGTCCAACTCATCCATGCTGACAGGATACCTTAAATTAATCTAGTCCCGTTTGCCAGAATTTGGCTCATATCCCTCTAAAACCTTCCAATTCATGTATCCATCCAGATGCTTTTTAAATGTTATAATTGTACCAGCCTCCACCACTTCCTCTGGGATCTCATTCTATTAAGAGTTTACTCTGAAAGAAAGTTAACCCCTTTTTCTTCAAAGGAAGCCTCCAAACCCATAACTATTCAAAGTGATACAGGAGCTACTCAAACTCTCTTGCAGGAGAAGAATTTAGTTTTCCCTCCAGAATGTTCAGTGAAAGCCAAAGGATAGATGGAGAGTATATCCCAGTTCCAGTGCACAATTCCCATTGGACTATAATTTATTGCCTGGACTAGCAATTGTATGGATTGTTTCAAAATTACCTGTGGATGCAGTTGATTTACTAATGGGGACTTATTCTGCAGGAGTGAAAGTCATAGCTTTGACTATAATCATGAAAAGTCCAATTGAAGCTAAAGAGACAGAATAGTTTCAGGATGCGGGTTCTGGGTGTTTTTCTATCAGGTGTACCAGAAGAATGATGAAACAATATCTATAATCAGAACTCACAGTACATTCCACAGGCAGATGTTAGGGTGGCTGAAACTCTACTTAAGAAAAAAGGACAGTTCAAAAGAGATTTCTGGCATTCTTTTGTTAATTGGGGCTCAAGAAACAGATCCAGTATAAATTTAGTATAGACAGCTGACACTGAAACTGAGGCCGAAGGAGTTCCAGAGTGTATTGTATTAGAAACAGAGCTTTGATGAGGAAGTAGAGATATCCTCACAGACCTGCAGGTGAAGAATGGATAGTTGATCATCAAATAGTGATGCCGGTCAGATATCGTAAGGAGATATCACAAGTGGATGCAGTTCTTATGGAAGAGCCCATGAGAATTTGGAAAATGCAGGCAACAATAAGCAGGCATTTTACATGGTCAGGATTTCATAAAGCCATCGTGCAATTTGTAAAACATGTCAAACATGTTAGGTAGGAAGAAAACTTCAACATGCAACCAGACCATCACTTTTGATACCTATACCAGATCATTTATTCAAGTGTCCATTGATTATGTAGCTTTATTACCAAAAATCAAAAGAAAGACATCCTTACAGTTATGGATATGACAACGTGATTCTCAGAGGCTATACCTTTAAGAATAGTTACAGCTAGGTTAGTGGTGGAAAACTTAACACAGATTTGTCAAAGAGACTACCAATTAAGGAATGGTCTGATCACAGTTCTAACTTTATGTCTAAAGTTTTCCAGAAAATCATTAGTAGTTTGGGAATACAACAATTAAAGTCAACTGTGTATCGCCTGCAAATACAGGGAGATTTGTAGAGGTACCATCAGACTCTCTAAACCATGATCCAGGTATACTGGATTATAAATGTCCACAGGAATGGGATAAAGGATTCAATTTCTTGTTATTTTCTCCCAGAGATTCTCCAAATGATTCTGCTGGCTGATGTCCATTTGAATTGGTGTATGGTTGTGAGATTAGAGGTCCATTAAAACTGAGGGAGAAGCTCCTGAAAGAGAAAGACAAGTTGTCAGTGTTGGATTACGTGTCCCTGTTTCTGGAAAGACTCACTGCACCATATAGGGTAGCACAGAAACATTTTAAAACTTCCTCAGGTAAAAATAAAAGAATGGGCAAATATACATTCAGCAACTGGGATGTTTCATGTGGGAGATAAAGTATTGATATTATTGCCTCTGCAAGGTGAAGCTTTGAAAGCATAATCCAGTGGCCCAGATATAAAATAGTTACACGGGCTAGTAAAATGGTTCATTTGATACACAGAGAATCTCCCACAATTAGTCTAGCTAACACAGAAATACTGGCAGAGATAGACACCACTAAAATATATTGGGAGGATCTTACAAGACTACTGAGGAAATAGGAGATCATCTGGATAGATAAACCTGGATGTGTTACATTAGCTGGACTTCTTGTAGATGTAGGAGAGTCAGGACCAATAAAACAACAGCCTTATCGGGTAAGCCCAGAAAAATAAGCTCACCTGGGAACAGACGTTCAGTGCGTACTGGAAAACCACTTGATTGAATGTACTCAAAACAGCTGGAGTTCACGAGTGTGTTGGATCCTAAACCTGATGGATCGATTAGAGTTTGTACAGATTACAGAAAGGTGAATGTTGTCACTAAAACAGAATTATACTCAATTTCGCAGTTGAAAGATTGCGTTAATAGAATTTGAAGTGCATCATTCCTTTCTAAGTTTGATCTATTGAATGGGTACTGGCAAGTGCCATTAATATCAAGGGCTGAAGAAATTTCTATTTTTGTAGTACCAATTAGGTTATACCAATGTTGAGTGATGCTATTCGGGTTAAAGAAAGCACCAGCTACATTCCAAAGGCTGATGAATCAAGAAATAGCTGAGGTTCATCTCTGTGAAGTATATTTGGATGATATTATAATTTATATCAGCACTTGGGAAGAACGTGTAAGACCAGTCTAAGAACTGCGTAAGCAATTACTGTTAACTGGTTTAGTGAAAAATTTAGCCAGAAGTGAATTTACAAAATTTAGACTTATCTGGGACTTACAGCTGAACAAGGACAAGTGTTACTGGGCATAGACCTACCTTTAAATGTAAACATCCTTTTTCTGTTAGGTTCTTGTGAACAGAGTGTTTGTGTCTGAGCCAAGAGACCTCAGTACAAGTCTTAACTGTTCCGTGGGTGTGTCATAACATCTCAGGACAGGTGATTTGCAAAAGGTAGGGCTTTAATAGAATTCCTTGTTCCTAATATTAAATGAGAAATCACAAAGTTTTGGGAAATGTGTGGATTTCATTGTATGTTTGTGCATAATTTCAGCATGATAGCTGTAGCTTTAAAACACTTCTTAAAGAAACAAGTGGAAGTGCTATGGTCAGCTGAATGCCAATCAACTTTTGAGAAGCTGAAGGCAATCTTGATAAATGATCCAGTGTAGCAGCTGATACTAGTGATTTGGCTGTCTTGTTACAGGATGATGAGTCAGGAATAGAGGAGCTAACGGGTTCATCTCCAATATCCTGAACCAGTATCAGGAGTACTGTACTGTGAAAAAGCGACTTTGGGATTATTGCTGGCTTTTCAACACTTTGAAGATACAGAAACACAGAAATGCTAATTTACACTGATCACAATCCACTTTATTTCAATGAATAGTTTAAAAACCAGAATATAAGTCTGTTCAGATAGAGTCTTCTGTTGCAACCATTTGGCTTCTGTCTCTTTGCAATGTTTCGCCATGAGTAGTAATGACCTCTATCTGATCTGGATTGGTTGCATATTCCAGAAACTTCTTTTGGTTCCAAGTACTTGTCTTTGAATTTCTAACTCATACTTTCTGACCATTGCTCAGCTTTGGTAGTTCCCTATCTGCTTACTTGTCATGTACCTTTTTCTTTTTCCTCTGACATTGAAGAACAGTATCCTGTGACTGCAAACGTTTAGAAATTGGAGCTGGACAATATTATTCATGCTTGCGTTCTCAGCATAAGAAGCATTAGCCCCTTCTCCATTGGTGCTGCACAAAAATACGGCAATGCAATGTGAAAATCCAGTTTTGTTGCTCAACACATGGCAGTCATTGATTGGATTACATGTATCATATGTTCTGCCAGACTATTTGAATGTGAATAGGACGATGATGTAATAAAGTGCTACTCCCACTTAGCACACGTTTTTACATTGTTTACCAGTGAATTGCAGTCCATTGCCAGACACTTTCTATTCTGAACAGAAAATAGAACTCATTGTGGCGAGTATAGCTGTATTAGTTCTGCTGTTAATTCAATGAACAATGAGAAACTTGAAGAAATTTGTCAGAAGGATGTTATCTTCCGCAGATGCTGTGAATATGTCTCATGCTGCTTTCATCCAAGGAGTGGATGGAACGTTATTTGGATATATATTCTCCCTCCACTGCTGGGTTTGATCTACTTCATTTACATTCACAAGTAATTAAAGATCCTGATTTTATCCTAGTCACTTCTCCTATCCACATGCTAGTTTTCTTTTGGTCATTTTGTCATACAGTGGGGTGTCGTTCTTGAGAAAATCTCTCACTGGAGATGAGTCTTCTGCAAGGTAGGGATTTTTATTACAAGAGGAATTTGAAAACACAGAGGCATTAATCATAGCTTCACTATACTCTGTAGCGTCAGCAATTGCTTGACAGCCTGCATTTTGCCTGAATCAGGACAGATTCCATGGCTAGGTAAATGGAGCTGAAAAAAATTTATCTGATTAACACTGAAGTTCTACGTTCTGCTGTTAAATATCTGCCCCATGGCATTGCACTGCTGCCATCAGTAGCTAAAGGTTGTTACCATGCTCTGTATTGTCTTACCCATGACTGAGATATTGTCAGCTGCAGAAACAAAACCTGGTACATTTTCAATCATCCTATCTACATCCTGCATGAACAGGTCTTGGCTTGCTGATAGCCTAAGTGATAACCATTGGAAACAATACCATTTAAATAGCATCTTAAATGTTGTGAGAAATTGGGATTCTTACACTAAGTGAACTGACTAGTATCCATGCTTCACATCTAACATTGAAAAGAATATTGCTTGATAAGCTTATGATTTAATTCTTCCAGTATCAGTATTTAATGTGAAGGCCTTTTAAGGAAAAGATTGAGGTGCACTGGAAAAATGGTAACTCTTAGGCACAATCTTTTTTTAAGACACATGATGCATTTGTGTCATGGCCAACATTCCCACTTACAGCACCATGTCGTTCAGTTGTACTCAAAGTTTCTCTTGAATGTGCACACACTGCACTTCTTTGAAGGATCAATAAACGTGGTTACAGCATCTTTAAAATGCAATGCTACATCACCCTAAAATTGTCAAAGGTATTGAATTGGTCTGCTAACAGTGTTTGAGGTTATTGACTTATTCAATTGCACAACACTTGGTCTATTCCACTGCAGTGGGTATAGTTTGAATCTCATAAACTGTGACCACACCAAGGTCTGGGGATACTGGTGGAGCTGACATTGCTGGACTATTGGTATCTACTAGATAGAAGATTTCAGGAAACCACAACGAGCTTGGCAAAGCAGTGTGATTGCAACAATGCACAGAATTGGAGACATGTTACATGCTGTGAGTCAATAAGTTGGAGGCTGCACTGTAGTGCACCATTTTCTGAAGTACACTCTTTCAGAGTGACTAGTAGCAATTGTTTTCACTAGTTCCTGTGTCAGTTTTAGCTTTTAAGATGTGATGATCTGCATTTCCAGGAAAGATGATGTTAAATGTTGGAAAAGTCTCTGATCACCCTATTTTTTCAACTTGGTGTGTGAGGCTGCCATGGAAAGCTTGTTCATTTTCTAAAATTTGCCTTTTGCTTGATTGAATCTGAATGTCATGGATAAATTTGCATTTGTACTCCTTCTTAACACATTCCTTGCTCCAGCATTGTGGTGTCATACCGTCAGTTTGGATTCTAGTGATATATTCTCAAGTCTGACTTAGCCATTGAAATGAGATTCCTGCTCATATGTGTCAGTAAAGTGACATACTGTAGAGACATGAGGAAAAGCTGGACAACTTTTATGTTGGTTTGACAAACCTTATTTGTTACAGATACTGCTGTCTTAATATAATTCACTGACTGCAGCAATGATGTTGACTGCTCCTAAACACATAACTGTTGTTGATCCATCACGGTGACTTCATACTTGTATCCATTCTCAAGTGTTGAGTCAATGTCACAGATGTTCTTCTTGGTGAGAAGATCCTTCCTGAAGATTTTGAGAAGATGTAGAGGTGATTATTGATTCAATGAGTTTCTCTGAGAGTTCATCTTCAGAAAAGGTCCATTCATGTGCTTTGTTGTGACATCTTCAGATTAACTCCTCAAAAGAGTCTCGAGGATGCTCTTCATATGCAATGAGTTGAAGGCTGTTAATCATGAGGTTAACTGTTACCTTGAGCTGGTCTTTGAGAGGTTTCCAGACTTTTTCTGGATGACTGATCATCAATGGAAAGGCCAAACATCTGAATTCCACAAAGCCCCTCCTTGCTAATGGTGGGCAACTTTCAGAAGGTTTTCAAAATTCCACTTGGAACCATCTATCACTTGATCTGTAAAACAGAATCACATGTATTATTCACAAAATTGCAGTTCAGTAAAGGTATCATTGGCTCCCAAGTCTTTAATTAAGTAATCGCCCCCCACTTACCATTGAGAGTATTTGTTACTTTGTTTAGAAGTAGTATGCACTGCTTGTTTTTCCTTTCTATCTTTTAGTTTTGATTTCCCCTTTTCTTTCAATGTTGTTGTTTCTTTCCTGGACTTAGTCCCTTTAAGAATATTGTTTTCAGAGCTTCAGTCTTGCACATTTAAAATTGCAGTTTTGCAGTTGCAATTTTCAGTTTGCTAAATGATATTCATTGCTAAATAAGGAGTGATGACATTGCATCGTCTTTGCTACATTTTACATCAAGTTGAAGAAGGATCGTGACACAAACCACTGACCTTTACAGTAAGGTAGGCCTGCTCAGCATAGGAAACCACTTTTAAGTGTTTCATTTACCCGTACTTTCTTTCAGGACAGCTTAGCAGTTATACTATGCAAAGCATTTTTAATTCAGAATTGCAGGCCCATTGCTTTCTTTTAAACAGAGACAGCATTTATAACTTAAGTTCTATTTTAATCAGAAATAAATTAGCTCTGTCTTCAGGATGCTGAATACCTATCTGCAGATCTGTACTCAGAACAAGTAATGTCCAAATGCCTTGATATTATTTCTGAATCCTCTCCCCATCCCCCTTTTCTGATGAAGGGTCCAGGCCTGAAACGTCAGCTTTTGTGCTCCTGAGATGCTGCTTGGCCTGCTGTGTACATCCAGCTCCACACTTTGTTACTTCGGGGCTGTTGTCTAGTTGACCATCAATTCAGTTTTCAAGAATCTACCATTGTGATTTTGGACTTCTTTTTTCATCGATTCTACTGCTGCTAACCATTGGATTTCAGAAAGATATTTGTACCTAAAGTAGCAGTGCTTAGATTATCTCTTGTAATATAGGAACTAGGCATGGGTAATGTGGTATCAAAAAATCCAATGAATATTTATTGTTGTTGACTGATGTACAAACGTGAGATTAATGGACACATATGTCTCTGAGCTAGTAAAGGTAAATTCACCACAGCATTCATTAGAGAGAAATGCATGGAACAGTTTAACCTGAGGGTCACAATACCTCAGACAAGGCTAAGCGGGTGGGATCTTCATAGTAATTCAGCTAGTACGGGAACCGAGCCTGCACTGTTGGCATCACAAACCAGCGGTCCAACCATCTAAGCTAACCAACTCTTATCTAGGCTACTGTTAAATTATTCAAAGAACAGCGTGTTTCTTCAGTGTATCATGTTACAAATGACACAGGTTAAGATGGAGTTAACACCTCTGGCATGTCTCTTAACGATGTACTAACACATTAACTGTGAACGTAAAACACAATGAGCATTAGTTTCTGCTTAAATCAGTGGGTCACAAGGGAGAAATCATTTAGGATCCATGTGAGAAACCTAATCCATCCTATGTATGACTTTCCATCCTGAGAATTCCTTAGATTGTGAATTAGTCCCTTGTACACAGCAAAATTATGAATTTTCGAATTCAGCATTTTGCCTTATTCAGACAATTAAGTTTTAAATCTTTTTGTACTTCATTGTTATTTCAACCAGAATTTTACAATCATTTTTAAATTTGTGATTTAATTTAGCTACTTTTTGTATCATCCATCCTGTTATTAACTAGTGCAATTACATTTATGCTCAAGCCAAATTCAATTCTAAACAAAATTGCCTAACTAGTACTGTACAAAGGAATTTTTGTACAACCCACATGTTGTGCTCATCACAGAATGTGGAAAATATGAAAATGGCTTTTTTGTTTTGTGAGTTTGACAAGGAGATAACAAATAAAACTCAGAAAGACTAATTAATCACATTAAGATAGAGTTGAAAATCTTTGCAAGATCATTGCAAATTTTCCAGAGAATACTATTCCTAATTTTGAAACTGGTAGCATTGGATGAGGATCTGTTCATGCCAAATAATATGAGCCAATGCTTTGGCATTGGCAAGGATTGCTGTAAATCAAAGCATTTCATGGTAGCTTTTACCTTTGATGTGAATACACCATTTAGATAAGGTGCAAAAGGTTGTTCTACATTGTGAAAAGAAGGATTTGAGACTGAGTCATACTGGAATCTTGCATTATTAATATACAACATATGACAGCTATGTATTTTTCCTTTGACCAAAAGACGCAAAAGATTACTCTCTTGTCCCCTCACTGTTTGTCTTGGCCAAAAGTTTGCTGTTGTGGCAATATAAACTCATTCAGTCATCAAGAGGAAAGGGAAAAGGTCAGTTTGATGTGGGGCTCCAGTCAGTCTCAGAATGTTTTGTTTCATCTTTAGGACTCACCGTCAGCTACACTACATTGCTCAACTTGACTGACGTATGGGAAAATGTTGGTTCTGAGATCAAATCATATGAAGTCCTTATCTCTTTGAACTGCGTTCCAGAATCTTACAGTTCATTACCACAATAAGGACTTGAGAAAGAACTGAACTATCTGAGGATAATAGTTTACTTAGACCCATCATTTACTTTCCAGCTGAATTATTCCTTGCTCATGAAAATCTCAATCTATTGTGATGAGAAGGTTCACTGTTATTATGTGGGAAAGCTGGTGTATTTAAAATGTCTATTACCCAGAGCCTCCAGTTCTTATTTACTATGAAAATATTCCTGGAAGACATCACGGAAGAGATATAAGACTGCACTTTGTATGACTTCTTTGCTAATATTAATATGTCACCAGTTAAGATCATAACAATAAGTTATGGACCTCTATTTGCTGTATCCCAAATCAAGTGGAAAGGCATATGCCAGCAAATTAAGACAACCCCCATTCAATTGAAAAATTAAACACTTTCACTTTAATATGTTAAATAAAATGATGCCTACAACAAGTTTTAAATATCTAAAAAGCACTAAGGCATTTGCTGGAGATATGAGATGAATATTCTCTATAAATCCCATTGGAGTTATTCACTTCAGAATCATTCTTCCTTTGAAAAAAATTTATGCAGAAGTTTTGAAATGGAATGCCCAAGTGCCCAGAAACTGATCTATGTAAAGCAACTGAAAGCAAAATACCAAAAACCATTGTAGTTATTTTTCATGTCATATTTTCATTGTTAATGGAAACATAAAAATAAACATACAGCTCATTAAAGAGGCAATCTCCTATTATTCCGTGTTGAAATAATTCCTCAGCTAGAAAGGAGTACGTGAAATACATTGAAATATTTCTTTCATGAAAATCTGGAGATCCTAAAATATAGGAGCAGGATTTGTCTGCTCTGCCCATCAAACCTCGTCCACTATTCAATAACTCTAATCCTAAACCATTCAGATAATGGCTGGAACTAAAACTGAAGTTGCTGGAAAAGCTCAGCAGGTCCGGCAGCATCTGTGAAGAAAAATCAGAGTTAATGTTTTTGTTCCAGTGACCCTTCCTTGGTTATGAAATGTTAACTCTGATTTTTCTTTACAGACGCTGACAGACCTGCTGAGCTTTTACAGCAACTTCTGTTTTAGTTCCTGATTTACAGCATCCACAGTTCTTTTGGATAATGGCCGATCTGATTGTGACCTTAACCCAACTTTCCTCAATGCCTCCAACTGATCTCTTGGTGGATGAAGATTCAATCTCACTCAGCTTCTAATAGATTCAATAACCCAGCCCCAACTGCTCGCTGAGAAAGAGAATGTCAAAGGTTAAAAATCTAAGGGAAGAAATTTTTCCTCATCTCAGTTTTCAATGGCAGACCTCCTAACTATTAACTGTGCTGCCTTGTTCTAGATTCCCTTACAAAAGGAAACATCTTCTCAGTGCCTAACATATCATGCACCCTCAGAATTGTATATGGTTCACTGTGATCACCTTGCATTCTTCCAAATTCCAGTCAGTATAGGTCCAATCAGCTCAATATTTCCTCAATAGATAAACTCTTCATCTCACAAAATCAGTCTGTTGAATGTTCTCTGAACAGCACCCAATGCAAGCATACCATACTTAAAGGGCTTTGTGTCACATTGCTGGCCTACCAAGTGGCCAGAAGATAATAAAATGTGAGGCTGGATGAACACAGCAGGCCAAGCAGCATCTCAGGAGCACAAAGGCTGACATTTCGGGCCTAGACCCTTCATCAGAGAGGGGGATGGGGAGAGGAAACTGGAATAAATAGGGAGAGAGGGGGAGGTGGACCGAAGATGGAGAGTAAAGAAGATAGGTGGAGAGAGTATAGGTGGGGAGGTAGGGAGGGGATAGGTCAGTCCAGGGAAGACGGACAGGTCAAGGAGGTGGGATGAGGTTAGTAGGTAGATGGAGGTGCGGCTTGGGGTGGGAGGAAGAGATGGGTGAGAGGAAGAACAGGTTAGGGAGGCAGAGACAGGTTGGACTGGTTTTGGGATGCAGTGGGTGGGGGGGAAGAGCTGGGCTGGTTGTGTGGTGCAGTGGGGGGAGGGGACGAACTGGGCTGGTTTAGGGATGCAGTAGGGGAAGGGGAGATTTTGAAACTGGTGAAGTCCACATTGATACCATTAGGCTGCAGGGTTCCCAAGCGGAATATGAGTTGCTGTTCCTTCAACCTTCGGGTGGCATCATTGTGGCACTGCAGGAGGCCCATGATGGACATGTCATCTAGAGAATGGGAGGGGGAGTGGAAATGGTTTGCGACTGGGAGGTGCAGTTGTTTGTTGCGAACTGAGCGGAGGTGTTCTGCAAAGCGGTCTCCAAGCCTCCGCTTGGTTTCCCCAATGTAGAGGAAGCCACACCGGGTACAGTGGATGCAGTATACCACATTGGCAGATGTGCAGGTGAACCTCTGCTTAATGTGGAATGTCATCTTGGGGCCTGGGATAGGGGTGAGGGAGGAGGTGTGGGGTCAAGTGTAGCATTTCCTGCGGTTGCAGGGGAAGGTGCCGGGTGTGGTGGGGTTGGAGGGCAGTGTGGAGCGAACAAGGGAGTCACGGAGAGAGTGGTCTCTCCGGAAAGCGGACAGGGGTGGGGATGGAAAAATGTCTTGGGTGGTGGGGTCGGATTGTAAATGGCGAAAGTGTCGGAGGATGATGCGTTGTATCCGGAGGTTGGTAGGGTGGTGTGTGAGAACGAGGGGAATCCTCTTAGGGCAGTTGTGGCAGGGGCGGGGTGTGAGGGATGTGTTGCGGGAAATATGGGAGACACGGTCAAGGGCATTCTCGATCACTGTGGGGGGAAAGTTGCGGTCCTTAAAGAACTTGGACATCTGGGATGTGCGGGAGTGGAATGTCTTATCGTGGGAGCAGATGAGGCGGAGGCGAAGGAATTGGGAACAGGGGATGGAATTTTTGCAGGAGGATGGGTGGGAGGAGGTGTATTCTAGGTAGCTGTGGGAGTCGGTGGGCTTGAAATGGACATCAGTTACAAGCTGGTTGCCTGAGATGGAGACTGAAAGGTCCAGGAGGGTGAGGGATGTGCTGGAGATGGCCCAGGTGAACTGAAGGTTGGGGTGGAAGGTGTTGGTGAAGTGGATGAACTGTTCGAGCTCCTCTGGGGAGCAAGAGGCGGCGCCGATACAGTCATCAATGTACCGGAGGAAGAGGTGGGGTTTGGGGCCTGTGTAGGTGCAGAAGAGGGACTGTTCCATGTAACCTACAAAGAGGCAGGCATAGCTGGGGCCCATGCGGGTGCCCATGGCCACCCCCTTAGTCTGTATGAATTGGGAGGACTCAAAAGAGAAGTTGTTGAGGGTGAGGACGAGTTCAGCTAGGCGGATGAGAGTGTCGGTGGAGGGGGACTGGTCGGGCCTGCGGGACAGGAAGAAGCGGAGGGCCTTGAGGCCATCTGCATGCGGAATGCAGGTGTATAGGGACTGGACGTCCATGGTGAATATGAGGTGTTGGGGGCCAGGGAATTGGAAGTCCTGGAGGAGGTGGAGGGCGTGGGTGGTGTCACGTACGTAGGTGGGGAGTTCCTGTACCAAAGGGGAGAAAATGGAGTCCAGATAGGTGGAGATGAGTTCGGTGGGGCAGGAGCAGGCTGAGACGATGGGTCGACCAGGGCAGGCAGGTTTGTGGATTTTGGGAAGGAGATAGAAACGGGCCGTGCGGGGTTGGGGAACAATGAGGTTGGAGACTGTGGGTGGGAGGTCCCCTGAAGTGATGAGGTCGTGAATTGTGTTGGAGATGATAGTTTGGTGCTCGGGTGTGGAGTCATGATCGAGGGGGCGGTAGGAGGTGGTGTCGGAGAGTTGGCGTCTGGCCTTGGCGATGTAGAGGTCAGTGCACCATACTACCACTGCGCCACCCTTGTCTGCGGGTTTAATGGTGAGGTTGGGGTTGGAGCGGAGGGAGCGGAGGGCTGCCCGTTCTGCGGGGGAGAGGTTGGAGTGGGTGAGAGGGGTGGAGAGGTTGAGGCGGTTAATGTCTCGACAGCAGTTGGAGATGAAGAGGTCGAGGGAGGGTAGGAGGCCTGGGGGTGGTGTCCAGGAGGAGGACTTGTGTTGGAAGCGGGTGAAGGGGTCAGTGGAAGGAGGGTTAGGTTCCCGGTTGAAGAAGTAGGCATGGAGGCGAAGACGGCGGAAAAACTGCTCTATGTCCAGCCGTGACTGGTATTTGTTGATGTGTGGTTGTAGGGGACAAAGGTGAGCCCCTTGCTCAGGACTGACCGTTCGTCCTCAGTCAGTGGGAGGTCTGGGGGGATGGTGAAGATGCGGCAGGGTTCAGTGTGGCTGTCTTCTCTGGGGTTGCTGGCTGTGGAGGTTGTGGGCGGAGCGATGAGGTCATCGGCCGTGGGCGGGGTTCCGTCGGCGTCGGCCGTGGGTGGGGTTCCGTCGGCGTCGGCCGTGGGCGGGGTTCCGTCGGCCGTGGGCGGGGTTCCGTCGGCGTCAGCCGTGGGCGGGGTTCCGTCGGCGGTTGGAGTATCGGGGTGGGCGGCAGCAGCTGCGGTGAGGGTGGTGTGTGAGGTGTTGTACCTGGACGTGGAGGTGGTGACTGCAGCAGCGGTTCCAGAAGTTCTGTGGCTGGCGGAGGCGGATGTGACGTCATCGGTGGGGTCTCCGGCCGTGTCCTCATGGTCAATGGCGGCGGGTGCATGGTGGGGGAGGGGCAGGGACAGAGTCGGGATTTGGGAGGCGCAGGAATCCTCTTGTGGGTGGCAGGGGCCAGTGAGTTGGTTGTACTTACGATTTTTGGTGTCCAGTAAAGCTGTGTGAAACTGGGTATTCAGTCTGTGGATCCTGCGGAGGATAAAAAACAGCAGAGGTCCTTTGCAGGTCTGGGAGAGGGAGGCTCTGAGCTGGGGCAGGCTGGATTGCAGTGCCTGGAGGTGCCGGTGCATGGCTGCGAGTGTCTGTTTCAGGACTCGCAGGGAGAAACGCTTCTGAAGGGTCTGAATATTCTGGGTGTAGAGGTGGTCACGGTTGGGGCCAAATTGGGAAGGCTGAAATGTGGACTGTAGTCCCTTGGGGATGATCTGGTTCCGTAGGCAGGTGCTAAGGAAGGTGATGTGGCTGTGGTACCTGGTTTGCTTAAGGACATGGTCAAGCAGTTTCAAGGCCGAAGAGATTACAAGAGAGTTGCAATGGGAGAGAGATTCCCTGAGGTTGGTCCGGAGGGAGGAGGGTAACTTCTTCAGGTTAGGCATCACTGGAAGAGGCTTCGCAGTGGGGTTAAAATAGTATTAGAGATAATGGGAACTGCAGATGCTGGAGAATTCCAAGATAATAAAATGTGAGGCTGGATGAACACAGCAGGCCAAGCAGCATCTCAGGAGCACAAAAGCTGACGTTTCGAGCCTAGACCCTTCATCAGAGAGGGGGATGGGGAGAGGGTTCTGGAATAAATAGGGAGAGAGGGGGAGGCGGACCGAAGATGGAGAGGAAAGAAGATAGGTGGAGAGGAGAGTATAGGTGGGGAGGCAGGGAGGGGATAGGTCAGTCCAGGGAAGACGGACAGGTCAAGGAGGTGGGATGAGGTTAGTAGGTAGGAGATGGACGTGCGGCTTGGGGTGGGAGGAAGGGATGGGTGAGAGGAAGAACAGGTTAGGGAGGCAGAGACAGGCTGGGCTGGTTTTGGGATGCAGTGGGTGGAGGGGAAGAGCTGGGCTGGTTGTGTGGTGCAGTGGGGGGAGGGGACGAACTGGGCTGCTTTTGGGATGTGGTGGGGGATTCCTACAGACTAAGGGGGTGGCCATGGGCACCCGCATAGGCCCCAGCTATGCCTGCCTCTTTGTAGGGCCTCAAGGCCCTCCACTTCTTCCTGTCCCGCAGGCCCGACCAGCCCCCTCCACCGACACCCTCATCCGCCTAGCCGAACTCGTCCTCACCCTCAACAACTTCTCTTTCGATTCCTCCCACTTTCTACAGACTAAGGGGGTGGCATTGGGCACCCCGCATGGGCCCCAGCTATGCCTGCCTCTTTCTTGGTTACGTGGAACAGTCCCTCTTCCGCACCTACACAGGCCCCAAACCCCACCTCTTCCTCCGTTACATTGATGACTGTATCGGCGCCGCCTCTTGCTCCCCAGAGGAGCTCAAACAGTTCATCCACTTCATCAACACCTTCCACCCCAACCTTCAGTTCACCTGGGCCATCTCCAGCACATCCCTCACCCTCCTGGACCTCTCAGTCTCCATCTCAGTCAACCAGCTTGTAACTGATGTTCATTTCAAGCCCACCGACTCCCACAGCTACCTAGAATACACCTCCTCCCACCCATCCTCCTGCAAAAATTCCATCCACTATTCCCAATTCCTCCGCCTCCGCTGCATCTGCTCCCACAATAAGGCATTCCACTCCCGCACATCCCAGATGTCCACGTTCTTCAAGGACCGCAACTTTCCCCCAACAGTGGTCCAGAACACCCTTGACCGCATCTCCCGCATTTCCCGCAACACATCCCTCACACCCCGCCCCCACCAGAACCGCCCAAAGAGGACCCCCTCGTTCTCACACACCACCCTACCAACCTCTGGATACAACGCATCATCCTCCGACACTTCCGCCATCTACAATCCGACCCCACCACACAAGACATTTTTCCATCCCTACCCCTGTCTGCTTTCTGGAGAGACCACTCTCTCCGCGACTCCCTTGTTCGCTCCACACTGCCCTCCAACCCCACCACACCCGGCACCTTCCCCTGCAACCGCAGGAAATGCTACACTTGACCCCACACCTCCTCCCTCACCCCTATCCCAGGACCCAAGATGACTTTCCACATTAAGCAGAGGTTCACCTGCACATCTGCCAATGTGGTATACTGCATCCACTGTACCCGGTGTGGCTTCCTCTACATCGGGGAAACCAAGCGGAAGCTTGGGGACTGCTTTGCAGAACACCTCCGCTCAGTTCACAATAAACAACTGCACCTCCCAGTCGCAAACCATTTCCACTCCCCCCTCCCATTATTTAGATGACATGTCCATCATGGGTCTCCTACAGTGCCACAATGATGCCACCCGAAGGTTGAAGGAACAGCAACTCATATTCCGCTTGGGAACCCTGCAGCCCAATGGTATCAATGTGGACTTCACCAGCTTCAAAATCTCCCCTTCCCCCGCCACATCCCAAAACCAGCCCAGTTCGTCCCCTCTCCCCACTGCACCACACAACCAACCCAGCTCTTCCCCTCCACCCACTGCATCCCAAAACCAGTCCAACCTGTCTCTGCCTCCCTAACCTGTTCTTCCTCTCACCCATCCCTTCCTCCCACCCCAAGCCGCACGTCCATCTCCTACCTACTAACCTCATCCCACCTCCTTGACCTGTCCGTCTTCCCTGGACTGGCCTATCCCCTCCCTACCTCCCCACCTATACTCTCCTCTCCACCTATCTTCTTTTCTCTCCATCTTCGGTCCGCCTCCCCCTCTCTCCCTATTTATTCCAGAACCCTCTCCCCATCCCCCTCTCTGATGAAGGGTCTAGGCCCGAAACGTCAGCTTTTGTGCTCCTGTGATGCTGCTGGGCCTGCTGTGATCATCCAGCCTTACATTTTATTATCTTGGATTCTCCAGCATCTGCAGTTCCCATTATCACAGAGTAAACAAGGTTTGTTTGTTTGTGAGGTCAGGCCTGAACGTTAATTACAGCCTGAATATTAATTAAAAAGTTTGTAACAGACACCATGATCCCAGGAAGAACAATGTGTTTAAAGAGACAACAGCAGTTGGCTATTAAAGATCAGTACCTGGAAATTGGTTCTAGCAAATCTGAAAGAGACCTTATATCCAAGCAAATGGCAGTACTTGAATGGGAACTGAGGGTTTGGAAAGAGGTGATCAGTCTATCAGGTGGAACTAACTTTACTGTTATACCTTTGAACCGTATTTTCTAGGACAAAGATCTACAACACTGCTGAGACAGTGCAAAGATTTGAAAGCAACTAGCCTAATCTGAGACACAAGATTCCAGAAGCCGAAAGTGTATAAAACTGAGTCACAAGCATAGATGCCTTTGCGTGGCTGAACTCAGAAGGTACCCCTGATCATTTTGAAAAAGAGTAGCCAAAGAGTCCATACTTATGTCTGTGAGACAATGCAATATGAAAATAATTTAAGCAATCTGGCCAGTTTTGTTATTTTCTTTTATTTATTCCTTAACTGCATTGTTTCTCTGTCTTTTGCATGAAAGGGCATGATAATAATGTTTCAGGTTTAAAGAACAAGATTAATCAGCTCACTGTTGTTTAATTTTCTAATGCTGAACATATTATGTAGTTAATAAATTGTTCAGTCTTTTGTTTAAGATACAAAACCACAGTCTGGAAATTGGTTGTTCACAAATTCTGGAGTTGGTTTTTCAAAACTCTGCTTAGGAACCATTGGAGTGAATATTTGGGAACTTTGGTAGTTTAATTTCACTGTGTTGCGAATACAGGCATAGGAAGGCTAATTTGATTTGACTGTCTGTCTCTGTGTTATTGCAGTAATCTGCATGTGATTTCACTATTGCTCTGTATAGCTATAGGAAGACTGCCTTACTTTTATGCTCTAAACACATTGCACTAAATATAATGTTCTATGTTTAGGTACAAGGACACCAAGGTCTTTATGTACCCCAGCATTCGCTGGCCTCTTACCAGTTAAACATTGACTTACATTTTGTGGTGGCCAGTGTAGGTGGGAGGTGGACATGGGACTCTGCAGAATCCCCTTCACAGCAGACTCAAAAGACATTGGCTGGGAAATTGAAGATTCTGCTGGTCAATTCCTCTACAACAGAAACAAATCTCATTTAAAACAGAGAATTCAGAAGATTCTAATAAAGTACATAGTTACTTAGGAAACGTTAGGCTATGAAATAAATGGTCTAACTCCAGAGTAATTACTCAACTGACCCCATACTTCACTCACACACCCCTAAGTACACCTCCCTCGGATGACTTTCACTGCCTTTCCCCACTCCCTCAACCTGACACCCACTTCCTCACTCCACACCCAATATTTCATCCCACCATGCTGCCAGACCCAACCATACCACCTGGATTTGACACTCACCCTCCATCCCCTGGCTGGAACAAAAAATCTCCTGCCCATTCCAACCTACCTTAAATACTGGATAACTTACATGGCACTCTTATCACCTTGCACCCTGGCACTTGACCCACTTAGCACCTACCCTCTTTCAATGTGATATCTTAAACACCTGGCTCCCTATTCCCTACCCAGGTAGCCCCCTCCTTATTTGATATCCTGATACCCTACTCACATGGCACCCTTGCCCTACACATGGCACACTAGTTACCTGGAAACCAGGCACATTACCCACATGGAACTCTACATATCTGGCGACTCTATCCCACTCATCTGGTTACCTGGCAACCCCTCTACCCTACTAACTGCCTCCCTACCAGTCTAATACTCTACCCCCCTGGCAGCCGAACATCATAATTACCATTATGTACAACTTCCCTACTTTTGGAAGGCTCTCTCGAGTTTCCAAAAGGGTATCCTAGCTGTCTGAAAGGAAGCACACTGAGAACAGATCTCTTTAACCTGAGTCTAATCTCCAAATTCTGGCTTCCAAACACCAGGAATTCCAAAATAGGAATTCAGTATGGGCAGCGGATAATTACATCGCTGTTCGTACATATGCAAGGTGTGCTTAAGAAATTGTTAACTCTTTTGTTCAAGGTACAAAACCACATCAGGAAATTAATTATTTGCAAATCCTGGAATTGCTTATGCAAAAGTCTGCTCAGAAACTATTGGAGTGAGTATTTGGTGTCTTTGGCAGCCCAACCCCCAGTTCTGCCTCCCTGAGAATTTTTTTTTCTTTATTCATTCATGGGATGAAGATGTCACCGGCTAGGCAGCATTTATTGTCCATCCCTAATTGCCCAGACAGCAGTTAAGAGCCAACCACATTGCTGTCAGTCTGGATTCACATTTAGGCCGGACCAGGTATGGATGGCAGTTTCCTTCCCTAAAGGACATCTGTGAACCAGATGGGTTTTTCTGACAATCGACAATGGCTTCACAGTCATCATCCGATTCTTAATTCCAGATATTTTTATTGAGTTCAAATTCCACCGTCTGCTGTGGTGGGATTTGAACCTGAGCCCCCAGAACACTATCTGGATCTCTGGATTAATGGTCTAGCGATAGTATCACTAGACCATTACTTCCCCCTTGGTCTCAGGATTTATGACTTCTTCCAATATTTTGACACAAAAAAGAAAATTTTCATCATGGTGTAAATCGAGGGTCTTTGTGTACTCCTTACTGCTTACTCTCCTTCCTATCTTTGTAGCATCAGTATTTTTGACAAAATACATCAGTCCCTTCATCCAACTCACTAATATAGTTCATAAATATTTACAAACTGAGCACTGATTGCTGCAGCCCCAGTTACAATTTGCCAATTTGAAAATGCCCTACTATCCCAAATCTTTGATTCATGTTAGTTAATGAGTCTTAAATCTATGCTAAAAGATCACCCACAATTCCATGAGCATTTATCTTGTGTAGTATTCTTTTATGTGGCATCTTATGGAATGTTACATATAAATTTTTTAAAACACTACATCTACTTGTTACCCATTATCTGGCCAAATTCTCACATCCTCAAAGAAATCTAACAAATTTGTCAAACATAAATTCCTTTCTGTAAAACTCTATTGACTCTGCTTGATTGTATTATGATTTCCTAAATGTCTTGCAAATGCTTCTATAATAGTGAATTCCAGCGTTTTCCCTTTCATTGACATTAGGCTAATTGGCCTCTAGTTTGCTGAATTGTTGAAAAGAAGTCTGGCTTATCAATTCATTAGGATATTTGCAGAATCCAGGGACCTCTGGAAGATTAAAACCATTAGTTTTCCATATTTTTTTTCTCTAGTGATGATGATTGATTTAACTTCATGACTCCCTTTTGAATTGACTTCTTACTATTCTTAGGATACTTTCTGTGTCTCTCTTCTATGAAGACAAATATAAATTACTTCTTCTAAATTGATATTTATCATTATTAATGTACTAGTCTTATCCTCTAAGGGACCACACTAACATTAGCTAATCTTTACCAGTTTGTATACTTGCAGAAGCTTTTACTGTCTGTTTTTATATATCTTACTGGTTTTTATCAATACTGTAATGTCTCCCTTCTTACTTGGGTAGAGGCATGATAGAGAGCAAGTCGATCCATGCTGCACCCAAATTCACATTCAAACATAACGGAATCCTCAGAAGATGGCACGGGTCTAGATTCAGTTTGCAATTAACCTACTGACCATGGATAAATTGGAAATAAGAAAGTGTGGAGCTGGATGAACACAGCAGGCCACACAGCGTCTTAGGAGCATAAAAGCTGATGTTTCGGGCCGAGACCCTTCATCAGAAAAAAGCTTGTTGCTGCATATTTCACATACTGAAAGTAAGTGAAACTACATAGGCGACTTACTGAAAACAGAGTTCTTCCACTGGATGAATGGCTCCCATCTTACAAAAAACTAAGTCAATCACTATCACTATGCAAATGAGCTTGCCCAGGAAATCCTTGTTTATATACCTTTCCATCCCATATGATGGCACAAGATTTTTTTCCATTGACATAAATGTTCAAATATGCTTAATCAAAAGACACATTGTGCAAACTTCATCAGGCAGTACGTAAACTATCAGTGTTTGTAACTTTAAAACATGTCCTCTTGAACTCGTCTTTGGATCAATTATTAGCAGGAAGGTAAAATTCAAAGAACAGTAATGGATTATTCATTGGAAACTTTTGGAATAACTGTAGTGCAAACTCTGAAAGGTATAAAGTTGAATCAGGCGGCACTGAGTTAATTAAAGCTTTGGAGAGCCTATTCCAGCACAAGGTTTTAATTAACTTAAAAGCTTCTGTTTGAATAGGCCATACCGAAGATTGGACTATAACATCAGAAGCTAATTGCTCAAAATAGCATTCAACAAATTCAGGTAGCATGCTTAGAATATTGTTATATCAATGTTAGTACCCACTGGCTAATCAATAATGCTGCATTAAACACAAGTTAAAAGAGAAAACAATGTGTAATAGCGTGTCTATTAGCATTTGAAAATGATTAACAGCTCAAGTCAGTCCTTTTGATGTTTTTGCACACAAGGCATGAACTAGGCTTTTCTCTTTCAACCCCCAGCCACCTTGCTTTACATTTCCAACATTTTCTATTTGATTTCCATGCTGGCAGATTTTCTATATATTTCTGGAACAAAAGACATGCTTTGCCTTCTAGACACTCAAAAGAAAAATATTACATTTACGTTATCACGTTTAATTTCCTTTTACTCATATTACCACTTATACTGAAAAGGAAGCAGTTTATGCATGCTCCTATTTCATTCTTCTTTTCCAATGCCTAATTCTATTCCATTGTGATAAGTGAAATAAAGGATATCAGCAAAGTATGCACATCATAGCTTAAAAGTTATGCATCGTGACAATGTGAAATGCATTGTACCAACCAATAGCCATGAAAGGTATTCTCATTAAAATTTTCTTTTTCAGATCTACTTCTGCTCATTGGCGTATCCAGTGGAAAAGTAGCTTAAGAGTTATGCATCGTGACAATGTGAAATGCATTGTACCAACCAATAGCCATGAAAGGTATTCCCATTAAAATTTTCTTTTTCAGACCTACTTCTGCTCATTGGTGTATCCAGTGGAAAAGTTCCTGTAAAATCTGTGTAAAATGGTAATTATTAATTGGTGGATTAATTTAAAGACAGCATTTCAGAAATAACTCCTGGCTGAATTTCACAACAGAAGGCACGTAAGCAACAATGAATGTCTCAAGTCAGTTGGCTCTCAGTCAACTTGACTGGATATCCATGAATGTTTTCATGCTGCTTTACAAAAATGTCTCATACAGGGCAGAGAAGATACAGCTACAATTTCACTGATTGTGACCTGCAGCATCTCATTGATGAACCTGAACAGGGGAGAAGCTGAATACCACCACTTATAGAACATGAAGTTTCTGAAGAAGTACTGACCCAAAACATCAACTTTCCTACTCCTCTGATGCTGCCTGGCCAGCTGTGTTTCTCCAGCTCCAAACTGTGTTATCTCTGACTCCAGCATCAGCAGTTCTGACTCTTTCTGACAAAGTTCTCATCACTGTGATTGCAAGCATGCATTATATAAAGGACAATGACTTGACCGGAGCATACAAGTGAACTTCCCTATTGC
Source organism: Stegostoma tigrinum (assembly GCF_030684315.1). Lineage (NCBI taxonomy): Eukaryota > Metazoa > Chordata > Chondrichthyes > Orectolobiformes > Stegostomatidae > Stegostoma > Stegostoma tigrinum. Next base: position 27,584,762 of record NC_081369.1, read on the forward strand.
CAACTTCCCTTTCTTCTTTGGAGGCCCTGGATTTGAAGTCTGGATGATGTTATGTAGACGTTGCTTGAAATGATTGAAGCCCCTGAGAGAGTAATGTGAAGAAATGGGGGTCTGACTTTGTGAATAAATAAATTGCAAACCATTAGCTGTTACATAACCCGTCAACAGAAAGCAATATTTGAAAAAAGGGCTAAGTGCATTTTGATGAATGTTATTCCAAAGGTGGAAAAATAAGTTGCCATCCCATTACTTCTGTTCTAATGTGGCTGACATATATGCTTAAACTATAGCTTGGAATACAATAATAGCAACTTGCACTGATGCACTACCGACAACATTGTGAATCATCCTAAGGCACTTTACAGCTGTGGTAACAAATAAAATTTGACTGAATTTCTTTTGAACAAAAGACTAAACCAAGTTCTAAGTATTGTTTAAAGGACAGGGGAGAGCGAGAGATGGTTTACAGAGGGAGCTCCAGAGTTTATGAGCCAGCCAGTTGAAAAAAGGGTCATCAATTGTAGAGCAAGTAAAATAGGGCAAGGATATGAGGCCAGAAATGTAGAAGCTCAGAGTTCAGAGAGGGTTGAAAATGTTACACAGATAAGGAGGAGAAAGGCTATTGAGGGATTTGATAACTAGAATGAGAAACTTATAATTAAAGCATTGTCAATCCTGGAGTGAATGTAGGCCAGTGAGCTCAGAGAAATGAGTGAATGAGATAGCTAATTTGTTCAATGTGTGTTAGGATACAAGCACCAGATCTTAGTATGAGCTAAAATTAATGAAGGGAGATGATCGCAGGAGGCTGGCTCGGAGAGCGTTAGAATATTCAGGTCCAGGGGTAACAAAGATGAGGGTGAACATTTCAGCAGCTAATGAGCTAAGGCAGTGGTGAAATTGGACAACATTACAGAGGTCCAAACTGTGGTGTTGGTAATGGCATAGTATGTTTGGGAAGTGAACAGCAGCATGTCTTTTAAAACATATATTACACATAGGCATGATGCCAGTTGTTACATACACCAGTTTGTTTTGAAATTATGTTGACTGTAAGTAGATTATACCTGACAGCAAAACCACAGTGGAAAACAGCTGTGCTTGTCTTCAGCAAAGAATTGCATTATGTGCGTAGACTGTTTTATTGATAGGATAATCATTATTAAAATGTTTTAATTGACATTTTAACCACTGCAAAATCTGTTTTGTGTTTAAAAATATCCTAGAGCCATAAAGTGTATCCTATTTACAAATTAAATTCAATTTTGATTGACTGGCTGGCTTCTCAACAAATCGAAAAGCAATTTTTATTACTTTAAAAAAATGTTGTTCATATGTACAGAAAAGAGAGTTGTAATTTCATAAGATTAAGAGTACTTTGAGGAGCATTAAAATAATTCAGAGATATCTCCGCTAACTTGTTTTTCCCGAAGTCTTTAAATCGTTATCAGCATAAAGTTCTACAGTCAAAACAAGCCCTGAAAATTGAACCTAACAATCAGCAGAAATCTGGCTAATATTCCCTGACTAAATTAGGGGCAATCAATCCCATTGCAGTGTATCTGCCAGAGTTGAGGCCGATCAGACTCACAGAGCTGATATTTCATCTCCCAGTGGGTACTTCGATGCCATTCCTGCTGGCGAATTTCACCAGGACAGGGATGTGAAGGGCACATTCTGATTCAACAAGACTTGCAGATTGCTTATGTTGTCCCAAGCAAGCAAACTGAGTGGAGGTTGGAGCACAGCTGGGAGCCAATCATGGCTTAGCCAGAAATTCAGTTAGCCCAATGAGGAGGTGAAATGAGCTGAGGATCACTTGACCAATACGATACAGGTAATTTTCTTTTATGCAGTCATGGGATGTGGGTATCACTAGCTAGTCAGCAGTATATTGCCAATCCCTAGTTGCCCTCGACAAGGTGGTGGTGATTTGCCTCCTTGAATCACTGCAGTCCATTTGCTATGGGTTGACCCACAATATCCTAATGGATGGAATTCCAGGATTTTGACCCATCAGCAGTGTAGTAACGGTGGTATATTTCCAAGTTAGGATGGTGATTGGTTCAAAGGGGAATTTGCAGCTGGTGGTGTTCCCATGTACTGTTACCCTTGTCCTTCAAGGTGGATGTCGTTATAGCTTTGAAAGGATCTGTCTGAGATCTTTGCTGAATTCCTGCAGTGCATCTTGTAGATAGTACACACTGCTGCTACTGAGCATAGGTAGTGTAGGGAATAAATGCTTGCAGATGTGGATATGGATTGATTAATACAAGGAGAAAGGGCTAAAAGCCAGTCAACGCTAGGGTTTGTTATCTCCAGTCTTTGCAAGGACATAGAGAGTAGAGAGCAAGACCACCAAACATAATTAGAGGACCAGGTGAGCAAACATGGGCAGCAGCTCACAAAGGGGCATGACTATCAGATTTTTAGATCAACAATAATGAGGAACAATACAGCCTGTAGGAAAGCTGGGCATCAGGAGGGACACACAGCTGATGGGACATATAGGGCATATCATAATCATAGGATCTGCTGGAAAAGAAGGAGTTACTGTGAGATGACTGAGTGTTGCGGGAGAGTAGGATTCTTGAGGAAACTGGTCAAAGAGATTTGTGTCACTGTAGCAGGAGATCTCAAACCTCACATTACTGTCCTTCCAGTAACTGTCAAAGCTGCGTCAAATGCTACACACTGATCTATATCTCACAGATAACCTTTTTTAATAAAAGCTGAACAATGCATTCAATTCCAGACCAAAGGAGCCTTCCAGGCAGAGACAAAAATGAGGTCCACCTCCATCACTGGATTCTCACAGCTCCAAAGTATTGTTAATGGCTCAACAAAAAAGCAAAAACTGAGGATGCTAGAAAGCTGAAAATTGCAAGAGAAACTCAGCAGGTTTGGCAACAGATGTGGACAGAAAGCAGAGTCAATGTTTCAGGCTAAGTGACCTTTCTTCAGGACCCACAGATCTGCTGAAGCTACAATCATACCCAGACTGGTTAAGCGGCTGCCAGAAATACTGTCTTGGCAAGTCTTATTGTGATGGTTGGCTTTACTCTCCATGACATAAATCTAAATTGTTGTGAGTACACATTGAGCGTCTCTAACTATGCTGGCTAACATGTATTTTCACAGTACAACAGCATTGTTTTATTTTCTGTGCTCTGTTCATGGCCAGGTGAGTGATTTGATCTTCTTGCCTCAACCCTTTCATCAAGACCCAGGAAGAGAAACTGCTTCCCACAAAGATATGAGAATAGGATGCCCTTCCAATGTTCATGACTAAGGCAAAAATTATCTGGGCAACGTTCCTGTGGGACAGAATTACAGTCTGTACTTCTGGGCCTAGAGGTCCTGATCCAAGTCTTACCTGGCCCGGAGGTGTGTAATAACATATCAAAACAAGTTGACTAATAATAATTTTCAACATTAGAAAGCAAATGGTACAGTGGAACAGTGATAACACATCTATCTTCTGATCCATATTCAAGTCTAGCCATATGATGTGATGGTCACAAAGTTAAATCAAAACAGGTTGATTATTTTATTTTAAATTGACATTCGATTGGAGAGGCAAATGAAAGAATGGGACTAAAGCAGTTGGGAATAAGACAGGCTGTGATTAGCGCTGTTTGCTTATATGCAGGTTAAATGCTCTGTCTTGAAAAAAAGGTTGACCTTAATCATAGAACATGAAACAGAGCAGTACAGCACAGTACAGGCCCTTCAGTCCACAATGTTGTGACAACCTATTATCCTATTCTCTAAGATAAAATTACCCTGCATAGCCTACTTTTTACGATCATCCAAGTGCCTATCCATGAGTCATTTGAATGTCCCTAATGTATCTGACTCCTCTACCACTGCCGGCAGCGCATTCCACACACCCACCACTCTCTGTGTACAGAACCTACCTCTGACATCTCCCCTTTATCCTCCTCCAACTACCTTAAAATTATGCCCCCTCATAATAGTCATTTCCACTCTAGTAAAAGGTCTCTGGCTATCCATTCTATCTATGCCTCATCATCTTGTATATCTCGATCAAGTCACCTCTCATCCTTCTTCTCTCCAATGAGAAAAGCCTTAGCTCCCTCAACCTTTCCTCATAAGACCTGACCTCCAGTCCAAGCAGCATCCTGGTAAATCTCCTTTGCACCCTCTCTAAAGCTTCCATATGCTTCCTATAATGAGGTGACCAGAACTGAGCACAATATTCCAAGTGTGGTCTAACCAGGGTTTTTTGGAGCTGCAGCATTACCTCGCAGCTCTTAAACTCAATTTCCCTGCCAATGAAAGCCGACACACCATACACCTTCTTAACAAACCTATCAACTTGGGTGGCAACTTTGTGGGATCTACGGACGTGGACCCCATGATCCCTCCGTTCCTCCACACTGCCGAGAATCCTGCCAATAACCCTGTATTCTACATTCGGCCTTCCAAAATGAATCACTTCACACTTTTCTGGGTTGAATTCCATCTGCCACTTCTTTGCCCAGCTCTGCATCCTGTCAATGTCCCGTTGCAACCTACAACAGCCCTCCATGCTATCCACAACTCCACCAACATTCGTGTCAATGTCAAACTTACTAACCCACCCTTCCACTTCCTCATCCAAGTCATTTATAAAGATCACAAAGAGCAGAGGTCCCAGAACAGATCCCTGTGGAACACCACTGGTCACCTAGCTCCAGGCTGAATACTTTCCATCTACTACCACCCTCTGTCTTCTATTGGGCAGCCAATTCTTTATCCAATAGCCAAATTTCCCTGAATCCCATGCCTCCTTACTTTCTGAACGATCCTACCATGGGGAACCTTATCAAATGCCTTGCTAAAATCCATGTACACCAATTCCACTGCTCGACCTTCATCAATGTGTTTTGTCACATCCTCCAAGAATTCAATAAGGCTTGTGAGGCATGATCTGCCCCTCACAAAGCCATGCTGACTATTTCTCATCAAATTGTGCTTTTCCAAATTATCATAAATACTATCTCTCAGAATTCTCTCCAATAGTGTGCCCACCACAGAAGTTAGACTGCCATAAATTAGATACTTTCTTTAAAAATATATCAGTCCATTACTTCTCAGCCAGTCATCAGAATGAGCTATCTCCTATAATCCCATTCACTCATCTTTCCCTAGATGTTTCCATGTTTGGTTTCGCAAATATTTATTCATCTCATTTCTAAAAACTTTGAAGATTCTGCTTCCACCACTATTTAGCATATTTAATACCCTAGTAATGATTTGTTCATCAAAATTCTCCTCATCTCTCTTTTGTTCATGATCTTAAATCATTGTTGTCTATCCCATACTACCCAACAAAGGGAAATAGTTGCCTTTTCCAAATTACTTTAACTTTTTAAATCAGAAACGTTATGAGAAAAATCTGAAACAGGTCGGACTTTAATTGGATCTCCTGGCTCAGACATAAGGACATTACCACTGTGTGAGAAGAGCTCTCTTAGTCTCTTGTTTTTTTCAATTTGCCCTTTTGTAACTAGAAATGCTGTTATGCACAACACTGAATGCATTTTTCCCCTTACTAAATCACCTGTATTTTTTTGTCATCTATTAACAACCATCAGTAATCATTCATGTTTTCCAGTTGATTACTTTGCGTGCTAAGCTGTTGAGAGCAATGCAAACCATTAAAAGTGAGGGAGAGGTAGGAAGAGGGGGAGGGAGCGAAATCAAATTGGATTTGGAAGGGGTGCTCTCTCAGTCTCTCATTATACCACTTTATAAGAAAAACATGAAACAAATTAAACCAAATTAAGCCAAATAGTTCCTTCGAGAAGTATTGTAACTCAAGGAAACCTACTAAATGTAACTAAAATTTGATACAGTGGCATAATGATGCACTCAAACCCCTATTTGTGCCCACTTGTCATGCAAGACCTCAAGCATCTCAGTGGAAAGTTTCTCTTTATACTGTTTTGAATAAAACCAAGTAAAACCAAATTAAAATATGAAAACCCCTTAAAGGGGACTGTAACAAATGTCAAAACAGAAATCAAATTTATGAAAGCGAAATAAAAATTGGGTTTAATGGAGTAGTAATACACTCCAGGCCTCAAATGTATTAGTGGAAAGTCTTTATTTTCTAATCAATCTGTTCAACAGATTACAGACCTCTGAAGCAGATGTGATGTAAACTCCTGGCTCAGAATCAGGAGCACTGACACTTTGTCACAAGAACACCCTCAACATACTTGTTCAAAGCCCTCTATAATGATGAACATCAGTGTTATACCATAAGACCGTAAGAAATAGGAACATGAACAGGCCATCCGGCCCTTCAAGCCTGATCCGCCATTCAACAGGATCATGGCCAATCAACATTTCTCATGTTCACTTATCTGCTTTTCCCCCGTAACCCTTGATTCTACTACTGATTAAAAGTCAATCTCAGCCTTAAATATACACATAGGCTTTGTCCACACCGCTGTCTGCAGCAAGGTGTTCCAAAGACTCACAACCTTCTGAGAGAAGAAATTCCTTCTCATCTTAGTCTTAAAGTGATACCCTTCATCGGAGACTATGCCCTCTGGTCCTAGACTCTCCCATGAGGGGAAACATCCTCTCAACATTTACCCTGTCAAGCCCCTTAAAAATCTTATTTTCAGTAAGATAAATTCTCACTCTCCTGAACTCCAGAGTCGAGTCCCAGCCTAGAGCCTTTGCTCATAAGGTAATCCCACCATCCCGGTGAACCTTCCCTGAACAACTTCCAATGAAATAATTGTTGTATGGGTTTAAAAATGCCATTGTACTCTGTGTCCTTATATTTAAAACCTGAGAGGTTTTAACAATTTTAACAGTTTTAACAATTTGTGAATCTGAACTCTATGTAAAATTGGTCAATGCATATTCGTGTAATTACTGGCTGATAGCAAATTTACCTCAGTTTCACAACATAATTCATTTTCTTTTCCATTGATGACAGCTACATGTCAATCATTAAAGCTCCTGGAAATTAGTTAATTATTTTCTAGGGGGTGGTTATGGTTTGTTAGGCATATTTTCTGTGATGCTAACCAACTGCAACAATGGCCATTGAGTGCAATGTTAAGGTCAGTTTCCAGGTGAGGTTCTCCATGTTATTTCATACCCTAGGTGAGGAGGGCTGAACTGGTTCCCTCTTTCTAATCACCTGGTTCGTTACAACAAGGTTAAGACTGCACTCTATTCTCCAGTCATGTTCGCAGTCTGGGATAACTCCTGGAAAATTACAGTTCAGTTTGTTTCATTTCAGTCTCATTTCATCCCTTTTAAGTGCATCACTTTGAAGGTCCCACCACACCTCATCTAGTGTGATATTCCAGGGACTTTCTCTCCAGGTAACCATTGAATTTACATCTGTTGTCAGTTTAGCTATCTGTTTCTTCTTTTAAAAGAACATGTTCGAATTAATGTTCAATGTACCTTTAGGTGATCTGGTTATTTTAACTAATTGATGGGATGGGGACATCAGTGGCTGGGCAAGCATTTATTGCCCATCCCCAGTTTCCTTTGAGAAGGTGGTGGTGAGTTGCCCCTTGAATCACTGTACCCCACTAGGTTTCATGACGCCAATCAACTCAAAAGATAATTTTACCTCTATTTAAACTCTTTAAACTTACATTTAATGGACAGCAAATTTTCAACTTGCTGCATATTTCAGTCAATGTACCTTTCCTTGTCTTATAGCAATCAAAAGGAGGCTTTTGGTTTCTTGCTGCAATTTATTTTTCCAACACCACAGATTAACAATTTGTATATGTAATAGAAAGGACAAGTTTAAAAAAAATCAAAATTTAAACCTGCAATAATCCTTAAAGCAATAATACCAATGTCAAACAGCAAAGGACATCATTAGAAATGTCAAATTCAATGTCTGCATGAAATGGTTTGACAGGGCAACCAGTGTTTTTTTTAATGGGCTTTACACAGAACAATAGGCTGCAGAGATTTTGATTTGTTGCATTCTAAAAATTACTTAGTTTTTCTTTGCCTGAAACAGGCAAAGTTTTTACTATCAATGAAAATAAATTAAATAGTATCAACTGCGATTAAATCTTCATTTGAATTCCAAATTGATATGCAGCTATTGCTGTTTCAACTGATTATGCGATCTTTAATGCATTAGCTGTTCAACTATAACACTCAACCATATTTCATTAGCACTGCCTTATCCTCTCAGCAGATGTACAATGCGCACAGACCAATCTGTACTTGTCTTGAGAATTGTCAGGTTAGTACAGTACAATCATTTTAATACCTAACATTGGCGGTCCTCACAACAAGAGAGATTACTTTTTTGTTATGATCCTTGGATGTCAGATCAGAAGAAAAGGGAGATTAAAACAAATATGAATTTAATTAAGAGACTCTGCTTGCCTGGTGTGGGAACAGGCCAAGCCTGGCTGTAATAGAATGCCCAGCATCAGGGCGTCCAAACAAAATCAAAGGTGTCTTGCTTACCACTTACTGCTCTGATGATCTATATCATAACTACAGCAAAAGAGAAAAAAGAAATCATTCATTCCTTTTGATCTTCTTTGCCTTAGAAGCAACCTCTTTGTTGCGTGGAATAGGGCCAAAGTCAATTCAATTTTCCTTTGCTGAACTTTGTGCAATGCTGAAAGTTAGTAAGAAAACTGTGAACTAAAATTTCCTGTGGTTCATCTACACACCATGATATGAAGTAAGCAAATGAATTTTTAAAGAAGTTTTACTCCTTTGAGTCATTGCATCACCTTATCGGGGGTGAGTGTTGAATATGAATTTGCAGGTCAGATGATTTTACTTCTGCACATCTTTCTGTTTCCATCTATCTGTTGTTCGAAGAAGCATGAAGGTGTAATTTCTTTCAGAATTTCTTTTGAAATATTACCCAGAGAATGACGACTGCTGCTTTCCTCCTGTTTTTTTTCTTCAGCAATCCCTTTATCTGGCTTTCATTATGGGTGTGCTGAGCCTCTTTTGTGGGGGAGAACTTCAGGGAGCCAGTCACTTTCTCAGCCCTGTGATGTTCCTTAAGATTAAAAAAGACCTTTGAAGCCTCTACAGTTTTCTGTAAGCCCCGTGGTACAGAACCTCTGAAAGACCGAAGCCATCTGGCAACTTGACATAAAGAAGAAACAAACTGATTGAAACTGTTTCTTCAAAGCAACAATAGCTGGCTGGCAGATTTGTTGATTTGTGTTTTGTCTTTCATGTGTCACACTCAAAAGTCACCAGAACACCTCAGCAATTGCAAAGAAATGATTGGAAAAATCTGCCCAGATTTCTATCACGACTGAGGGCTCATCGCCACAATCAGTAACAGTAATTAATTTAACCTGCTGAGATCTGATCATTAATTACAGATAATAAACCCCACTTGGTGTCCATAATAAGACCCGTATTCTCCAATACAGTTATTCTACTTCCTCAAAAGATAATCTGACAATAAATGTTTAAAAAAAAGCAAAAACATTTTTATATGCTGTCTCCAACTGACTGCTAAATCTTTTAAGATGAGAGTGAAACATCAGGATCTAAATCATACACAGTGCTAGCTTTATTTGATCATGTGTTGTCAAGGCACTGCCAATTGACTTGTATTTTTGAAATGTATTTTACAGCTTGGCTTTTTCTTCCAACAGCCTAGATTTTATTTATGTGATTCTCTCATGCTGCAATCTATCACATTATAAAATGCCAAATTCAGAAAATCTGGGCAAATTATACCTTATATTGTATTAAAATACAATTTTAAAATAAATTTTAATTGACATTAAATAACACCCTCATCTTAAAAGATAACTCCCAGATTCTCATTTTAAATCAATACAAGTATCTCAGTTTTCAGGAAAAATGGCTTGCTTCAAAGCAGCTTCTCATTGCTTTGAGAAACTTCCCCATTACAGATGTGACCTTACTATGGCTATCATTGAAGAGGCAATTTTGAAACATCAAATTACAAAAAAAAGACTACTATAATTCTCTTACCCACTACTTTCCCACTGCTACCACCCAACTGATCAAGTGAATTTTGTGTGCTAAGATAAAAATGATATAAATAGGGCAGGGAAACGGAACACTTTTCCAATAAGAAACACACCCAAGTCAAGCAAAGCATGATTAGATGCAGAGCAAGGCTTCCTTTACAACCTGTATTCTGTCCTAGCTGCATCAACCTTAGAAGAGTGTACTGCAAATGCTCCCACTTGCATTTTCTAGTCCCATACCAATTTGTAACATTTTTGAATGAAACTGCAAGTAGTGCTGAGTTAGAAGCAGCTTAGTACAATAGATAAACATTAACCAGGAACAGAACTGAGACTTGCTATGCTAGTTTCAATTAGATCTTTTATATCAAAAAAAATGATGTATTTTGAATACATCACATTTAAAGTGAGCTCAAATCAAACTCTCTGAAATGAAAGGCATTCACGGGATAATATGTAGTGTAAAATTTGCTGGTATCTAAGTTTCAGCACCAGTTAAAAATAGATCACAAAAGATAGATCTAATATGGCCATCATTACATGATTACATATTGTGTAAACAATAAGCGTTTCCTAATATGGTTCTAGTATCATTTTAAACCTGGTTGTTTTAAGTAGATTTTTATTTCCTTAAAACTTTGAACCTTCGCTGGATTGTAATTCTCGATATCCTTTCATGCCTCAAATAAATTTCTGTTCTCCATGTGTAATTAGTTGATGAGAGCAAAAACTGTAGAAGAAGAGATGTTGGTAATCTGAAATAAAAACAAAAGAAGTTAGAAATACACAATATAATCAGTACTCACTGTGAAAGGATCTCTCATCAAAACTGTAAAAGTCGAGGCCTAATAGGTATTAAGCAAGAGCAGAGGCAGTGAAAGTTGTGGAAAGTGAAGCAAAGAATAAAAGGGAAGCTGTGAAATATGGCACAAGTCAGAAGATGAAGCAATAAAAGGTATGACGACATAAAGCAAAAGTACATAGTAATGGAGCAAGTAGTGAAACAAAAGGTAAATCTAAAGAAGCTATAAAGAGCAGTTGCAGAATTATTGTGAATAACTGCAGCGTGGTGGCTCAGTGGTTACCACTGACGCCTTACAGCATTAGGGAGGTGGGTTCAATTCTAGTTTCAAGCCACTGTCTGTGTGGAGTTTGCACATTCTCCCCATGTCAGTGAAGGTTTCCTCTAGGTGCTCTGGTTTCCCTCCCCAGTCCGAAGATGTGCAGATTAGGCAGATTGGCCATGCTAAATTGCCCAGTGTGCAGGGTAGGTGGATTAGCCATAGGAAATGTTGGGTTCCAGAAAAGGGTGGGTGAGGTGCCCTTCAGTTGGTTGGTATGGACTCGATGGAGCTTGCTTCCATGCTGTAGGGATTCTATGAATTGCAGTCTGGGAGCCGATGTGAAAGTGGTTAATCTCAGTGTTGACTATGAGTGTGCAAGCCACTTCAATCATTGAGCAGCTCAGTTTTCATATGACATCTGTAAATAAGCTGAAGACTAAAACCACTGAAAACAGTGATAAAGATAATACTGCTAATTTTTTTTTCTTCTTTACTCATTACAAATTGCATACATTACAGGAATTGCACTCAAAAATTTCCTGCTTTACTGGACACAGATACTAAATGGGAAACCTGCTGAAATACTCAGGAACTGATATATGTAAGGGGGGGAAGGGAAAAAAGTGTTTCTCTGTCGGTACAATTCTGTTATGCACTCACATGTCTATTGTTCCCATTTTAATGAAAATCTGAACCGATTTCCACTGAAGCATTGTACGCCTATTTTTATGATGCAACACATTACATAATGCAGGTCATCATCATTAAGAATGGTTATGTGTAAATGATGTTGTATTGATATTGTCGCTGTACTCGACAGACAAGCTAATTTTGATGCAGTACAAATAGAACTTACAGACGTAGAGGAAACTGTTGAGCTTCTGAAACCTATTCCAACATTCAATTGGATCATGGTTGGTCTGTACTTTAAATCCAATCACCTGCCGTGATTCCCTTTTTTTACTTACACCTTCATTTAACAAGGTTTCAGACTCTTTTATTGTCCTCTAACCATAACAAGGTAATGCTTGAAGGCATGTTTCAAGTAAACCATTAAATTGATATTTTCCCCCAGTAAACCAAAGTCATCAGGTGGATATATTTACCTTCAGTTATTGAACACAATATCCTTGAGAATGTCCTGGTGCTGTGACTAAAACAAATTATAAAATACTTTATAATGGGATGCAAAATAGCAACTTTGAATTGATTCTGCTATCTGATTCAGTAAACAGTAATTCAACCCAGGATCAAAACCTATGTGAAATAAGGAACTTTTATCACTACAATATTAGAAAGATCATAATGAAAATTTATTGGCTTGCCTTTTAGACTCTGAGGACAATCTTGTCAAAGTTGTGATTTGTTGTATACAACTGCCAAACTTGATCTAGATACAACATGTTCAGTCATGTTGTAGCACACTCTGGAGCAGGTGCAAATTGAATGTAGGTCTCTTGGCTCAAAGAAAAGGACACTACCACTACACCACTAGAGCTGTAAGAACTTGCTTTTTTTCGGATTGTTAGGCCACTGAACAGATTATATTAATTGTTTCTGTTCTTGTTATCAAGAAAGGTTATCAAAGTGGATGTTTTTGGCAGAATATCTTTTACTGTTGAGTTGGCAAAAGCTATATATGGTCTGTTTTAATTGATTAATAAAATTAATTCAAACATGTCCATATTAGATTGCACCCCCCTTAATAGAAATTTTGGACTGAGCCACAAAGCTAATCTCATCCTAGTTTCCAAGTTAATGTCTCAGGTGACTTAGCCAAAGATTGTTGGGATTTTAACACACTTTAATCTCCATCATTAGTCTTCACTCCTCGAATGCCTTTGAATGCTTTTTGCTTCAGTTTACATAATGCTAAGAAATTGTGAATTCAGCCCCATGTTGCAAATCGGCATTGACTGACAACCATGACAGGAATTTTGGTAGCACCACATTGGACTGAAGTTTATCTACTCGATATGCTGGGAATGGTTAATGGAAGATATGGTATTTCTATGGTGCCGTGGAAGCGAGTGGGATCAATGTGAGTTTGGTGCGTAAAGGAGTGTATTTTTTAAACTTTAAGAGGTAATTTCTTTCTGTAAAATCTAGTACTGCTCATTTGCAATTATATTGCATTTAAATTTCCTGCATTTAAGTTTCCTATTCCTTTTCAGACTTAGGCAGGATGAAGGTGAGATCAGTTAATTAGGTGATAGCACTAAACTGGATTTATAGCCCACTTGAATGGCACCACACCCACAAATATCCACTGCCACCACCACCAGCACTCAGTAGCAACAATATGTATCATCTACAATATGTGTAGAAATTCATCAAAGATCCTCAGACACTTCCAAACACACAACTGCTACCATCGAAAAAATCAAGGTGGGTAGATACATGGGAATCCACAAGCTGCAAGTTCCCCTCTCAGCCATTCAACACTCAGACTTCGAAATTGTCGCTGGGTCAAAATCCTAGAATTCATTCCCTCATGGCATTATGGGACTGTCTGTAGCACATAAACTGCAGTGACTGAAGAAGGCAACTCACCACCACCACCTTCTCAAGGGCAATCAGGGACAGGTAAAAAAAACTTTTGCCTAGCCAGAGGCGCCTGTGTGCCACACGTGAATTAAGAAAATTCACTGCATGAATTCCACTTTTGAAAGCTGTTGCCATGTATGGAACCTGGACCCATACATGTTGATGAAAGATTAACGGTACGTTACCGGAAGCTCAAGCTTTAGGGGCTTAAACAGTGAAAAAGCATGTGTCTTTCTTTTGGGTCTCAGAGAATGTAAATTGATGGAAGAAGAGCTACCACAGGATTGGAGACAAGGGCAATGGTACCTTCCAGTGACCAACCACCTGATTCTGATCGCTGCCCGCAATTCCCCCCAAGCAAAGGTAAATGTGGGCCATGCTCCACTTTGGCAGGCAGGTTGCCATGGTTTCCCAGGGCAAACCAGGCACTTGTCTTACCTTCCAGGAAGGTAGGTAATTAAGCAGGTGGTGAGTTAAGGCCTATAAATGGCCATTAATTGACCAATTAAGATGCTAAATTAGTTGCAGGGCAAGAATGTCAGCTTGTGGACCTTCTTATCCAGTACTAAATTGTTAAGGTGGCAAGGAGGGAGGATGTATGTTTTTGGAGTCACATAACCCTCTCTCCACATTACTTTCTATCGGGGAGGAATTAATCATACCCTCAGAATGCCACATCATATTTGGTCCTGACCGTGCAACAGCTCTGATACTCACACTTCAGTGGGACCAGAATGGGAGATAATTGGGTTTTCACTTGGCATCTCGCACATCACAATTGAGTAAGAGAAAATTGAGAAGACAGAGAGAGGCACGGATAGTTGGTGTTAGAGGACACTTCTAGTTCTACTCATCGGGTCATCAAGGCTGAACCTCAGTGGCCATCCACAAAGAGGATGCTTCTGGTGCAAGAACAACAAATGTGCAATGTATTGGCAAGTCAGCAATTACAAAAAGACTGTATCACCTACACCCCCCAGATGGTTCCCAATGTACATGGAGGAGCTTCTATACTTTCTCACTTTGTGAAACACTCTGCTAGTAACAATACATGGCAGTATAACAGTGCTGGAATTAAATTTTTTTAAAGTCTACAAATCCTTGGAGGGTTCTGATCCATCATCTAATATCTAACTGGCTTGTGTCCCAGCGGCGTAGGTGCTGGTGGGGCAGTCTTTACAGTTCTGCTGGGTACCAGATCCCAGAGGACCTCAGTAAAAACATCTCCACAGTCACAATAAGGATATGAGTAGCCTGTCTCAAACCCTACTAATGCCACAGAGACTAAGCAATGTAGAAGTGCTAGAAAGAGGAAAAGTAAAGATTTTAGTTGCACATGAGTAAATTACGCTGTGTTAGCTTCATAATTTACTGTTAATTTTTGACACTTTTTTTACAGCACTTTCTAATTTACTTCCATTTTGGTGGCAAGTAGCTTTTTAACATGTGCAAAGTGGGAAGACATGGATTAATGTTTCTAAAGGAATGTGTTTCAACTGCAAAACCACTTTGTGTGGTGTCATATGTGGACTGGGAGGTGATCAGGTTTTATATGTGATAGTTAAATGGGTGGACTGTGTGAACCTTGCAGTAATGAGGGCACCCTGAGCACCAGTGAGGGTTGTTGTTGTATTGGCCACACTGCTCTTCAACCTACTCCCTGAAATCATCTGGCGATGGTCTGTACTTTGATCCAGCTATAAGTTCAAATCTTACTGCTGTGCCGTGTTGTACAGGATTTAGGACAACACAATCACCCAGGAGACCCTGACTGGTAAATATTGAAGGATGCTCACAAGCACCTTAATTGGGTCTTCAGCATACCACTAGCATGATCAATGACACATCAGGCTACTCCAGAGCATTCACTGAATCCCTGCTGGGTGTCCCCAGCAAAAGCTTATCCTTTGCTTTTACAGGCTGTGAGCTGGGTATGGCATTGTATAAAGCACACCTCTCTGCCAATCCTTCTACCCTAACAGCTGTAAATCAGTAAGCTGGAGCAGCTCGTGCTTTTCTTTCTCCTGCTAGTTCTTTTGCTGCTAGAGCAAAATCTTTTATCTCATCTTTTTATGTTCATGCCCTGCTGATACTGGTCATCTTTGGCAGTCCAAAATAACACAGCTTAAATAGTACCCATGCTCTGATAGATCAGATCAGCAAAGTATAGATAAGACTTATAAAGTGTAGGTAACACAAATCTGTAAAAGTAACATCTCACAACAAACATTATGAACAAAGCTTTTACACAAACAGCCAAGAACTTTGCTATGAATTTGGTAGCACTTTGTAGCATATTTCCCTGTCATGCCTTTACCACCCTTAATTACCTTTGTGGCCATCTTGTTTTCACTGAATGATTGTAAAGACCTGGAAGCTAAATTGCAGGGGCTATGTTAATACAAATTACATGATTAGAAGACTGGGCCAGATTTTGCAGTCAGACGAGAAGCAACAATGCTGTTACTAATCTTGAATGAAGTCGCCAGCTAGGATTAGACAATCACTGTGCAACAGGATATTCTTTCCTGATGGCAGTTTAAATCTAGCACTATGTCAACTGGATCTCCAGAGAATGGATGTGATAGCAATAAACTAGCACCAAGGCAATGACTGTACATCATTAGCATACAAATTACAACTGCAAAAATTTCCTTCAATGTGATAAACCACATATATAAATGTTAACATAATTTACTTGAGAAATTTAATCTAATTCTCAAAATAAAATAAATACCTAACATGTCAGGGCAATGTATTTGTTGATGGCTTTTTGAGCAATTAAATATTTCTCCATTTTCTGATTTGAGTCTACTTAAGCTCAATGTTAATATCAGCACTTTTATACCACTCTTGCCAACTTTGAGAAACCCAGTGTAATGTCTGATGAAAGGTTTACAGAACACATGAATAATAACAATGAAAATAAAGTTGGATGAGGTCCGTAACAGAATGGTTATAAGTGAACTCAGAATTATGTGGTTCCTGATTGTCCTTTTAATGTTTTTTATTCATTCTGTTATGTTCTAACAAGAATAGTTGGGCTCAAGAACAATGGCAGCATTGTGTTAACATGAACTTGATAGATAATGTTCCTGTACATATACCCTCATATTATTAACCTTCAGCTGATTTTTAAGTTTCTTTGTTTGCAACAAAGCACCTGGACACAAAGCAAAAGATATCAGTGCAAAGAATTAAACACTTTTCCACTTGGAATCAGCATCAAGAATCTCCCACATTTAATGTTGCATAGTTTAACACAGCAATGAAGTTCTGAAGACAGATCCAACAAAAATAAATTAATACTAACTTCAGAAAACAAAGTGCAGAATTTCTTCAATACCACCTATTCTCAAGACCTCACAGAATGCAATGTCTAACTAAAGTGCTCAATATGAATGATTTAGTGGAATGGATTTGCTTCTTAGCAGTTGTATTAAAACTACTTATGACTGTTTCACTTCAGCTAATTTTGATAAGTGCAAGGGAAATCTTTTATCTCATCTTTTTATGTTGGGTTTGAAAAAAAACTGTGATAAACTGGAACATATCTATCTTCAATCAATCCCCATAAGAATAGCTTGATCCAGAAATGAAATATTGTTAAACAGTGTATGCTAAACAACTTGATTCATCATTTTTAGTTTGAAACAACAGTTATAGATACTGCAAAATTCAACAATTATTTATAGTCTTTTCTAGTTTCAGATGTTCTACTGTTATTATTTAGAGATTGATTGCCAAGCATTAAAATTAAACTTTCTTTTAAAAATATTCAGTTCTGTATAATTGCAATTTATTTCACTTATTTTTGGCATTAAGTACTACAAATAGCAATATTTCTCAGTCTCCCACTATTGTATGATGGTCACTAGATTCTTTTTAAAAATGGACTCAGCTATGATCAAAAATATCAAGATAAGAGCAATAAATTTCAAGTTAGAATACATTTTTCTTTGAAATTTATACCACAGTATAACAGGCCTGGAAACATTGCAGTTGATCAGCCCTTGAAAATTATGGCTTATGGGCCATTTTCACTGTATGAGTAATGCAGTGAGTTTAAAAGTCACATATAGAAGATTATTAATAAAGATGCTGAAAAAGTCTAATGTGTATTTGCCTTGCCACTAATATAGTCCTGAAATAATGAAAATTGTATTTTTCTAATGGAATATAAATATATTTTGAGCAATCTTTTGGAATTCAAAGAGGCTTCACATTTTCCTGAGTTACAGCAGAACGCACATCATACTTTAAGAAGATCCCAAATAGATAATTTTATCTCGCTCTGCTAGCCAAATGTTGACAGGACGAGTAACTTTCTTCACTGTTTGACAAAGGGAAGGATGGAGAAAAGTGGATTTAGAGTGACAGGGTAGGCAGGCAAGAATTTTGTTTTATGCAGGTACAAATAGTGTTTAAAGTGAAGTGGTACGTGTGCTGGTCTCCTATTTAAATGACTTTAAATTTATATTTCACAGTTGTCCTGCCCATAGCGTTCTTTGCAATTGTAGATTGGGTTTGACAACCTTAGTTAGGGATGCAGCAGCAACTCACTTCCACAGACATACCAAGCTTAAAAATGTTCAAGAACTATCCACTTAAAGTTAATCCAAATAAAAGTAGTAACTGAAATAACAATTCCAAATAATGGATTACGATTAATGTAAGCACTTCAGTGAGGCTGAATAAATAATATTGTTTTTCCAACAAATAGGATTTGATGATTTTGATCCATGATCTGGGGGTTGTATTGTTCACATTTTTTTTCATATTTTGTGTGAGAATGGAAACATTTACTCTTGCCAGTGGTATGTGAAGACAAGTAGACATACTGAAAGGACTGTCGGCATTCGTCTGCAGGCTGACCCAATCGTTATATCAGTAGCATCATACTAAAGAAAATAAAGTTACATTTTCAAATTTCTGAAGTGGGAAGCGAGCACGGATATCTATCACTGACACTTCTGGTGCAAATTCGAGCAGTAGAAAGCCTTTGAAGCTAAAAGCAATAGAGAGTGTAGCAGAGAATGCTAATAGTCCGATATCATCGCACCATGGGCTATAATCAAGAAATTCCCAAAATAAGATCATCCTTTAGGATATAACTCAAAATAACAGAGTAAAGATTTAAATGAACCTTTCTCCAAGAAATGCTACTGAATATATCCATAAATTGAAGACATAGAAACCATATGGTTGGAAGTAAGAATTAAATAGGGAAAGAAGGTGCTGAAAGGAATAGTCTATAGACACCTAACAGTAATTATATGATGGGACAGAGAACAAATTAGGAGGTAATGAGAGCATGTTACAAAAACAGTACATTAATCATGGGGACTTTAATTTTCATGTCAGTTGAGGTAATCAGATTGGCTGAGGAAGTCATGAGGAAGAATTTGCAGAGTATATTTGGGATAGTTTCCAGGAGCAATTTGTAATTGATCAGGCTATTTTAGATCTGGTAGCATGTAATGAGGTAGATTTAATAAATAAGCTTAGTAAAAGATCTTCATGAAAGCAGTGACCATAACATGATAGAATTTAGCATTCACCTCAGAGTGAGAAACTTGAATTGGAATCACCTGTGCTAAGCCTTAAACAGTAATTAAAAATGAATGAGGGCAGAGCTAGCTGGAGTCCTCTGTGAAAAGAGGTTAGTAACAAAGATGATTGAGGAACAAGGCAGACATTTAAGAAAATAATTCATGGCGCACAGCGAAGGTATATTCCCGTGAGGATGAATGACTCTAGAATCCAGTTCTGGTCTCCCTGCTATTGGAAGGATACTATTAAGCTGGATAGGGTTCAGAAGAGATTTACCAGGATGGTGCTGTGAATGGAAGGTTTGAGTTATGAGGACAGATGTGTCTAGGGAAATAATAATGAGGAATGAGGAAATGGCAGATGAGTTGAATAAATAATTTGTATCAATCTTCACTGTAGCAGACAATAAGAGCATTCTAAATAAGTTAATAATCAAGGGGGAAAATGGGGAGAGGAAATAAATACAATAATTATGACTAGACAGCAAGTACCAGGGAAACCAATGGTGTTTAACATCAATATGTCCACTTGACCTGATGGGATGCTTTGTAGGATATTGAAGTAAAGAGCTACAAAGATAATGGATGCACTGGTAGCTTGACACCATTCATGGCAAAGCAGCCAGCTTGATTGACACTACATCCACAAGCATCCCCTCCCTCCACCACCAATGCTTAATAGCAGCAGCGTGTACTGTCTACAAGGTGCACTGCAGAAATTCTCCAAAGATCCTTAGACAGCATCTTCCAACCCACGATGACTTCCATCTAGTAGGACAAGGGCAGCAGATATATGGGAACACCACCACCTCCAAGCTCCCCTCCAAGACACTCACCATCCTGACTTGGAAATATATCACCGTTACTTCAATGACTCTCGGTCAAAATCCTAGAATGTCATCCCTAATGGCATCGTGGATGAACCTACAGCTGGTGGCTTCAACTGTTCAAGAAGGCAGCTCACCACCACCTTCTCAACGGCGACAAGAGATGGGCAAAAAATGCTGGCCAGCCAGAGATGCCCATGTCCCAGAAATGAGCAGAGAAAACAAAACTTCCAGGAATACTTAGATTCTGGAAAAGTCCCAGAGGATTGGAAAATTACCAATGAAAACTTTTATTTAAAAAGGAAAGTTGACAAAAACTCGTAAATATAGGTCAGTCAGCTTCGCATCTACTATTGGGAAAATGTTAGAGTATATATTTTTCATTTAAGAGACTGCTGGACATGCATATGGTCACAGAAATTTGAGGGTGCATCCATGAGGATCAATGGTCGGCACAACATTGTGGGCTGAAGGGCCTGTTCTGTGCTGTACTGTTCTATGTTATATATTGTAAAGAAGGTAATATCAGAGCACTTAGGAAAACAAAGTATGATCAAGCAAATAATAAAATGTGAGGCTGGATGAACACAGCAGGCCCATGATCAAGCAAAGTCAGCATGGTTTCATGAGTCAGAAATCAAATTTTGCAAATTTAACAGAACTATTTGAGGAAGTAACCAAGGTGAAGCAGTGAATTTAAAAAATGGATTTTCAGAAAGGATTTGATAAGGCACCACACATTAGGCTACTTAACAAGATAAGACCTCTTGGTATTGGACAGAATATATTAGCATGGATAGAGAATTGGCTAACTAGTAGAAGACAGAGAGTTGGGATAAGGGGGCATTTTCAAGATGGCAACCTATATTGAGTTAAATGTCAAAAAGGATTAGTGCTGCACTACAATTATTTACAATATATACAAATGATTCAGATGAGGAATATAAATATACCATAGCAAAGTTTGTGGATGACAAAACAGAAGGTGGGAAGGCAAATAGTGAGGATAACACAAAAAGTCTGCAGATGGATAGATAATAAAATGTGAGGCTGGATGAACACAGCAGGCCAAGCAGCATCTCAGGAGCACAAAAGCTGACGTTTCGGGCCTAGACTCTCTGATGAAGGGTCTAGGCCCGAAACGTCAGCTTTTGTGCTCCTGAGATGCTGCTTGGCCTGCTGTGTTCATCCAGCCTCACATTTTATTATCTTGGAATCTCCAGCATCTGCAGTTCCCATTATCTCTGCAGATGGATAGAGACAGGTTAAGCACGTCGAAGAAAAACTTGAGAAATGGAATATTATTTGGGAAAAGGTGAGGTTATGCACTTTGGCAGGAAGAAAGGAGTACCTGAATACTACTTAACTAAAAAAGGACTGCAGGAATCTACAGAACAGAGGGAATTGGGAGTCCTCAAAAGCTATCATACAAGTTCAGCGGACAATAAAGAAAGCAAATGGAGTGTTGGCCTTAGTTTCTAAGTTAATGGAACATTAGAGTAGAGATATTTTGCTAAAACTATAAAAGAGATGAGTTGGACTACAGCTGAAATACTTTGAACATTTTGGGTCTTTACCTAAGGAACAATATACTGGCACTGGAAGTAATTCAGAGAACTTTCATTAGGCTGATACCACAGATGGAGGGACTGTCTTATGAGGAGAGTTTGAGTGGGTTGGGCTGCAAGTAGCAAGGAGCATCTGAAGTGAAATGATAAGAAAATCAATTGGCCACAGTGAGTAAAACATTTGATTTGTTTTGACTTGTTTATTGTCATGTGTATTTCATTACAAAATGCAGTGAATAGTGCATGGCTGCATACAGGCACAACCGTTCCTATGCACAATGATTGGCATTGGCATGCTAATGACAGCATTGACTTCTGGTTCCATCACTTTATCTGACTATTGCAGACATTAACTCTGAAGCTGATACTGGAGTTCCCTTGGAGACCTGTAACACATTGCAATCAGAACATGGTACATGGGAGATAGAACTGCAGCCAGATATTGGTTGCTTCCAGCTTCCTGGTTGGACAAGATGGCAAGTAGGTTCTGCTGCAGAGGTCTCAGGTAAGGACCTCAATGGGGATGGGCACAAATAGCATACATCCAAATTCACTAAACTTCTGCAACCTCTGTTCCATCAATCATCTTCCTTGAAGTTCTGAGGTACCATCACAGCTATCTATACACCTGTAGCACCTCCAAAAGCACTCCTAACAAATTTAAGAGGCCCTCTAAAAGAAAAAGTTCAATAAATTTCAATTGTTTGTATTTGGAGCGTTTGGCCCTTTCAGTAGCATTACTGCACTTCCTTTAAGAATGGTGAATTGCTTTGTCTAATTTTGGGATTCTAGCTTCACACCACCCAACCTTTGAAACAAAGGAAATGTAGGAACAGGAGTAGGCCATTCAGCCTCTCAAGCCCCTTTTGCTAGTCAATGACGTCATGGTTAATTTATGGCCGAACTCCATACACCTGTCTTTGGCCTATATTCCTTAATATCTTTGCTTAACAAAAATGTAGCTATCTCAGATTTATATTAACAACTGATCCTGCATCCACTGTCATTTGGAGAGGAGAGTTCCAAAAATCCATCAGCCGTTGTGTGTAGAAGTGCTTCCTAACATCTCTCCTGAATTGTCTGGCCCTAATTCTCAGACTATGCCCACTGATTCTAGAATCCTCAACCAGTGGAAATAATTTATCTTTATCTACTCTGATGTTCCCTCTTAATATCTTGAAGACATCAATCAAACAACCCCTTAACCTTCTTGATTTTGGAGAAAATAAGTTAATTTGTATAGCCTCACCTCATACTTAACTCCTGAAGTCCAAGTATCATTCTTGTAACCCTACATTGTACTCCCTCCAAGGTCACCATATCATTCCTAAGTTGAAGTACCTAGATCTGTCCACGTTGCTGCAAGTGGACTTTGAAATTTCAGGATAGCACTATTCCTAAGTGTTTGGGCACATCAGGGTGATGCTCTGGCACACATATCAAAGATAAAACGCCACCGTGATGCACAGGTTGATGTCCAAGGTGATACTTTCCCAGGGAAATCAAGATCAGTCTGAACAGCACTGCTAGGTACCATGCCATGCAAGTAATTTTCCAGACCCCAATTTCTACAGTACATGCCCCTGCGAGGGCCCAAAGTACTTGGACACTGGTGGGTGTTCTCTATTGCAAACCTGTACAGAAATTACCCAACTGAGTCTTCACTCATATGACAATGTTCAGTCCACCCCCAGATAAGATTCTTGCAACACTCTGGGATGACCTCTGGATAATAACTAGTGCTGCCTCTATTGATACTTTTCAACAAATGCACCAATTCAACAAGGAGCACCAACAGTTGAAATGCCTGAAACTGTAAGATCTGTGAGTAATAACTCTATTATCCCAGGTCCCTGTTCTGTTTGATGAACTTAGTTTGCATCCAGCTTTGTAAAACAAAGAGATGTGCAACTAGCTTAGAGGAGGGATAACAGTAATGTTTACCATTTTCATATTAAGTGACCAAAGGCAAATTGCAATGAATTTCAAACAAAAGTATGGAGAATCAGATAAACTAATAATCTAGCTGTTTGAAACCATTCCAACTAACAACCTTCAGTCATCTAATTGTTTCTGGATCCTCAACCAGGCAAGCCAGTCTGCACAGTTCATAAGGTCCAAATTGTGTGAATGGAATTGCAAAGTATTGTGAGATGCCATTCATGGTGGCCCTGGTTCGACTAAGAAATATTCATTTTCATCAGAAAAGAATGCGGACAGATAGGTGCAGGCAGTAGACATGCATATTTTGCCAATTAGTGTAATTTTATTTCAATAAAGACACTGCTCCTTAATTCTGAAGATAGGTCTTTACTTACCTATTATTTTATGTTGATAGACAGGGAAGGTGATAGCCTAGTGGTATCATCACTGGATTGTTAATCCAGAGACCCAGGCAATATTCTGGGGAGAGAGAGAGATAATGGAAACTGTAGATGCTGGAGAATCCGAGATAACAAAGTGTGGAGCTGGATGAACACAGCAGGCCAAGCTGCTTGGCCTGCTGTGTTCATCCAGCTCCACACTTTGTTATGCCCAACATTCTGGGGACCCTGGTTCAAATCCCACAACAGCAGACAGTGGGCTTTGAATTCAATAAAATATCTGGAATTAAGAGTTTAATGGTGACTATGAGTCAATTGTCAGAGAAAAAGCCCATCTGGTTCACTAATATCCTTTTGGGAAGGAGATTACCATCCTTACTTGGTCTGGCCTACATGTGCCTTCAGACCCACAGCAAAGTTGTTGAGTCTCAACTGCCCTCTGGACAATTAGGGATGGAAAATAAATGTTGCCTAGCTGGCAATGCACTTATCCTATTAATGAAGTAAAGAGCATATGCAAATATATTTTTGGGTATAGGCAAGTACTAATGTCTGTGCATGATTTTCTCTTGTCATATTTTCTCATGCACACTTAAAGTCATTGTGCAGAATCATTTCTATGCTTTAAAATCCATTAGCAGCACAAGTACCCACAATTTGACAAAGGGTCCACTATTGTGATCCCACTCTCAGCCCTCAACAGGAAATTTTTGGTCCCTAAGTAAAGTTCATTACGGTTACCATGGAAATGTCTATCCACTTTGCAACATGTGAGGATACTATGGCTTTAAGAGGTGTATTTTATCCTCATTTCTTTAATGAAGAGAGGATGAGACAGAGGCAATGAGCAGTCTATTACAAATCAATAAAGTAAACAGTTTGTGAGGCCCTGGGTTTTTTTTTCCAAATTAAAACAATAGAAGAAGCATGAATGGTGGACCCAGACTCCCACAGACCCAGGGTTTTAGTTTAGCTTTCAGTAGTTGTTGGGGTTTGGAAGTTGGCTGTGAAAGCTGTCTCTCTCTCCCTCCCTGCTACAGCTAAAAATCTTGGCTGTCTCTCTGCCAGAATCAGATTTGAGACAATCAATGTTACAAACTTTGCTCGTTGTATTTATGAGATGTTACTGTATTAGAACAGTTGCTGTTTAGTAGGTAAATAAATTATTGTTCTGTAACATTTTCCGATAGAGTTAAGCTTTTTCAAATTCTTCCTTCTTTTGTTTGTATTTTAACTGGGGTTAAGAATAAAGTGTGTTTTGCTTAAAGCAAGTAGTGTGACCATTTGAATTACATCTAGAACTCAGCACCGTACACTTGCCTTTAAACAAGATATAAGTTAGGGTCTAGGCTATCTCTACGATATATCTGAAGGGGTTTTGGTCTGGTCCATAACTGGCAACAAAGGAATTATTTTGCTACCAGCTGCTATTATATACAACATTAAACAGTATCTCTCATTGGTCCGACAGGTTTCTCGCTCAGTACAAACATTAGATTCAGGCTGCCTTGGTGGCTCAGGACATGAGACCATGGAATAGCTAAGCCGTAGACACAATGCCAATCAAGACACTTTATTGAGTCAGCTGATCTCAGCCAGAGCAAAAACGAGATGATGCAATTGGTGTCAGTGCCTGTAGATCAGGAATATGCAGAGAAAAAAAAACCTTGGAGTTCTTACTCCTGTGCACTATTCACGGAACCTTGCTAGAAATGTATAAATGTCAGTTGGGGATTGAATTGGGTTTGGTTTGTAATGTCCACCAAAGTCAAATTGCCTGTTGCCATTCATTATCTACCTATGTATCAAAATAACAGTCACATTCAGGCATCAATATTTTAACAAAAATACTAAGAATGGCAGATGCTGGAAATCTGAAATGAAAACAAAAATTGCTGGAGAAACTCAGCAGCTCTGGCAGCATCTGTGAACTTCAGCTCTGAAGAAGGGTCACGAGTCCCAAAACGTGAACTCCACTTTCTCTCCACAGATGCTGCCAGACCTGCTGAGATTCATAGCATTTTAATAAAGGGAATATGTGGAAAGGGAAAATATATGATAAAACTGAAAATAAAAATAAGAACTTGGTGAGGAAATAATAGAATAAATGTTGAAAATTGATTGCTTCGGGAACAGAATTATGAAATTGGAATTGCATGATGATATCATATTATCAGACATCATTCTTCGTAGGCAACCCCAGTCAACAGATAAAATCTGAGGCAAAACATTGGGACTGCATCTTTCACTAATTTAGTTACTTGCAGGTTGCATCGGAGTTTTGGAGGGTTTTTTTCCTATGAGACTGAGCAAGGTTTCTCACAATACCTTACCAAATATGCCTCATTAACTGTGATAATGGGAACTGCAGATGCTGGAGAATCCAAGATAATAAAGTGTGGAGCTGGATGAGCACAGCAAGCCAAGCAGCATCTCAGGAGCACAAAAGCTGACGTTTTTGGCCTAGACCCATCATCAGAGAGGGGGATGGGTGAGGGTTCTGGAATAAATAGGGATAGAGGGGGAGGTAGACCGAAGATGGAGAGAAAACAAGATAGATAGAGAGGAGAGTATAGGTGAGGAGGTAGGGAGGGGATAGGTCAGTCCAGGCAAGATGGACAGGTCAAGGAGGCGGGATGAGATGGTAGGTAGGAAATGGAGGTGCGGCTTGAGGTGGGAGGAAGGGATGGGTGAGAGGAAAAACAGGTTAGGGAGGCAGGGACAGGCTGGGCTGGTTTTGGGATGCAGTGGGGGGAGGGGTCGAGCTGGGCTGGTTTTGTGATGCAGTGGGGAGAGGAGAAGAACTGGGCCGGTTTTGGGATGCAGTGGGGGAAGGGGAGATTTTGAAGCTTGCAGCCCAATGGTATCAATATGGACTTCACAAGCTTTAAAATCTCCCCTTCCCCCACTGACCTATCCCCTCCCTACCTCCTCACCTATACTCTCCTCTCTACCTATCTTGTTTTCTCCATATCTTCGATCCGCCTCCCCCTCTTTCCCTATTTATTCCAGTTCCCTCTCCCCATCCCCCTCTCTGATGAAGGGTCTAGGCCCGAAACGTCAGCTTTTGTGCTCCTGAGAGGCTGCTTGGCCTGCTGTGTTCATCCAGCTCCACACTTTGTTATGCCTCATTAACTACCCAGTCAGCCCTTATACTTTCCTTATGTCTGATTCTAGCGGAATCCTACCATGAGCCGTTACTAGACAAACTCGCCACTCAGCAGACATCTGCCAAAAGGTAAGAATTCCTGGTGCCCATACCATAGTAAAAAGTCACAGTGTACGCAGATGAACACTAGCATTCCAATGCTAGCTGCTCAGTGACAAACACTGTGTTAAGTTGTCAAGATTGCATCAGGATCATCCAACATGGAGGTCCTAGTCCTAACGGGTAGGGCCACTCATAGGCTTCACATCACCCCACATCTGGATCGAACCTGTCTACAGGAGCCTGCACCTGCCAACCTCTACAACCCAATCCCTGGGAAAAGAGGTGGCCATGTCAGGTGTGGCACACACTGCTCCCACTCCCTTGAGGTCAGTGTGCTCCTGACCATAGAAGACCACTCTCCTACATGACTCCATTCCTATCTATGCATTACCATGCTGTCTCCTTACAAATAGATTTCCACCTTTCCAATTTTCATTATCCCTCCCCCAGCCTGTAGTCCCCCAGTCCTAACAAGGAAAGTTCCTGAGTTTAACAGAGACAGGCAACAGTCCCTGTGCGCAGTGTCCTTACAGCTGGTTCAATGTGCACCCTGCCATGCAGGTCTGTCCTTCCTAAACAGCCTGGATCAGATTGATGCCACGATGTCACGCGAGCTTGGTAAATGTTGGTTGCCAGTGCCCATGGATGAAGGGTGCACATTGTTGGTACCCATGATTGTGCCCTGACTTGTTTTATTGTGCTGAACAACATGGAGGCTCTCTGCAGTTGCCAGGAGTTGAGATTGGCAGGTACCCACTCTGACTTCCATGTTGAGGCTTATCAGCATCTAGGTTGTTCGATACATTTTGTCAGATAGGAAGTTGACTATTAGTGATGTGGCATTAATAGGGTACTTAACAAGTAATAATCAGGCCCCTATAAGATTTCACACCTTGTATCTACCTTTTACATAATAATGGAAGGAAGGAATTTATTTTTGTAAGTGGAGAAATTATTACAGTTGGAAACTGACTCTCAAACTTCATGTTATTTTTAACAGCCATATAATAAATTTATGAGTGTTTAGGCATGAGCTATCAGATCAATTCAATCTTACAGAATGACAGAAACAAATCTGTATGAAATTAAGATAACAAAGTGTGGAGCTGGATGAACACAGCAGGCCAAGCAGCATCTCAGGAGCACAAAAGCTGATGTTTCGGGCCTAGACCCTTCATCAGAAAAGGGGGATGGGGAGAGGGTTCTGGAATAAATAGGGAGAGAGGGGGAGGCGGACCGAAGATGGAGAGAAAAGAAGATAGGTGGAGAGGGGAGTATAGGTGGGGAGGTAGGGAGGGGATAGGTCAGTCCAGGGAAGATGGACAGGTCAAGGAGGCGGGATGAGGTGGTAGGTAGGAAATGGAGGTGCGGCTTGAGGTGGAAGGAAGGAATGGGTGAGAGGAAGAACAGGTTAGGGAAGCAGAGACAGGCTGGGCTGGTTTTGGGATGCAGTGGGGGGAGGGGAAGAGCTGGGCTGGTTTTGGGATGCAGTGGGGGAGGGGAGATTTTGAAGCTTGTGAAGTCCACATGGATACCATTGGGCTGCAGGGTTCCCAAGCGGAATATGAGTTGCTCTTCCTACAACCTTCGGGTGGCATCATTGAGGCACTGCAGGAGGCCCATGATGGGCATGTCGTCTGAGGAATGGGAGGGGAAGTTAAAATGGTTCGCGACTGAGAGGTGCAATTGTTTATTGCGAACCGAGCGGAGGTGTTCTGCAAAGCGGTCCCCAAGCCTCCGCTTGGTTTCCCCAATGTAGAGGGAGCCACACCGGGTACAATGGATACAGTATACCACATTGGCAGATGTGCAGGTGAACATCTGCTTAATATGGAAAGTCATCTTGGGGCCTGGGATGGGGGTGAGGGAGGAGGTGTGGGGGCAAGTGTAGCAATTCCTGCGGTTGCAGGGGAAGGTGCCGGGTGTGGTGGGGTTGGAGGGCAGTGTGGAGCGAACAAGGGAGCCACAGAGAGAGTGGTCTCTCCGGAAGGCAGATAAGGGTGGGGATGGAAAAATGTCTGGGGAGTTGGGGTCGGATTGTAGATGGTGGAAGTGTCGGAGGACGATGTGTTGTATCCAGAGGTTGGTGGGGTGGTGTGTGAGAATGAGGGGGATCCTCTTGGGGTGGTTGTGGCGGGGGCAGGGTGTGAGGGATGTGTTGCGGGAAATGCGGGAGACACGGTCAAGGGCGTTCTCAACCACTGCGGGGGGAAAGTTGCGGTCCTTGAAGAACGTGGACATCTGGGATGTGCAGGAGTGGAATGCCTCATCGTGGGAGCAGTTGCAGCGGAAGCGGAGGAATTGGGAATAGGGAATGGAATTTTTGCAGGAGGGTGGGTGGGAGGAGGTGTATTCTAGGTGGCTGTGAGAGTGAGTGGGTTTGAAATGGATATCAGTTACAAGCTGATTGTCTGAGATGGAGAATGAGAGGTCCAGGAAGGTGAGGGATGTGTTGGAGATGGCCCAGGTGAACTTGAGGTTGGGGTGGAAGGTGTTGGTAAAGTGGATGAACTGTTCGAGCTTCTCTGGGGAGCAAGAGGCGACGCTGATACAGTCATCAATGTAACGGAGGAAGAGGTGTGGTTTGGGGCCTGTGTAGGTGCGGAAGAGGGACTGTTCCATGTAACCTACAAACAGGCAGGAGCCCAGCTCGTTCCCTCCCCCCACCGCATCCCAAAACCAGCCCAGCCTGTCTCCGCCTCCCTAACCTGTTCTTCCTCTCACCCATCCCTTCCTCCCACCTCAACCCGCACCTCCATTTCCTACCTACTAACCTCATCCCGCCTCCTTGACCTGTCCGTCTTCCCTGGACTGACCTATCCCCTCCCTACCTCCCCACCTATACTCTCCTCTCCACCTATCTTCCTTTCTCTCCATCTTCGGTCCGCCTCCCCCTCTCTCCCTATTATTCCAGAACCCTCCCCCCATCCCCTACTCTGATGAAGGGTCTAGGCCTGAAACATCAGCTCTTGTGCTCCTGAGATGCTGCTTGGCCTGCTGTGTTCATCCAGCTTCACACTTTGTTATCTTGGATTCTCCAGCATCTGCAGTTCCCATTTTCACTGTATGAAATTACTTGTGTCGTGCCTATAGGAGTCACAATCTCTTCGACCAATGGAGCTGAGTACCCAGCTCTTCTGGAGGCATGTTAACTTTCTGCTGGTGGAGCTAGTCACAGGCACAGTATAATTGCAGAGCAACTAATCTTCAATGGTTTTCCTTGTGCTGTTCCAGACATGTTACTGCTAAACAGTTACATGCAAGGTTCCTTGATGGAGCACGTTGACAATGCTTAATTACAGCTTTTAAAGCCTTATGGCACCAATAACACTAGAGATCTTAGATTAGATTAGATTAGATTCCCTACAATATGGAAACAGGCCCTTTGGCCCAACAAGTCCACACCATCCCTTGCAGCATCCTACCCAGACCCATCCCCATCACCCTATAACCCACACACCCCTGAACACTGTGGGCAATTTAGCATGGCCAATCCACCTAGTCTGCGCATCTTTGGACTGTGGGAGGAAACCGGAGCACCCAGAGGAAACCCACGCAGACACAGGGAGAATGTGCAACCTACGCACAGACAGTCACCCGAGGCTAGAATCGAACCCGGGTCCCTGCCGCTGTGAGGCTGCAGTGCTAACCAGATTGAAAATGGAATGGATGACCTAAAATGTCGAGAGTAGCTGCAGTTTTGCTACAGTTTGGATTTAAAGGCCCACTGTGGAGAGAACAACCAGAATGCTGCTACTTCCAACAATAATTTGCATTTGTCAAGCATTTTTAACATAGCATAATGTTCCACAACTCTTCACAGGTAATTCATCGACCAAATAAATATAACGCTAAGCCAAGAAAGGGGTTAATAAGACAGTTGACAAAAGTGTAAATTTAAAGAAACATGTTAAAGAAGAAGAACAAGGCAGAAAGATTTAGAAAGGGAATTCCAGGAAGTAGACTGATGAAGGTACAGCTGTCAGTGGTGGGCCAAACAGACTGAAGGACGTACAAGAGCCTAAACCTGGAAGAAGTCAGAGCTTTGGGTGGCATGTGGGTCTGGAAGAGGTTACAGAGGTAGCGAAGGCCATGGATGGATTTGAACACAGTGATGAGAACTATAAAATCAGGGCAGTGGGAGCAAATTGCTCAATAAGCACAGAGGTAATGGGTGAATGGGACTTTGCACAGATTGTGGTAATAACAGCAATGTCTTGAATGAATTGAAGTTGACTGATAGTGAAAGATTGGAGGCTAGCCAGGAAAGCTCTGTAATAGTCAAGTCTGGAAGTAATAAAAGCATTGAGCAGTGTTTTATTAATGGTTAGGTTGCCAAAGTATCTAAATGAAAAATCTGGAAAAATCAAGAAATAATCAGATATTCCTTTGAGGGTTCAATATTTTTTATCGCTGGTAAATTTTACAAGTTGTCCTCTCTATGTACGTTCAAAACACTGTAATGTTATCACATATACATAACAACACAGTAATAGGCTTCTGTGTGATTTGAAAACCAGGGAGATTGGCATTTTGTCATAATCAGTGCAAGCCCAATGAACTCTGTTTCCTTTTGAGACATAAATACATCCTAAGAGGTATAATTTTAAGCAGTTGATATTTCTTTTGAAGCTTATGGTATGTCTTTCTCCCAGAATTTCTTGGCAGCAGAGATTAACTTCAATATCTTACTTTCTCAGTAACTATTCATTTCACCTCCATATTGATCCTTTTTTCTTTCCCTGGGCTTTCTTTGTTCACCATTTCATTTAGAAATAAGTCTGCACGCTGAAGTAGCTACTTATATCCTCATTTATTCTCATATCATTATTTAACAATTTGCATAAAAATAATGCTTTATTAATTGCTGTGAATAGTTTATGGAAAGAAATAACTTTACCAGGACACATCAAAAATCACATTTTATCCTTTCTATTTTATTAACCAATTTGTCAGAAAAAGCAAACTTCAGGAAGATGTGCTGCAAGTTAAACGCTCTGGTGATGTCTTCATTTCTTAGTAAAAACATTTTTGAAATCCCAAGAGGTCTTGACAGAGTAGATGCAGAGAGGATGTTTCCTCTTACAGGAGACTTGAGAAGTAAGGGTCACTGTTTCAAAATCAGGGATCGCCGATTTAAAACTGGGATTAGACAAACAGTTTTCTCACAGAGTCATGAGTCTTTGATCACGTAAATAGTTTGGTTCTGTACAGTAGCATATGAAGAAAGAAACAAACTTTGGAGTTTGATTCTACCCCACGAAAAAACCAAAGGCATTTCTTACTTGTGCATGTCTATATTTACATATATTTGAGGTTACAATCAGATCAGCTATTGTCCTATTGAATGCTACAGTGTCCCTGATTTGTGTGTTTATCTGTTCATATGGAACATCAACACGTTAAAAAGATTGTCTGTGAAAATACAAACATTTTGCCAAGTAGCATATGCATTTGGTAATAGGGTAGTAATAGTTAGAGAACTTCATGGATTTTGAACATTTCCAAGCTGAATATTCATCCTTCTTAAACGTTATTTATCTATTCCATGCAAATTAATCATGTAGTGTATTGTACATACCTTAGTATCTCTAAAGTATCTCATCATTCATTTTTTTTACTCATACGAGAAAATGATTATAAGTTTCTCTCCATAGTGGCATAATTTTATATATTAACTGTGTAATCAGTAAGAATACAAGTAGTATTTAACTTCCAGTCATTTTAGGTTTATAGAATATAATTTGTATTTTAAGCCTTAAAGTGCACTACTCATAAAAGATGTAGTTGTCACAAATTAACTATCCTGTCAGATGGCGCTTAGAACCACTTCCAGTTAGGTATCTCAAGCGAGGCACATTATACATAGCTATATATGGGTATAAATATCTCTTGGTATATTGTTTCACAAGCTCTTGCATAAAAAGTCCAGGCAGAATGTAGACACTTAATGGTAAGGTCCTGGGGAGTGTTACTAAGCAAAAAGACTTTGGGGGCATGGGAGTGGTGAGGGAGATTGACATGTGAGGGCTAGAGGACATTGTGGCCTTTAACACACCTGGTATGAATACTCAGAAAGCTAGGCCTTTGACTTTTGAACCAGGCTATCTCACAACTTGGCAGTACCTCTGGCTACCATTGAACTTCTTCTGGCATTTTGTGGTCCCAGTGTGACACTGCCCTCAATTCTCCAGAAAGAAAATAGTGTGTGTGAAACACATTTATATTAATAATGCCCTGCCAAGTCCTGACATTTGGGTGAAGGTTCATAGTTCCTTGAAAGCGGAGTGGTAGGTAGACAGGACAGTGAAGAACGCATTTGGTACACTTGCCTTCATTGGTCAATGCGTTAAGTTCAGGAGTTGGGATGTCTTGTGAAACTTGAAAGGATTTAGAAATGATTCATAAGGTTATTGCCAGTTTTGGAGGGTTTGAGCTTAGAGAGAGGCTGGATAGGCTGGGACTATTTTTCCTGGAGCATTGGAGATTGAGGGGTGACCTTATAGAGGTTCATAAAATCATGAGAGGCATGAATAAGGTGAACAGCCAAGGTCTTTACCCCAGGGTAGGAGAGTCCAAAACTAGAGAGCATAGGTTTAAGGAGAGAGGGGAAAGATTTAAAAAGGGCCTTAAGGGCACCTTTTTCACACAGAGGGCCATAAGCATGTGGGATGAGCTACAAGAGGAAGTGGTGGATACTGGTACAATAACAACATTTAAAAGGCATCCAGACAGATGTATGGATAGGAAGGGTTTAGAGTGATATGAACCAAATGGTGATAAATGGAACTAGATTAGTTTAAGATATCTGGTCAGCATGGATGAGTTGGACCAAACATGTGCATGCTTATATCTCTATGAATCTGTGACTAGGTAACAGGCTAAGATCAAAACATTTGCTTGCTTAGCTTCTAAGAGCTTTGAAAAATCATTGGAGATAATATTTTGACTTAGGTGCTTTGTATCCAGAGTAATTTTGCAATTCATTTGTAGAAACGATTCTGTTTGTAGGCATTTTAACCAAGGATTGTTGATGTGGCTCCTTATTTAGTAATTACTTTAAAATTAAACTCATTGAACCAGATTCAATAAATGTGGAGCTGGAAAAGCACAACAGATCAACCAGCAGCGAAGAGCAGCAAAGTCAATGTTTCAGGACGAAACCCTTCGTCAGGACTCTTTTTTTTATTCGTTCACGGGATGAGGGCATTGCTGGGTAGGCAGCATTTATTGCACATCCCTAATTGCACAGAGGGAGGAGTTTAAAAGTCAACCACATTGCTGTGGGTCTGGAGTCACATGTGGGCCAGACCAGATAAGGATGCAGTTTCCTTCCCTAAAGGACATGAGTGAACCAGATGGGCTTTCCCAACAATCAGCAATGGGTTCACAGTCATTGTTAGATTCTTAATTCCAGATCTTTATTGAATTCAAATTCCACCACCTGCCATGGTGGGATTCAAACCCAGGTCCCCAGAACATTATCTGGATCTTTAGATGAACAATCTTGCTATAATACCGCAGGGCCATTGCCTCTCATGTGACAACTGCCAACCAAGTTATTGCTCTGCTTCTGCTCACGTGACCACTCCTGTACACATACCAACTCCAGTTTCAGTCTCCGCCCCACTCCTAGCTCCAGCTCAACATTCAGCCCCAGACCCAAGCCTTGCCGAGTATTCATCTTCCCCCCAGACTTGCCCCTCCCTGAGGTTGAACAGTCAGTCCTCAGCAAAGGGCTCAGCTTCATTGCCCTGCACACGTACATTAACAAGCCTTGACAAAGGGTTTTAGCATGAAACATGGACATTTCTGCTCCTTGGATGCTGTCTGACCTGCTGTGCCTTTCAGCTCCAGATTTAATGACTCTACTTTTCAACATCTTTGTTTCTTTAATCAATATGTACAGGGCCCTTCTCAGGAGGGTGCAACACTGGACCACCTCTTAGGAAACAAGGTCATCAGCCAGAAAACATTTTGAACCCTGTGATTATAACTCTTTTAGTTTTTCCATTGTTAAGAAAAAGATAGGACAGTTCCACAGGTTAAGGTACGGAACCTGAGCAGGGCCAATTTTGGAGCCATTAAGCAAGATCTAGCATAGGTCGTTTGGATGAGTCTGTTTGAAGCAAAAAGAATGACTGGAAAATGGGAGGTTTTTTGAAGTGTCATTCAACAGTCCAGGGACAGTATGGCTGTGTTAGGGTAAAGGGAAAAGCTGGCAGGCTTAGGGATCCCAGGCTGACAAGGGATACTGAAGCTTTGGTTAGGAAAAAGAAGAAGGCATTCATTAGGTTTAAGGTATCAGGTTAAAATGAATCCCAAGATGACTATAAAAAGTGTAGGAGCACATTCCAGAGGGAAACTAGAAGAGCAAAAAGAGGATATGAGATAGATCTGGCAGATAACTTTAAAGATAAACTCAAGAAGTTCTATAGCTATATTGAGAGTAAAGCGGTGGCTAGGGAGGGGAGAGATCACTTTAAAGGTCAGGGTGACAGTCCTTGTGTGGAACCACAGGAGATGGGAACGATTTTTAATGAATGTTTCTCCTCAGTGTTTACTGAGGAGAGAATCATGGATTGTAAGGAAATAAGGGAAAGTTGGACAGCATACACATTACCAGAGACGAAGTGTCTGAAGCCTTAAAGTACATTAAAGTGGACAAATTCCCTGGGCCTGATCAAGTCCATCCTCTGACATTGTGGGAGGCTAGAGAAGAAACTGCAGAGGCCCTTGCGGAGATTTTTCATTCATCTTCAGCCACTGCTGAAGTTCCAGAACACTGGAAGGTGGTTGATGTTGTTCCATTGTTTAAGAAAGGTAGCAAAGACAAGCCAGGGGACTACAGACCAGTGAGTCTGACATTAGTGGTAGACAAGTTATTGGAGAGGACACTGAGGGACAGAATCAACCAACATTTGGATAGACAATGACTGATCAGGGATAGTCAGCATGGATTTGTGCACAGGAAGTCATGTCTGACCAATCTTTCAGAGTTTTCCAAGAAGGTAACCAGAGGATAGATGAGGGTAGGGCAGTAGATGTTGTCTTTTTGGACTTAGTAAAGCCTTTGACAAGTTCCCGCACAGCAGGCTGGTCATGAATGTTAGGTCGCATAGGATCCAGGGACATTTAGATAATTAGATTCAAAATTGGCACGATGGTAGGAAGCAGAGGGTGATGTTTGAAGGTGTTTCTTGGACTGGAGGCCTGTAACAAGTGGTGTGCCACTGGGGTTAGTGCTGGGGCCTTTGTTATTTGTTATTTACATAAATGTGAATGTACAAGGCATGGTGAGTTAGTTTGCAGATGATACAAGATTAGGAGGTACCATTGATAGCAAAGAAGGTTATCAATCATTACAAAGGGATCAGGTCCTGAAGTGGGCTGAGGATTGGCAAATTCAATTCAATACAGATAAGTGTGATGTGTCACACTTTGGAAAATCAAACCAATGTATGACTTATACAGTAAATGCTAAGGAGTGTGGTGGAACATAGGACCCTAGGAGTACAAAGACAATGTTCGCTGAAAGTGGTGTCACAGATAGGCAGAGTGGTGAAGAAACCATTTAGCATGCTAGCTTTCATTGGTCGATGCATTGAGTATATGAGTTAGAACATTATGTTACAGTTGTGTAAGTCGTTGATGAGGCCACACTTGGAGTATTGTGTACAGTTTTGGTCATCCTGTTATAGGAACAACATAGTTAAACTAGAAAGTGTGCAGAGAAGATTTGCGAGGATGTTGCCAGGACTAGTAGGCCTGAGTTAAAGAGAGAGCTTGGCCAGGATAGGACTTTATTCCTTGGAACATAGGAGAATAAGGGGTGACCTTATTGGGGTGTATAAAATCATGAGATGGATAGATAGGATAAATGCATACAATCTTTTTCCCAGGGACAGGGAATTAGAAACTAGAGGACATAGGTTTAAGGTGAGAGAGGAAAGATTTAACAAGGACCTGAGGTGTAACTCCTTCACACAGAGAGTGGTGTATATATGAAATGGCTGCCAGAGAAAGTAGTTGAGGCAGGTACAATAGCAGAATTTAAAAACCATTTGGATAGGTACATGATGAAAAAAGTTTTGAGGGATATGGACCAATTACGTGCAAATGGGATTAGCTGCGTGGGCATCATGGTCAGCATGGACCAGTTTGGGCCAAAGGGCCTGTTTCCATGCTGTACGACTGTATGTCTCTGCGTCTATATGCAGTCCCTACTGTCTTTAAGTCCAGGTGTTTGCTAACAAGGTGAAACATCAAATCTGGAAATGCCATGACTCAGCAGACCATTATTAATACAAATGTGTCGTACACACATTAAGTTATTTCTGAAGACGTGAGGGTGGGATCACATGAGGACCACAAAATGCCAGAAATAGCCAGAGACACTGCCAAGTGCGGAGGCAGCCTGGTTCAAAAGTCAAAGGCCTGGTTTTCTGAGTGTTCATCCCGGTGGCGTTAAAGGCCTCACACATCAATCTCCCTCACCACACCTATGCCCCCATGTAATATTTATGCCCATACATCCTTTCCATGTCCCCTTGCATTCTCCATGCCTTTATATGGAGTTCCAAGTCTGGCTAAAGAGATCTCCCCTGCAGACCACTGGGAAAACTGCAAAACTGTTTTGCAACACAGACAAGAAATACAGTTCAAAGTAAAAATGACATTGAACTATTTAGTACTCTTCATGAATTCAGGTCAATCCAAAGTACTTTGCATGAATGAGCTTCTTTTGAAGTGTCAATACCGGAAGGTAGGAGCACAAAACGGGGCATGAAGCGATAATAACAGGTTAAAATTAAGGATAATCCTACATTATTTTATGAATACATTAAGAGTAAAAGTATAACTAGGGAAAATGTAGAGCCAGTTGAGGACCACAGTAGTGATTAGTGCATGGAGTCAGAGGATGTAGGTTAGGTACTAAATGTATACTTTGTGCAGGTATTCACCAGTGAAAGGGTGATGTGAGTATAGAAATCGGGGAGAAGGATTGCAATAAACTGACAGAAATTAGCATAGACAGGCAGGAGGTTCCGTGTGGCCAGACAGGCTTTAAATAGTAGATAATTCTTCAGGGCCAGAAGGAACATATCTCAGGCTGTTGAGTGAAACAACGGAGGAAATAGCAGGGGCACTGGCGATAGCTTTTAATTCCTCTCTGGGCTCAGGAGGGGTGTTGGATGACTAGAGAACAGCCAATGTGGTATTGTTACTCAAGAAGGGAGCAAGTGATAAACCAGTAAACCATAGCCAAGTCAGTTTGACCTCAGTGGTGGGGAAATTATTGGAAGCAATTCTGAGGGACAGAATTAATCTACATTTGGAGAAGCAGGGGTTAATTCAGAACCATCAGTATGGTTTTGTTAAGGGCAGTCATGGCTGACTAACTTGAGTGAATTTTTTGAGGATGTAACCAGGTGTATAGATGAAAGCAAGAACTCGATGTAGTCTAATTGTATTTCAGCACAGTTTTTGACAAGGTCCCACATGGGAAACTGATAGAAAGGTAACAGCCATGCAATCCAAGGAAATTTGGCAAATTGGCAGAGGGACAGGAAGCAGTAGGTAATGGTTGAAGTGTGATTTTGTGACTGGAAGTCTGTGTCCAGTGGTCTGTCTCAGAATCAGTCTTGGGAGCATTGCTGGTCACAGTTACGTGGAACGGTCCCTCTTCCGCACCTACATAGGCCCCAAACCCCACCTCTTCCTCCGTTACATTGATGACTGTATCGACGCCGCCTCTTGCTCCCCAGAGGAGCTCGAACAGTTCATCCACTTCACCAACACTTCCACCCCAGCCTTCAGTTCACCTGGGCCATCTCCAGCACATCCGTCACCTTCCTGGACCTCTCAGTCTCCATCTCAGGCAACCAGCTTGTAACTGATATCCATTTCAAGCCCACCGACTCCCACAGCTACCTAGAATACACCCCCTCCCACCCACCCTCCTGCAAAAATTCCATCCCCTGTTCCCAACTGCTCCGCTCACGGCGCATCTGCTCCCACAATGAGGCATTCCACTCCCACACGTCCCAGATGTCCACATTCTTCAAGGACCGCAACTTGCCCCCACAGTGATCGAGAACGCCCTTGACCGTGTCTCCCGCATTTCCCGCAACACATCCCTCACACCCTGCCCCCGCCACAACCGTCCAAAGAGGATCCCCCTCGTTCTCACCCACCACCCCACCAACCTCTGGATACATCGCATCATCCTCCGACACTTCCGCCATCTACAATCCGACCCCAACACCCAAGACATTTTTCCATCCACACCCTTGTCTGCCTTCCAGAGAGACCACTCTCTCCGTGACTCCCTTGTTTGCTCCACACTGCCCCCCAACCCCACCACACCTGGCATCTTCCCCTGCAACCACAGGAAATGCTACACTTGCTCCCACACCTCCTCCCTCACCCCTATCCCAGGACCCAAGATGACTTTCCATATTAAGCAGATGTTCACCTGCACATCTGCCAATGTGGTATACTGCATCCACTGTACCCGATGTGGCTTCCTCTACATTGGGGAAACCAAGCGGAGGCTTGGGGACTGCTTTGCAGAACACCTCTGCTCGGTTCGCAATAAACAACTGCACCTCCCAGTCGCAAACCATTTCCACTCCCCCTCCCATTCTTTAGATGACATGTCCATCATGGGCCTCCTGCAGTGCCACAATGATGCCACCCGAAGGTTGCAGGAACAGCAACTCATATTCCGCTTGGGAACCCTGCAGCCCAATGGTATCAATGTGGACTTCACCAGCTTCAAAATCTCCCCTTCCCCTGCCGCATCCCAAAACCAGCCCAGTTCGTCCCCTCCCGCCACTGCACCACACAACCAGCCCAGCTCTTCCCCTCCACCCACTGCATCCCAAAACCAGTCCAACCTGTCTCTGCCTCCCTCACCTGTTCTTCCTCTCACCCATCCCTTCCTCCCACCCCAAGCCGCACGTCCATCTCCTACCTACTAACCTCATCCCACCTCCTTGACCTGTCCGTCTTCCCTGGACTGACCTATCCCCTCCCTGCCTCCCCACCTATACTCTCCTCTCCACCTATCTTCTTTCCTCTCCATCTTCGGTCTGCCTCCTCCTCTCTCCCTATTTATTCCAGAACCCTCACCCCATCCCCCTCTCTGATGAAGGGTCTAGTCCCGAAACGTCAGCTTTTGGGCTCCTGAGATGCTGCTGGGCCTGCTGTGTTCATCCATCCTCACATTTTATTATCTTGGGAGCATTGCTGTTTGTGGTGTATAATTGTTTTAGACTTGAATATAGAAGGGTTGATCAGTAAATTTGTTATTGATACAAAAACTGGCTGGGCAATGTACAGTGAAGAGAATAATCTTAGATTACAGGAGGATATAGATGGGCTGGTCAGATGGGCAGATCAATGGCCAATGGAATTCAATACAGACATGTGGGAGGAGATGCACTTGGGCAGGACAAACAATGCAAGGGAATACATGATGAACAGTAGGACCTTGGGGAGTACTAGGACTAGAGGGGCATTAGTGTGCATGTCCACCAGTTCATAAAGGTAGCAGTGCAGGTGAATAATATGGTTAAGAAGGCATATGGGATACTTGCCTTTATTAAAGTTTAAACACAGGGAAATTACTGCACTAAAGAAAGTGTAGAGGAGATTTACCAGGACTTTGCCTGGTCTGTAGAGTTTTAGTTATAAAGGAGAGATTTGACTAGGATAAAAAAAAGCTGGATGAACACAGTAGGCCAGGTAGCATCAGAGGTGCAGGAAAGCTGACCTTCTGGATCGGGACCCTTCTTCAGAAATGGGGGAGGATAAGGGGTCTCTAAAATAAAAAAGGGGGACAGTGATAGCAGGTAGATAGGGAGCAGATATGTGGGAGAGAATATGGACAGGTCAAGGTGGCGGGGATGAAGCTAGTAAAGGTCAGTGTAGGTAGAAAGTGGGGGTGGGGATTGGTCAGTGAGGTAGGAGGGGCAGATAGGTGAGGGAGAAGACAGCCAGGTCAAGGAGGCAGGGATGAAGCTAGTAAAGGTGACTGTAGGTAGGAAGTGATGGGGCTTGGTCAGTGAGGTGGGAGGAGCAGATAGGTGGGAGAGAGAAGACGGACAGTTCAAGGAGGCAGGGATGAGAAGGGTGTACTGGTCTTGGGATGGGGTCGGGGGTGGGAAGGTTATGAAGCTAGTAAAGTCCACATACAACTGAATGGTCTCAGTGTGGAACTGCAACAATCCAATGGTCTCAATGTGGATTTTACTAGCTTCAAAATCTCCCCACCCCCAATCTCATCCCAAGACCAGCCCCTCTCTCGTCCCTGCCTCCTTGACCTGTCCATCTTCTCTCTCCCACCTATCTACCCCTCCCACCTCACTGACCAATCCCCACCACTTCTTATCTATACTCAACTTTACTAGCTTCATCCCTGCCTCCTTGACCTGTCTGTCTTCTCTCCCAACTATCCACTCCATTATTCACCTTTCATCGTCGCCTCCCCCTCTCTTGATTTATTTCAGGGACCCCTTCCCCTCCCCCAATTTTGAAGAAGGGGCTAGACCCAAAACATAAGCTTTCCTGCTCCTCTGATGCTGCTTGGCCTGTTGTGTTCATCCAGCTCTCCACCTTGTTATCTCAGACTCCAGCATCGGCAGTTCCTGCTATCTCTGATATTGAACTGGGGTTGTTTTCCTTCGAAGTAGAGGAGACTGAGGGGGAATATGATTGATGATGAAGAAAATTACAAAGCCAATAGACAGGAAGAAACGTCTCACCTTGGTGGAAGGATCGATGACCAGGAAGCTTGGATTTAAGATTAGGGGCAGAAGGTTTAGAGAGAATGTGAGGAAAACAATTTTCACCAAGAAGGTGGTAGGAATCTGAAACTCACCGCCTGTAAGAGTGGTAGAGGCAGAAATCCTCATAATGTTTGCACCTGTGACACAAAGCTATGAGCTATGTTGTGGAAAATGAGTTTAGAATATTTAGGTGGTTGTTTCTTACCAACACAGACTCAGTAGACTCAAAGGCCTTTTTCTGTGTTGTAGATCTCTATGACTTCACTCTGTGACTGGTGTCAATGTCACACAGATTTCCAAGCCTGAAACATTGGCCTGGATTAGGACTTGGACATCTGTTGATATGGGAACCCAGAGTACACCCATAACCAGCTGGAATGCAGCCTCTTAAATGACAATCTGAGTTCTTTACAGAGGATAGACCCCTGCTGCGGTTGGCCCAATCAGATGGTCCACATTACTATCAGGCTAGCAACCTCACTGAGAAAGGGGAGTGCTCCAGGCCAGGCAGCTAGTGCAGGTGTGCCTCAACAAATGAAACTGGCCCCAAGCCATTAGGACCATCAGTTTGGAGGAAAAGTCCTCCACAGGCCCGTTCACTGTTGGAGATTCAACATATC
The DNA here is from genome assembly GCF_030684315.1 of Stegostoma tigrinum. Lineage (NCBI taxonomy): Eukaryota > Metazoa > Chordata > Chondrichthyes > Orectolobiformes > Stegostomatidae > Stegostoma > Stegostoma tigrinum. The sequence continues at coordinate 27,627,262 of NC_081369.1, forward strand.
ACAGCCTCATCCACGTGGCGTGGTGCCCTTGTTGTCAGTGACAGTTATGCAGCACAGTACAGGTCCTTGAGCCCACTGAGTCTGCACCAAGCTGATCTGTTGGCCCACCACCAGGAAACCAGCACAAGTGAGCTAGCCTCCATACAAAGTGGTCTCACTATCATTCTTCATCTCTGGCCATGTCCCATGTCTTTCTCCCTTTCTACCATTGCCTTACTCCTTCCTTCCATCCTGCCATGAATCCACATCTTCCTCTTCTCCAGTTGTGTCCCCACCTCTTCCTTCCTTCCCATCACATTCTCCCATCCACCTCCCAATGCTCTTCTGAAGGATTGATTATAATGCCAATTTTTCACTCTCTGGTCATTTCTTAGCAAGTGTTTCAGAATGACAGTTAGAGTTTCTGTTGTCTTACTGACAAAATATATCCATTAAAGGCCCTGAGAATTTGACAACCACAGATGCTTTCATGTGTTTTGATAAAAGTATTTCTGAAACCATGAAAGAAAACACCAAATAAATACTGGGAAGGCTTAAATATTTTAATTTAATGCTGTAAATATTTAGTTACATCTTGATTGGAATCTGTGACTTGCCTGTCAATTGAAAGGCTGCCAAAAGATCAAGTCTTCACTGAATTCTCTTCAAAAGCCTAAAGTTGAAATAGTATCAATTAAAAAAAATTCAAATTGCAAGCAAATTTTTCTGGTATTAAATTTCCTCAACAGTGATGAAAGATCGTACTGATATCAATCATTTATTAGCAAGAGATTATCATTGAAATTACTGTGGAATGAATGTATTCAATACAGTATCATTCGCAGTTCAAACCTAAAACGTGCACCACATTACGGAACATTTTTCACAAACACTGGAATCCAAAGACAGAAAAAATCCTGAATAGCTTCTCTTTTTTAAATAGTACCAATAAAGACAAAACTACATTTGTTTTAATAACGCTGTATAAAGCACAGCACTACAGTCTGTAAAACAATCTGTATATGTGCATTTCGAAAAGAGAAAGGAAGCTGCAAATCCTTTCCCTAATATATTTTATTGAAAGTATTTGTATCCCTATTCATCTTCTGCTCGAAGTGAAATTTTCTAAGCTGCAGGATTCTATTGAACAAATGGGAATGCTGTGCACCAAAGAACATAATTCTTTCATGCCTCAGGTTTTAAATAAATAGGCCTCTGAAATCCTTTAGAATACAGATTGTCCCATTTAACCCTTTCATGTTTCATTATTCAAACTTACAATTTATACTATTAAAGCAAAGACCTGTTTCTCAGGAACCTGATTCCCCTTGATATAACATTCTATATCTTAGTTGCATGCATTAAGCGTTACAGACACTTATTAGTTGAGATGTAATCTCCCCATGGATTCATAATCACCTGCGAACTGGAGCAGAACTTCAAAGGCATGAGTTGAAAACAAAAAGAGCAATATGGATAAATGACTTGCAAGTGCCATATTACAAATCAATTATAAGGCCTCCCACAGATTTAGAAGGTAAAAGAACAGTCATATGATTTAAAATAATATATTTTCTTTGACAACAAATTGTTTGGAATGATCCAGTCCAGCTTCTGCTAACAATGTCTCAAAAGTATGAGAAACACTGAAGTATAAATAGTTCTATCTCAAAATGAATTAATGTTGAGAGTTGGTAGCCTTAAAATAGTTACATCTGTCTTCATCATTGTTTTACATATTCTCAGAAACTGGTCATCATGGACAGTTTCTGGCTCCAAAAATCTCAGTGTATTTTAAGTCAGAAGGAGCTCTTCCTCAAGCCACATCAAGAGGAGGGTTGATTTAATCCCATTACTCGTTTCTGCCACGGGAGCAGCCAACCAGCTCCCATGATACTGGTCTCCTTGAGAGTAAGAAGAGTATGTTTACACACTCAGGAGTTTCATGCCATGGGGAAAGAATGGGTTGGTTTATGTTTGCTTTTAAATCCCAGTTGATTTTTGAGGAGAATGTGCAGTTATGTCATGCTCTGTTATCCATGGAGATTAGGCTAACATGGGAAAGGGTGCACTAATTTCACGCTGACTTATTCAATCAGATGAGTAAGGTTTATATGAGCCTAAGGAATGTGCTGATGTGATGTTCTAGAATGGGTACTGAACTGAAGGCTTTGTCATTTATTTGAAAGAATACGGGGCTTCAAGGACTAAATGCTGTGGGTGCAAAGCTTCATTGTGTTAAACAGAAAAGAATATTTCACTGATAGTTCTGGTGCTCCTGGCAATAGTCAGTTAGGAGTTCTCCGAGTGTCTATCCATCCTGGTGCTCCACTCCATGCTGTTTTGGCCGTCAGAGCAAACCATTGTTCCACAAATCTGCATGTTTCAGCCTTTATTTGATGGCAATGTTGAGCAGAGCTCAACAAGCAACAGCAATGATGTATATACAACCTAGAGCATATTGTGGAACCTGTTGGGATCTATTGAAGCAGCGAATGCAATCCTTAATAGCCTTGATGGTCCATCTCCATGATTGCTCTGAGGGTAGAGACAAATTGTACTGCTCCTCAGCTGTTATTCCGAAAGTTTTATAGAGATCATGGCAGTAAGGTCTGCCACCAGTAAGACTTCTCTTCAATTCACTATTCACCTGAAAGAGATTGAGAATGCACAATTTCCAAAGACCAATGCATATTGGTAACTTCCAGCAAATCTGGCAATGGAAAGGTTTTCATATCTGGCTACTCACAATGTGAACATAAAATTAATTTTGGATTAATAAAGTAGAGAGACCTCATTGCTTGTTTTTGCCCTCAATTGTACTTTAAGGGAATGTAGCAGCAGCATGAAATGAAATGAATGTTGCTTGATATCACACTGAACTGGATGAATTCTCCAGCTTTCCTAAACAATAGAATATTCCTTAATGGTGAGACTCTGGGAACTGCAGTGACACAAATAAATTTCATGTACACTATTCACTAAAAGCTAGTTCACAGATGTAGAAGTGCAATCAAAAAATGTAATGAAGTTTGGCATACTCAGTTAGTGATTGGGAAACTGATGACAACGTTTATGACATATCTCCATTTCAAGCAGCCATGGAGTAATATTATCCTGAGTGCCATAAGCACTGAGTCTAAGCATTGGATGCATCTTTAGATTGGAATCATCTATTCAGGCTCTCAAGATTGTTTTTAGAGAATGTTATGGCTGATCTGTAATTCAACTCCATTTAATTAACTTTCTTCTATATCCCATGTGAAATAGACACGATGGGCTGAGTAGCCCAATTCTGCTCTTCTATCTTATGGACACCGTTACCAATCAAAAATCATTCTCAGTCTTAAAAGTTTCAATCCTCCTAGCATACATAATTTTTGGGAGAATGAGTTCCAGGCTTGTAGAACCCTTACTGCAGTCCTTGATGTGCATCAACAGCTTCTAAGTTCCTTGGTGCAACAGCCATGATTTTGGAAGTGCCAGTCTCTGAGGAACCAGCAGCAATGAGAGTCTGAGATAATGGGAACTGCAGATGCTGGAGAATCCAACATAACAAAGTGTGAAATGGGATGAACACAGCAGGCCAAGCAGCATCTCAGGAGCACAAAAGCTGACGTTTCGGGCCTAGACCCGAAATTAGACCCTTTATCAGAAAGGGGGATGGGGAGAGGGTTCTGAAATAAATACGGAGGCCTCCCCCTCTCTCCCTATTTATTTCAGAACCCTCTCCCCATTCGCCTCACTGATGAAGGGTCTAGGCCCGAAACGTCAGCTTTTGTGCTCCTGAGATGCTGCTTGGCCTGCTGTGTTCATCCAGCTTCACACTTTGTTATCTAGCAATGAGAGCCTGCCTGCTATCCTGAGTTGGACAGCAAATCCAGAGACCATCCAAGAGCAGCGCAAGCACCAGAACCCCATTTGATCCTGATGTCAGGGTCCTGGAGCAGGGGAAATTTTGCCCCAGAATCTTGACTGTTAGTCTTCTTTAATTTTGATAGTGAAACAAGTTCTTCTATCAGAGACCTAAAGCTTCAGTAGTCTTCACACAGCCTGCGAATTCTATGGAGGAGGGGAGTCTTGTAAGAAACTGCCTTTTAGAAGGCTGTTTCACTCTCCTTTCTCCCATTAAAATTGCATACGTGGAAGTTTCCGTTGGGAATAGTATACCTGGTGCTCAGAATCTCTGGCTGTGTGTAAGGTCAAGGCAATTCTGGTGGTCTTTGAAGCCCTCAGGCTGTTAGAAACATTCTCTTTTGAAAGTTTCTGTATGCTTCATGCTCAGAAGTATCAATTTCTGTTACTATCAACTTATACTGACAACACGATAACTTCTTTTCAAAATCTGAAGTTGTCTTTGGTGCAATGGGATTGGAATTCATTAGATTTGTGAAGTCTGTTGCTATAGATGTTCATTTTAATATTTGGTAATACATTTTAAGCAGTATCGGTGATCACATGTGTGAAATACCTTAGATCATACCACAAACTACATGCTGTCATCATAGGTTAGAAACTAGCCACCCTAAGCCACCTACAAATGCACTGGTAGATCAGTCTTACAGCAGCAATGCAATAAAAACAAGTAATTCCGAAATCCGGAATTCCTTGTGATAATATTCCCTATGGGAGCCATACAAAGACAAGTTTATGCACTATACCTCACACACTGTTAAAAAAATCATGAACAATAGAGAAGACTTTCCTTGATCTATTATCCAGGCCTAATATATTTATTTTGCTGTGGTGGTCTGAAAACAAGACAAAGCAGATGTTTTTAAATAAGCTCCCGTCATTTTCCAGTACTCGCTTCATTCTGGCCATCGGTGTATGTGGGCACAGACTCAGAACCATCTCCTCTAGTTGGCATATTGTCCTTACAGTAATTGTTTTACAGATCTACAAATATACCATCAATTTTTATCACTCATTCAGTATTCTTCAAATAGACTTACACATGAAACAACATTGCATATTAATAAAAGATATATTCATACATAATCACAGAGCGTACATACGTGTTAAAAGTGTTAATTATAATAAAATAAACATTTACATTGATGTAGGAAGGGTCCGGGAGACAGGTAATTTGGGAGAAACCCGTGAGGCCGAGGATCTTAAGTCTTAATCTTAAATCTTAAAGATTGCCACACTTAATATCAGAAGCTCATTTTAATTCTCTTTCTTGTATTTCCCACATGTAAGCCAGCTAAACTGACAAAGCGGCTGTTCCATTTCAGGCTGCTCCTAAGGTTCCAAGTATCTTGGGTGTCAGTCTTCTGCCAAGTAAATTCATTCTACATGATACAAAGCAATATCTGAAGGCACTCTTATATTATAAGGGCTGTGGACATTGAAAAAATTATGGCAATGGTAACAATGTCTTCTATGTCATGGAGTCAGTGGTGTAAGTACATTGAGCTGCAGCATACTAAATACTGGCAGCCATGTAGATCTGAAAATCCTTTCAATACAGCTTAAATAAAATTGAACAGTTGGCAGTGTAATAATTGTAACAAGGTCAGCCAGGTGAACCTCATTGGAATATGAGTTCCTTGATCGTGTCGGTTAATCCCGTCCAGTTAGGGATCCCTGGCTGACGGATAAGAACATGAGTGTCAGAGGTTCTGTTCACTCAGACAGCTTACTCTGAGGGAGCTGGGTCAGTGTCAAGGACTCACCATGTGTAAATAAAGCGTGACTTGGTGACAGGATACTGACCTCTGTGGTGTTATTTCAGTGGCAACGAAAGATAAGCACGCACCTGAAGAAATATGCTCATAAGAATCATCTTTGATTGGAGTAAGCATTGCCAGCATCATGCTGTTATTTGGGAAGTTTAACTCATTCAATCCCGCCATCAAAGAATGGGCCCAGTATGTGGAAAGAATTAATTTACTTTTATGGGCAAATAACTTTGGGGCAGATGAAAAACAACAGTTAATTCTTCAGACAGCTTGTGGACCCACAGTGTTTTTAGGTATTAGGAGCCTAACTTTCCCTGAGGCACCAGATACAAAAGCTTTTCAAGAATTGAAAGATTTAATCAGGGAATATTATCGCCCCAAGCCTCCTCTAATTCTGAGATGCAATTGGTTTTCCTCAGCACTTCAAGAACCAGGGGAATTCATGCTGGGGTTTTTCACTAGATTAAGATGCTGAGCAGAGGCATGTGATTTTAATTTAATCCTGAATGACATGCTGAGAAACTGTTTGGTATGTGGGGTTAATGATGAAACCATGAGAAAGCCCAGCTGGACTTCAAACTGTACTACAACTGGTTTCATCACTGGAAAATACAGCAAGTGGAACATATGAGTTGCAGAGTAATCCAATGAAAGTGGGCACTCTCGCCAGTCTGACTGAGCTTGGAGTCACCATTTGAGTGAAGGCACTTGCATAGGTTCATTCAGGGCATATCCCGATTGGGGGGACTCTGGGTCAGCCCACAGCAAAACCTTAAAACAAAACAAAGCCTCAGCCAAACATTTAAAATTTTCTTCACGATCCAGGCTGGCATAGCACTGTAGTTGCTGTCAGTATGCGGCATTAAAACAGCAAAGGAGTCTCACTGGTTCTAAATTGAGTAATAGAACTTATAGGCCAGAATCCAGGCAAGTGCACACCCTGGAAAGTCTAACAACACCTGGTTTGGAACAGTTAAATTGCTTGGCAACATCCAACCAGAACCAGTCAAAATAAACATCCGATTAAACATTCACCTGGTTCTAACAGAGGTCAGCATCAGCATAGCCATTTGTGCAAAACCTTGGCTAGACTAAGGACCTACACCGGGAACTTTTACAGATTAAGGATACAACTTTGGTTCTAGTGTTGTATGAGAAACAGCTGGTTTACTTACCATTGATTGTAATAAAGGCTTGGGCCCAGACTCAATGGGGCAAAATTGTTGAAAAAGATTCACCTAGATTGGCTCAATATTTTTCAATTACAACATGGCTGCCTAATTAAATACTCTGAAGTTTATCAGGGAAGTCTAGGGACTATTAAAGGAGCCAAGGCCACATCGCACGTCGACCAGGAAGCAATTCCATGATTCTGCAAGGCCCACCCAGTGCCATTTGCCTTATGGACAAAAGTAGGGGCAGAACTCAGATGACTGGAAAGTGAAAGAATCATCAAGCCGGTACAGTTTGTAGAATGGCTAGCACCAATTGTGAAGCCCAATGGGTCAGTTTGCTTTTGAGGGGATTTCAAACAACTGGTAAATCGCTTTTCACAGCTGGATTAATATCCAATCCCTCAAATAGAAGATTTATATACAAAGCTGTTGTGGGTGGGGGAGGTGGGTGTTGAATGCCGTCCTTCACAAAGCTGGATATGAGTCACGCATACTTGCTATTGTGGTTAGATGAAGATTCCCGGAAATGACTATTACAGGTTATAACAATACACAAGACTGCAATTTGGGGTATCATCAGCCTGTGCAATTTTTCAGCAGTAAATCTAGAACATTTTACAAGGAATACCCCATGTCTCCATCTTTCCAGATGATGCACTAATAACAAGGAAGACCAATAAAGAGCACCTAGAGAACTTGGACATAGTCCTTAAACATTTCTCCCAGGCAGGTGTATGCCTTAGAAGGAAAAATGTGTGTTCCAGACATCCCAAGTGACCTACTTGGGCTACAGAGTCAACAAGATTGGGTTACACCTGTTGGAAGATAAAGTGAAGGCAATCAAAGGTGCCCTGGCTCCCATGTTTGTACCAGAGGTTAGATCTTGTCTTGACCTGGTGAATTTGTTGTGGACAGGTCATACATAACCTGGCCTCCTTTCCGGCACCTTTGTACCGACTCCTTAAAAAAAGGGTCAGCCTTGGAAATGGCTGTGTAGCCAAGCCATGGTTTTCATGGAAGTGAAGAAACTGCTATTTTCCTCTGAAGTGTTGGCACATTGTGATCCCAAACAAAATCTGGCATTAACATGCGACGCCTCCCCATATGGCATTGGGGTAATATTATCTCATAGGTGGCCCAAAAGAGAGGAATGCCCAAAAGTGTACGCATCCAGGATTTTGGCTAATGCAAAGCGTAAATATGCCCAGATAGAAAAGGGAGGTTTGGCAGTCGTATCTGGAGACAGGAAATTCCACCAATACCTTTACTGATATAAATTTCTAATAATAATGAACCACAACCCTGCTAGGTCTACTTAAAGAGGGCAAGGCAGTGCTCCCATAGCTTCAGGCCAAATTCAGTGGAGGCCTCCAATACTAATTGTGTATTAATTACAAGAGTCAACAACAAAGGGGAGGCCAAATAGCAAATGTGGATGCATTGAGTTGCCTCCTGCTGGCAGATACATCACCAGTGGTACAGCCACTGGATGAGTTCGTACTGGCTTTAAATCTTCTGGACACATTTCCAGTCACAGCTGAAAATATCAGACTTTGGATGCAGAAAGATCCAGTCCTGGCAAAACTGAAACAGCTGATGGTGATGGGGGAAACCAAAGAGCCGTCACAACCAGAACTGAAGCTTTTTTGGATCCAGAGAGAGACCAGATCACATCAGAGGACAGTAATATTATTATGGGGAGCAAGAGTGATTATCCCGAGCAAATATCCCCGACAGATACTAGCTGAATTCCACCAGGATAATCCAGGGGTTTCCAAAATAAAGATATAGACGAGGAGTTATGCCTCGTGGTCAGGATTGGACGCAGACAATGCCAGGTTGGTGAGGCAGTACCCAGAGTGCCAACAAGGCAAGAAATAACCACCAGCAGCTCCCTCACATTTGTGGGTATGGCCAGGTAAACCTTGGTTTCAGTTACGCATTGACTATACAGATTCTTTCATAGACACAATATTCTTTGTCATTGTGGATGCTCGCTCAAAGTGGAATTGAGTTCATTCATCAAATTGAGAGACGATGATAGAAGAGCTGCACATTGCAGTACAAGGACTCTGAACAGTGTTGGTAACAGATAACAGGCCAACGTTTACCAGCCAGGAATTTGAGTATTTCCTAAAGTCAAATGTATTCAACATATAAGCCAAAAGAAAGGCTGGATATGCTGGGACTTTTTTTCACGGGAACATAGGAGGTTGAGAGGCAACCTGATAGAAGTTTAGAAAGTAAATACAGGTGATGGTAGTTTCTTCTTCCCTCGGATGCGGGATTTCAAGACTAGAGGGCACATTTTTGAGGTAAGAGGAGAGAGATTTAAAAAGACACAAGAGGCAAATTTTTTACACAGAGGGTGGTTCATGTGTGGAATGGACTTCTTGAGGAAGTGGTGGATGTGGGTAAAATTACAACATTTAAAACATATTAGGATAAGTACATAAATAGGAAAGGCTTGGAGGCATATGGGCCAGATGTAGGCAGGTGGGAGTGGATTCATTTGGGATTAAATTTGGCATGGACTAGTGGGACTGAAGTGTCTTTTTCCATGCTGTATGACTCTATGGCCATGTATCCAATGACAGCTCCATACTATCCATCATCCAATGATCTGGCAGAAACAGCAGTCCAAAATTTGAAGGCAGTCTTAAAGAAACAGCCTACAACTTCATTGGATACCAAACTTTCCAGTTCCTATCTGATTACAGAGCCATCCCTTACACAACTACAGGAATAGCTCCAGCTGAGTTGCTAATAGGAAGAAGACTCCAAACCAGGTTAAATCTGAACATCCTAGACCTCGGGGAGAGGGTGAAAAGGCATCAAGAACGCCAATGCCAGACACAAGGCTCTGCTAAGCGAAAGAGACAGTTTATATCAGGGGACAAAATTTGGTGTTGGATCTATGGGAAGAGCCTTGCGTGGATAAGAGGCAATGGTTGGTGGAGGCTCAGGTCTAGTGACGTACAAAGTTGGGTGGGTCCTGAACAAGCACATGGACCATATGAAAGCTGTAAGCTTGCAAATGGTGCAGGAGCAATAAGTGACCAGCCATTCAATAGTCTTTCTGACTGTTCCAGACCTGTGGGTTCTCACTCTCTGTCGTGTTGAAGATAATTTGGAATATGAGATGGAAATGGTGAATGTTGCCGCCTTGATGCCTTTACTGCCTGAAGAGGAGAATCAATTTCTTCTGAGATATTCCAGGCAGCAGAATGAGCTACTATGTCTTACATGCTGCCATATCAGAGGTAGAGTTGGAGGAACTTGACCCCGTGCTAAAGCGCTCCTGGAGGAGCTATAAAAAAGAAGAACCAGCCCTTTTCCTCAGACTCAGAGGCTGATGGATGTAGTGAGGGATGTAACAAGGTTAGCCAGGTGGACATGATAGAGCATGAGTTCCCTGACTGGGGCTATTAATCTGTCCAATCAGGGAGTCCTGGCTGACGGATATAAACAACAGTGTCAGAGGTTCTGCTCACTCTGAGAGCTGGCTCTCAGGGAGCTGGATTAGTGTCAACAACTCTCCACAGGTAAACAAAAGGTGACTCGGAGATGGGATCCCGGCCTCTCTGGAGTTATTTCAAGCAGCTGAAGGAGCTGATTATTTGAGAACTACGCTGAAAAGAACAAATAACAAGAGTCTCCAAGAAAGAAACTACAAGTGATGGTGGAATTCATTTCCGATTTGCAAGAGCTACACAGCACAAACTGTGGCCTAGGATCTCCATAGTACTGGAACATTAATCACACCTGGATAGTTACAGATTGCTTTGGTTGAATTTAACTTGTAGGAGCAATCTCAGGTCGAGGCTCAGCAGAGAATGACCAGATGTCAGAGATTCTATGAGAAAAATTAACGTCCCTGTCGGGAAAGAAGATCTCCTTTTGTAAAAAGTACAACTTACAGGGTGGGAAAGTTAGAAGTGAGATATTTACGGCTCAGATCAAGCTTGCACCCGAACAAGTGGGAACAAAGCACAGCTATAGTAAGGGAAATTAAGGGCTTTAGAAGCAGGTTAAAATGAGGTCAAAGATGAAGGAAATCACAAAGTCAGAGTTAAAGTGATAATAAGTCTAATTAGAAGTCCAGGCAGACAAAGTTTAACAGAGGATCACAGTTAATCTGATTACTCCACATGACCATCTATGGCTGATAACCATGCACTGCCTGGCTTATCAAATATTTCTCAAAGTGGGCCTTAAATTATTATAAAATTCGGCATCCACTTAATTTTTTAGGGAGAGGTCTAAAGACTCATGATCCTCTCTGTTAAATGAGTGACCCCTTATTTTTAAACAGTATACTCTTGTTTTAACGTCCCTTCCACATTCACCTTTTATGATCCATCAGGATCATTAAAGCAACTCTTAACTCCAGCAGCTTAGCCTGTCCAACCTTTCTGATCAAAAGGTTCTCTCATTCTCGGTCAGGTAAACCTTCTCTGAACTGCTTCCAATGCATTTTCATTCTTTCTTAAAGGAGGTAAATATTGTACACGGCAATCAAACTACAGACTCAGCAGTGCCCTTGATATATGAACAGAGCCTCCCTACTTTCATATTCAGTTCCCCTTGTAGGAAATGATAAGCCTCTGTTAACTTTTCTAATTACTGCGAACTAACTAAGACAGCGAGTGGTAGTAGAAGGAAAATATTCTGCCTGGAAGTCAGTGGTGAGTGGGGTTCCACAGGGCTCTGTCCTTGGGCCTCTACTGTTTGTAATTTTTATTAATGACTTGGACGAGGGAATTGAAGGATGGGTCAGCAAGTTTGCAGACGACACAAAGGTCGGAGGTGTCGTTGACAGTGTAGAGGGCTGTTGTAGGCTGCAGCGGGACATTGACAGGATGCAGAGATGGGCTGAGAGGTGGCAGATGGAGTTCAACCTGGATAAATGCGAGGTGATGCATTTTGGAAGGTCGAATTTGAAAGCTGAGTACAGGATTAAGGATAGGATTCTTGGCAGCGTGGAGGAACAGAGGGATCTTGGTGTGCAGATACATAGATCCCTTAAAATGGCCACCCAAGTGGACAGGGTTGTTAAGAAAGCATATGGTGTTTTGGCTTTCATTAACAGGGGGATTGAGTTTAAGAGTCGTGAGATCTTGTTGCAGCTCTATAAAACTTTGGTTAGACCGCACTTGGAATACTGCGTCCAGTTCTGGGCGCCCTATTATAGGAAAGATGTGGATGCTTTGGAGAGGGTTCAGAGGAGGTTTACCAGGATGCTGCCTGGACTGGAGGGCTTATCTTATGAAGAGAGGTTGACTGAGCTCGGTCTCTTTTCATTGGAGAAAAGGAGGAGGAGAGGGGACCTAATTGAGGTATACAAGATAATGAGAGGCATAGATAGAGTCGATAGCCAGAGACTATTTCCCAGGGCAGAAATGGCTAGCACGAGGGGTCATAGTTTTAAGCTGGTTGGTGGAAAGTATAGAGGGGATGTCAGAGGCAGGTTCTTTACGCAGAGAGTTGTGAGAGCATGGAATGCGTTGCCAGCAGCAGTTGTGGAAGCAAGGTCATTGGGGTCATTTAAGAGACTGCTGGACATGCATATGGTCACAGAAATTTGAGGGTGCATCCATGAGGATCAATGGTCGGCACAACATTGTGGGCTGAAGGGCCTGTTCTGTGCTGTACTGTTCTATGTTCTATGTTCTAACCTGTTGTGATTTATTCACAAGGACTCTCAGATTCGTCTGCACCTCAGATTTCTGCATTCTCTCATTGCTGAGATAATTTTTTTATCCGTCTTGTCAAAATAAATAATTTAACATTTTCTAACCCTACTTTGCCAGATCTTCGCCCACTCACCCAAGCTATCTATTCTCCTTTGGACCTTACCTATGTGCCTTTCACAACTTACTTTCCTAATTAACATGGTAAGAGACATTTTTGAAACAACACCATCAGCCCCTTCTTCAAAGATTTTTTTTCTTCATTCGTTGCATGAGGATACTGCTGACTGAGCCAGTGATTATTTGCTACCCAAACTGATCTGGTGGTGAGCTACCTTCCTGAACTGCTGCAGTCTATTTAGTTTAGGCAGGTTCACAGTGATGTAAGAAAGAGGAATTCCAGCGACAGTGACGGAACGGTGATATATTTCCAAATCAGAATGGTCAGTGTCTTGGAGGGGAACCCGCATGCGGTAGTGTTCCCGGGGACTATGCAAATGTCAGCCCCGACATCCTAAACTTTCGTATTTCTCTTACATTCCAATAATATTTGGCAGGGTACCTTGTCAAATGCCTTCTTGGAATTCACCATTAGTATCCTTTAAATCAGTACCAGCCACCCCACCCACCTCTTCATCCCCAACGCATTACATTCTTAAAGAAGTCCAATAAATCAGTTAAATAGCATTTCCTTTTCACAACGTGGTGTTGACTACTTGATTGCTTTTTTATCTAATTCTCTGCTATAATGACTTTATTACTAGCTTTACCATCTTTCCAATGATAGATTTTAGGATAACTGATCTGTAGATTCCTGTTTCCACTTCCATCTCTTTATGCATAAAGGAGTTGCATTTGCTATTTTCCATTCTATTGAGAACCTTCTCAAATCTAGGACATTTTGGAAAATCAAAGCACAGCATAAACCATCTCACTGGCTGTTTCTTTTAATTTCTTTAGATGAACTCCATCAGGACTAAAGGGCTTGTCAACACAAGCACCAACATTGTGATTGCATGTTGTTGCTTATGGCATTGACTTTTAACTAATATAAAAATTCCACAAAATCTGAACAAGCTACCAGTATCTCAAACAGACATGGTTTAAATTATCACCTTCCTGTTATTTCCAAATACAAACCAGATTTTACAATTTTTTTAAAATTTACTGTATCAATTAACTTGCCCTTCACCTTGCTGTCAGGTGTTTTAAGTTGATAGTTTTTCTCCGAATTGAAGCCCCTTCAAAAACTGATCTGAGTTTTGTTCAGCTAATCAAATTCAAGTGTAACTTAATAGCAGTAAGGAATGCAAAGTTTTGCATTTCTCACTATTTGTGACCAGTTTGAGGTCACCTGTCAAGGAGTGCTCTTGAGGGAAGCATTAGTTCAAGGCATTTTTATTAACCAAAATTGATTTATCCAAACAGTTGAAATGTTAACATTTTTCAACCAGCTGTTCTCATCACATCAAAAGAACAATCCTGCCAAACAAGTTTAAAGAAGATTTTCTTGAATTTATACAATTTCGTTATCAGTTTTACCATCTAACTACCTTAAATTGAACAATTTATGTGTGTGATACATATGCACTAAAATGAAATATACTTCCTCAACCCCCTGAACATTATTTTCTAGCAAAACAATTTTTAGAGACGTTGTTATTATCTAGTGTTATAGTTCTGTTAAATTGCATTTCACAATGAAAGCCAGTTCCCATGCCCTTAAAGTTTTTCAAATGTGCATTACTTGCAGACAAGGTAAATATGCAGGACAACCACAGCACAGCACCTTCAGCTTAGATATCTGACTTGAGCATTGTAAAAGTAACCCAGGGAGAGACTCAATCTCTCACTTTTGCAACTTCACAACATAAATGCAATGTCGAACATGATCCACAATAGCATCCTTTTTTGCACATTGTTTTATTTTTTTTAAGGTTAATCAATAATTGGCATTAGGTCTTTGCTAACATTAAACTAATTGGAATTTGTGTGCAGCCTTTATTCCTTTAAAGTCTGCCTCAACTCTGTCGTTAAGATTCTAGCTCCTTTCTGAGAATTATCCCTTTTGAGAACTTCAAGTACCAATGTAATTGATGAACCACTTTAGCTGCAGATCAACTTTGCACAGCCTTTCAATGAATTTGGTCATATCAAATTTGAAATGTTAACTCTGTTTCTCTCTCCAGTGCTTCCATTCTGAACAAGGCTATTCCATAATGGGCCTTTCAGAGTAGTAGATTACCTCCTCATGGAACTGCTAAACAAGGAAAAAGAGAAGAAATCACCTACTGTAGAATTCCTACAGTGTGGAAGAAGGCCATTGGGCCCATCAAATCTCACCAACCTTCCAAAGAGAATTCCACCAAGATATACGCCATCCCTGTAAGCCCAATATTAACCATGATTAATCCACCTAGCCTGCAAATTCCTGGACACAAAGGGACAATTTAGTATGGCCAATGCACATAACCTGCGCATCTTTGGGCTGTGGGCAGAAACCCACGCAGGCATGGGGAGGTTGTACAAACTCCCACGGACAGTCACCTAAGGCTAGAATCAAATGCAGGTCCCGAGTGATGTGGGGCAGCAGTGCTAGCCACTGAGCCACCATGCCATCCTATTGTTCTGTCTATTCCTTTATCCTTGAGTTATCCTTTATTTTACAGCATTCAGCATCAGATCTGCTCTTACAGATGTTTTACTATATAAATCATTTAAGACCAAAAACCTTCTTAATTACTGAGTTCAAAGCACAAAAGGAAACTTTTTACTGAAGTCCCCAAAGTGTTCCTGATACCAGTTCTGCCAGAAGAGAGCACTTAACATAATCAGTCACAGACAGTGCAGCCAAATGTAACAAGCGAAAGATCGTTAGAATGCAACAAGAGAAAAATCATTACAATGTTGTGTAAAGAAAGTGCCTGCAGCAGTCTGAATAATTTACAAGAGACTACAGGTTTATATCAATGATCTGTCCTATCCCACATAGCCTAAACGGGACTAAATCCCACTGTGTTGTATGATGCATATTTGTTGCTTAAAGCAACAAAATATTTTCATTATTTTTAAGAAAATGCAATGAGTTACTCTACCTCCTCAGGAATTTTTAAAAGTTTTATTTTAAAAGAGAATTAGGGTCACAAGCCAAATGTTAACAGCAAGTATCATAGTAAGTATCAGCCCTGTGCCGTATGACATCTAAGAAGGCAGCCAGAACGATACAGTTGCAGTTACATAAGGCCACACTAATACCAGTATGCGATAAAGTGTTTTCCACCCCATTGTTGCAGTGATAGCAACATTGCTGCAGATGGTCCATTCCTTCTCCTCTTTCGCAACTGGATACATTTGTGCAAAAGATCAACTTTGACCTCAAGCCCATTAGACAGTGTCTACGCATCATGTCCTCAAAGTCCTGCAGGAAAAGGAGCTCCTGTATCCTGTTGATGGCTCCCTGAGCAGATTGTTGAAGGCATCCCGATGAATGCCTCATTTTCAGAAATTTTAGACCAAGAGCCAACGAATAGATTGACTAGTAGTGAGAAGGGCACGCTCCGTGCTGTATTTGAGAAGACTGTGATTGACAAGAGATCGGT